>NW_011491014.1:0-890 GCF_000754665.1 Bison bison bison | reverse complement strand
AACATGCGTTTCTGCAAATAAAGCACCCTTGTTTCACTCGAGACTTGGGTCCCCTGCTTCCTTCTTCTCATCAACTCCAGTCCCCAGGTCCCGGTCGGTCTACAAAGATCGTGACAGTTCTGTCTTCAAATTCCACAAATAAGAGTAACTCTTCTTTAATTATATATACAACAGTTATTTCTATCCAATGGAGAACATGACCCTTTTCCTATGCATTGTTCCTAGCACACCATCAGTCCCTGGTAACTGTCCCTCTCCTACAAAAAGCCCAGTCCTTTTAACATCTTGCCTAATCTGTTCAAGGTCAGTTGGTAGAACATTATGTTTTATAACAGGCTGGACTATGTACGGAAGGGCTTCCTGATCCTACTGACCATGAGGAGTCACGTCCTAGTTTTACATTATTTTCTGCCCTCCCTGTTGCTAATTCACACACACTATTGAATTTTGTAATTCAGGCTGTGTGTTTTTCCAGGAAACGTGGATGTGAATGAATTGTATCTAATGAAGTCAGCCCCTTCATCTCATTGATTCCTTCCCAGAGACCATCATGAAACGCATATGGCAAATGCATTTGATCAATGTATTACCAAAGCCAAGCTCATAGAGCTCAGCACACAACAGGCCAATAAACTGAGAGACTACTTGTTGGGTAAGGAATAGTGACTTTATTCAGAAAGCCAGGAGACCAAAAAATGGTGGACTACTGTCCCAAAGAATCATCTTTGCTGAGTTAGAATTTGGGTTTCTTTTACACAAAAAGATCTCTGTAGCTTCTCTTCAAATCTGGACTTACTGCAGTTGCTGAGTACCTGAACTAAAGTCATCAGAGAATACATAGAGTGAAAAAGGTAAAGGATTTGCCACAACCACTGAGTCTGGGAAGTATG
>NW_011491013.1:22424-23620 GCF_000754665.1 Bison bison bison | reverse complement strand
GTCATCCCCTTCTCCTCCTGCCCCCAATCCCTCCCAGCATCAGAGTCTTTTCCAATGAGTCAACTCTTTGCATGAGGTGGCCAAAGTATTGGAATTTCAGCTTTAGCATCATTTCTTCCAAAGAAATCCCAGGGCTGATCTCCTTCAGAATGGACTGGTTGGATCTCCTTGCAGTCCAAGGGACTCTCAAGAGTCTTCTCCAAGACCACAGTTCAAAAGCATCAATTCTTCGGTGCTCAGCTTTCTTCACAGTCCAACTCTCACATCCATACATGACCACTGGAAAAGCCATAGCCTTGACTAGACGGAACTTTGTTGTCAAAGTAATGTCTCTGCTTTTGAATATGCTATCTAGGTTGGCCAAAACTTTCCTTCCAAGGAGTAAGCATCTTTTCATTTCATGGCTGCAGTAACCATCTGAAGTGATTTTGGAGCCCCCCAAAATAAAGTCTGACACTGTTTCCACTGTTTCCCCATCTATTTCCCATGAAGATATGGGACCAGATGCCATGATCTTCGTTTTCTGAATGTTGAGCTTTAAGCCAACTTTTACACTCTCCACTTTCACTTTCATCAAGAGGCTTTTTAGTTCTTCTTCAATTTCTGCCATAAGGGTGCTGTCATCTGCATATCTGAGGTTATTGATATTTCTCCCGGGAATCTTGATTCCAGCTTGTGCTTCTTCTAGCCTAGCGTTTCTCATGATGTACTCTGCATATAAGTTAAATAAGCAGGGTGACAATATACAGCCTTGATGTACTCCTTTTCCTATTTGGAACCAGTCTGTTGTTCCATGTCCAGTTCTAACTGTTGCTTCCTGGCCTGCATACAGATTTCTCAAGAAGCAGGTCAGGTGGTCTGGTATTCCCATCTCTTTCAGAATTTTCCACAGTTTATTGTGATCTACACAGTCAAAAGCGTTGGCATAGTCAATAAAGCAGAAATAGATGTTTTTCTGGAACTCTCTTGCTTTGTCCATGATCCAGCGGATATTGGCAATTTGATCTCTGGTTCTTCTGCCTTTTCTAAAACCAGCTTGAACATCAGGAAGTTCACGGTTCACATATTGCTGAAGCCTGGCTTGGAGAATTTTGAGTATAGTAAGAGATTATTTCTGGATGTGAATCACTGTAGGACAACCACAACTAATGTGTAATATGTGTGCTCAGTCACTCAGTCATGTCTGACTCTTTGTG
>NW_011491013.1:7983-19525 GCF_000754665.1 Bison bison bison | reverse complement strand
TTTTTTGCATTTCTTTTCCAAGGGGATGGTCTTGATCCCTGTCTCCTGTACAATGTCACGAACCTCAGTCCATAGTTCATCAGGCACTCTTTCTATCAGATCTTGGCCCTTAAATCTATTTCTCACTTCCACTGTATAATCATAAGGGATTTGATTTAGTTCATACCTGAATGGTCTAGTGGTTTTCCCTACTTTCTTCAATATAAGTCTAAATTTGGCAATAAGGAGTTCATGGTCTCAGACACAGTCAGCTCCTGGTCTTGTTTTTGCAGACTGTATAGAGCTTCTCCATCTTTGGCTGCAAAGAATATAATCAATCTGTTTTCATGTTGACCATCTGGTGATGTCCATGTATAGAGACTTCTCTTGTGTTGTTGGTAGAGGGTGTTTGTTATGACCAGTGCATTTTCTTGGCAAAACTCTATTAGTCTTTGCCCTGCTTCATTCTGTATTCCAAGGCCAAATTTGCCTGTTACTCCAGGTGTTTCTTGACTTTCTACTTTTGCATTCCAGTCCCCTATAATGAAAAGGACATCTTTTTTGGGTGTTAGTTCTAAAAGGTCTTGTACATCTTCATAGAACCGTTCAACTTCAGCTTCTTCAGTATTACTGGTTGGGGCATATACTTGGGCCAGGGATGCCGGCCGGGAGAAGCTACCCCACGCCCCCATGCCTGAGGCCAGGGGTGGTGGCTGGGAGTCAGATGTATTCCATATCTATATTTGCTGTGTCAGATCACACCTCAGAAAAATAAAAGGAAACAGCCTGAAGGGTTGCCTGACATTTCAAATAAATGGAAAATCTTACAGAAGTGAGCTTTGTTCTGAGTTACACATGTATATTTTGTTGGTGGTGTTGTTTAACATGTAAACAACTAAGTTATGCCCAACTCTTTGCAGGCCCATGGACTGTAGCCTGCCAGGCTTCTCTCTCCATTGGATTTCCCAGTCAAGAATACTGAAGTGGGTTGACATTTCCTTCTCCAGAGTCTTTTTTCCCTACCCAGAGATAGAACCCGAGTATCCTGCTTGACAGATGGATTCTTTACCACTGAGCCACCAAGGAAGCCTTGTGTGTACCTTAAATTTCTATTAAATATTGGGATTTTGAACAACTTTACATTATTTTTTGATCCGAGTGATTGGAATCTTAAAACTTGAAATCTTCTAGATTAATTTTCTTGGTGGTTATTTTCAAGAGAGGGAATTCAGAAAAATCCAGACATTAATTTGAGGACAAACTGAGAGTTTTAAGCCTTTATTTATTTGTGTCTGGGAAAATAAATTCCAGTATAATGAAAATAGTATGAGGTTCTAAGCCATACAGAATTTGTCTAGATATAGAATTCCCCTTAGTTGTTGTAGAAACTTGTGTTCCAGCTCCCTTATCTGCAAAACAGGGGCACTTATACCTTCCCTAACAATTGGTGGTAAAGGGAAAATGATTAGTAAATGAAAAGTTTTTAGTATTGTGTCTAGAACATATACAGATTTTCCTATATGGCACAGTGGTAATGAGTCTGCATGACAGTGCAGGAGACCCAGGAGACAGTGGCTCAGTTCCTGGTTCATAGAACATCCCCTAGAGTAAGAAATGGCAACCTGCTCCGGTATTCTTGTTAGAAAATTCCATGGACAGAAGAGCTCTCCAGTCCATGGGGTTGCAAAGAGTCAAACATGACTGAGCACAAATGCCAGAACATATAGTTAGCATATGGTTATTTCAGCTTTTTACTCTAATTACAGCAAATAAAGAATACTACAAATTTTAATTTCATGATTTTCTTTACTATTGATATGTTAAACACTGAAAGAAAAAAAAAATCCTATCAAATTTCCCTTGATGGGTTTTTACACTGTTTATGTACTTTTTAACTTTAGTCATAAATCCTTTTTCGTAATACACTTTATTTAAGTGTTTTTTTTTTTCTTTTAAACTGTAGCTGATGTCTTTCCAAACAGTTCCTCACAGAGATTTTTCTTGAAGAATTTCAAGTCTGAAGAAGGAATTCTTGAAAGAAATTCTTTAACAAGAAAGTATGTGGAAAAAGTTAACTCAATATTCTTCCTTCACTCAAAAAACACATGCATCTAAGCATATATATGGGTGGTGTGTGTTGTGGGTGTATGTGGGCAGGGGGCAGTGTGGATATGTGAGTGGGTAGGGAGAGAGAGAGGGAGAAAGAAAGGAAACAGGGTAGGAGATAGAAACGAACAACAAACCATAGGCAGTTTTCATGAATTTTAGTTAAAGAAGATCAGAAGGAAAATGAGACCTGCTCTAAAGGATATTTTCTCATGAGAATGCATTTTCCAAAGTGATGTTCACTTTGGAAAATTAATGCAACACTGCTCCAGCTGTTGAGTGCTGAGACTTAAACCAATATATGAGAAACATTCTAAAACAAGAGAACTTCCTAGAGTTTTGATTCTCCAGTTTTTCTACAATTTTGTACTAAAATCTTATGAAAAGTTATCTTAAATTTGTTTATGTCATGTGATCAGTCTTCCACATAAACTAGGTTTCTCCATTTATATATAAATAAGTTCTTTAATAAGCTATCTTTTATACACAGATTAAACTTATGCTAGTCTGTGTAAAAGAAACACTGATGTTTCTTCCTTAGGTTTATGTAAGTCTAATATGGATTTGTCAACCAATTTCCCTGTTAGAGAAAAAAAACGATAAAGATATCTAAAGATAATATTGTTTTATCTAAAGATAAAACAATTAACTGATGAACATGGCAGTATTTATTTTCTTAGAGAACTGTGGCTTTTCTCCAATTACTTGTTGGAGTATTTTCCTGTGGAGTTGACAAGTCAGAACAATAGCCTATTTATATTGGATATTCTTCACACATTTTTTTTTAATATGAGGCAAACAGATCCACTGCTATCAGTTTCACTTATCAATTGAAGAAAGAGGCTCAGAGAGTATTAACTACTCAGTGCTCACAACAACACCTACAAACAAACAAACCTAACAAGAACATGTGAACCCAGATGCTCATCTTCATGATCATTTGATGATGGATCTGTACAATACATCATAATGTTCTTCAATAGTACCATTAGGACACAGGTCATTGAAATTAACAGTATTTGAGGCAAAACATGATTTTGCTGTGGAGGACATTTGATTATGTGTAGAAGGTGGTGCTTTCAACATATTGACTTCTCTGCTTCTAGGTATACTACTTCAAAAAGGTGGCACTGTTCAAAATGTGTATTTAAATAAGTAGGTTATTCTTTAATCACATAAAGTTCTTCAGATTTCAAAAGAAAACTTCTAGTTCTTGAAAATATTTAAAAAGTATCAACAGTAACCTCTATATTTTGAATAATCAGAAAAATGGAGTTTTAATGTACTAATATCCCATCTTCCTATATTTACATGCCCCACATTGTACTTAAATCTCTTGTTCCCAGATACTCCATGTTCTGAATCTTTACCACACCTGCCTAGGAGAACCCTTGAAACTATTGATACTTTAGACCAGTTAGGTAGGCTCTACTATAATTATAACATGCTTTGTTTTAATTTCAAGAATATATATAGACCTCCACTGATTGTATGAAATGCTCATCTGTGACTGGAACTTTATACAAGATTCATATGCACATGGAGAATGGGACAGATTTTCTTAAAGTTACATAGATGACTAAAGGCTGAAATGGAGAATGACCTTTATCTTTTATAGAGATGGATATGAGCTGGAATTTCCCTTGGTCAGTGAATGCTGTTACATAGTTCCCAAGAGCATGAAGTTTGGTAGTAAAGTCAGGTTCATTTTGGCTTGACTTTAATTTAGTATCTTAATAATTTGGTGTAATTAATGGAATCCTCCAATATTTTTGTTTTCCAATATGCAAAATGACTATCAGAAACTACCTGTTAGTTGATTATGAGTTAAATCCCTGCAAAATCTTTACAAATTATCCAGATTTATATACATATTCTTTTAAAATATCATTTGAAATATCATGCCCATGATCTAAAAACAAAAAATAGATTATAGTAAATCCTCTATTCATTGCATAAGTAACACAAGTTTTTAAAATGCTCTTAAATATGTGTCATGTTCTGTATCATTTCAGATGAACTGAATTTATGTTGTATATTCTGAACTCAGCTCAGCTTCATGGAAAATCAGAACAATGTCACAGAATTTGTTTTCATAGGGTTGTGGGGATATAAGAAAATAGAGTTACTGTTCTTGTTCCTGCTCTGTTATCTGGCCCTCTTAATGGGGAATTTCATCATCTCATTCACCATTACCTGCAGCCATCTAATGCAACAACCTATGTACTACTTCCTCTGTCACCTCTCCTTCATGGATGTCAGCTACACCTCCACGGTGGTCCCCAGGCTAATCAGGGACCTAGCTGCAGCACGAAGAAACATTTCCTATAACAACTGTATGACCCAGCTCTTCGCTGCCCACTTGCTGGCAGGTGCGGAAATATTCATCTTGGTGTCCATGGCCTTTGATCGCTATGTGGCCATTGTCAAGCCCCTGCACTACATGGTCATCATGAACAGACAGAGGTGTGACATGTTGATCGTCCTGGCCTGGGTTTTCAGTTTTTGGCATTCTATTGCTTTACTTCTCATGGTACTCAAGTTACCTTTTTGTGGTCCTAATCAGATAGATCACTATGTGTGCGATGTGAAGCCTCTTTTGAAACTGGTGTGCAAAGATATTCATGTTGTGAGTATCTTAGTGATTGCAAATTCAGGGATGATAGCTGTTGCCATTTTTCTTGTCCTAGTAGCTTCTTATGTAGCCATATTATATAATCTTAGAACACATTCTCCTCCAGGGCGGAGGAAAGCTCTCTCAACATGTAGTTCTCACGTAACAGTTGTACTGTTATTCTTTGTGCCTTGTATCTACATTTATGTTCTACCTGCAGAGACAGAGAACAAGGACAAGGAAATCTCTGTGTTTTACACTGTGATTGCCCCCATGCTGAACCCTCTCATCTACACCCTAAGAAATATGGAGATGAAAATTGCCATGAGGAAAGTATGGTCTAAAGTGACACATTTAGATTTAAAGTAAATAGGCTAAAGTACTTGATGTCCTGAGGACATGTATCCATTGAAATATTATTGGAAACATACTAGCTTTCTTTGGGGAGTTGGACTCAATGACACCTGACATTTTATGAGTCAAAGAAGCATGTTACTGTGATTCAGATCACCATTTTCTCGTTTAGGGATCCAGTTAGTTCTTGGTGTGACCACTTTGATTTGAGCCATTTTAATATAAGAACTGTCCTAAAGCACATCTCCTGTCTTATAACAGCCCTCTGCAAAAATTGCTGTGAAACCTTATTTTCCTTGGAATAAAATCTAACCTGTTGACCCATGCATTAGAAAATATTTGACTGTAACTAGCTAATCTCAGAGGTCACACCACATTGAAAGAAAAATATGGTGTTATAATAATAGGCTATAGAACCAAAGAGACATGGGTGACTACTGACTCTGTAAGTTTTTATCCCTTTGTCTTGGAAATTTGTTCTAATTATATTGTTTTCATTTTGAAAATATCTATAAGGTGAGATAATATTATAGTTCATAAAAGGTGATATTAAGAGCTCTCCTTGTGGCTCAGATGGTAAAGAATCTGCCTGCAATGTGGGAGATCTGGGTTTGATCCCTGGGTCAGGAAGATCCCCTAGAGAAGGGAATAGCAACCCACATCAGTATTCTTACCTGTAGAATTCCATGGACGGATGAGCTTGGTGGGCTACAGTCCAAGGGGTGGCAAAGAGTTGGACATGACTGAGCGACTAACATTTTCTTTCTTTCAACACTTGTGAAATTTTGCAAGGCAAGTGGCTACCAGAAACTCATATTGGGTGCTTTTCTTCTTTCTTTATCATTCTTCCCTCAATTCCTTTTGTTTGGGTGCTTTCATCCAGCCATACTGGGCCCCTCTACATTCTCTAAACTTACCTTAAATCTGTTAACTCTATTATTTTGCTCTTTTATTTCCTCTCACCAGGATAACCCTATCCCTATGCTTTAGGACCCATAGCTTAAATATAACTTGGGATTCCCAGGTGGTACAGTGGTGAAGAATCCACCAGCCAAAGCAGGAGACAAAAGGGATGTAGGTTCCATCCCTGGGTCAGGAAGATACCATGGAGTAGGAAATGACAACACACTCCATTATTCTTGCCTGGATATTTCAACAGACAGAGGAGCCTGGTAGGCTACAGCGCATGGGATTACAGAATTAGACACAGATGGGTGACTGAGCTTGAGATCAAGGTGATCTGTACTTCTGAACTCACGTTTAAAAATTAATATTGACAATTGAGCACAGAGAAAGACTCACTCATTCAGAATGCTGAAAAAACAGTGACTACTATTACACTTATTGATCAGAATATAAAACATTTCCCATAAAACTTAAGGAACTGAATACATACATTGTATGTACTGGCAAACTCCTATCTGCCTAAAACAGATTTGTAAATGCGTAGTCATTGGATTCAGAACTTTCCTGATACATATGGGGAAGGTGACTAGAAAATGACAAATAAAATATGGTCTAAAGACCAAAAACAAACAAACAAACAAGCAAACAAACAAAAAAACCCAAATGTTAATTAGGCTACACATGACTGTTTATAGCCAGTGTATGAAGAGTTAGTCGCTCCGTCATGTCTAACTCTGCTACTCCATAGACTGTAGCCCGCCAAATTCCCCTGTCCATGGAACTCTCCCATGAAAGAATACCAGAATGGGTTGCCATTCCCTTCTCCAGGGGATCTTCCTGACCCAGAGATTGAACCCAGGTCTCCTGCATTGCAGACAGATTCTTTACTGCCTGAGCCATCAAACAAATTGACATATAATTACCAAATCTTGAATGCAGCTAACATGTCTTTTCATGGGTGAATGCCTAGACTATTGTACATCAAGACAATGGAATATTATTCAGTGCTAGAAAGAAATGACCTACCAAGCTATGAGAAGACATGAAGGACATCTGAATGCGTATTTTGAAGTCAAATAAGCCAATGTGGTAAGACCACATACTCTGTGTTTTCAAGTACATGATGTCCTAGAAAGGGCGAAACAATGGAGATACACAAAAATGTATCTTCAATATTTATTTCTCATAGTCCTGGTGAAAAGTAGAGAAAGACTTGAGAGCATCTGACAATAGTAGGGGGAAGAAGGATGTTGTCCTTACTAAGGTTTGACTTCAGCCTGGAGCCACAGGAGCTCTGAAGTATTCAGAGTTCAACAGAACCGGCTCCAACCTAAGACAAGAAGATTGTCTCTTTTTGCCCCATTAAGTCAGCCATTGTTTCCTGGTGGGCCCTGGGATGGTGAGCATAATGCCACAGATGAGACAACTTTGAATTCCTCAGATCTGTTTGTCAAGAGCAGGATGGGGCTGTGAGAAATTAGAAGCCCAGAGATATAGCAACTGGGGCATGGGGACACTGAGCCAGTGAAAGGGCTCTGATGGATGCAACTTTGTGCACTGCGTTCTGCATGCTCCATGGCACCACAAGAGTTCAGTCTTCATCCTTTCACACTCCAACAGTCACAATGAGCTCCTATCCAATAATAGCAGGCAGGCAAGTGCTTTATCGAGTATAACTTTTTTTTTTTTAATAAGTTGAAGATCTTGCCTGACATTAATGTGCCCTTTTATTTGAGTCATCACTCTTTCTGTTGGGTTAGCATCCTAAGGTGGTGATATGAGCAATACCAATAAGTTCTGAAGGCTGCAAGAATTTGAAAACTTGAAACAATCTTTTTTTATTTACCCTTTTGAGGTTCAGTGACTCATTTCTTTTGTAACCTAATTAAATATTGAAATACTGATTTACTACCATTACCATTATGATATATAAAAATGAGCAGCTATTTATGCAAAATTATTAGAACTTAGTAAGAAATTTTATATATAAATATATATGTTTTATGAATTTATAAAGTAGTTGCAGGTCTCATGTACATGAATATAAAATGCACAAAGAACAAAACAACCACTGTGATATGAGAGACACAGTGGAGAGTGCCTTGTGCCTTGCCTCTAGATGGCGGGTCATAGGGAGGACAGGATGACCACATAGCAGACCATGAGGAGAAGGAAGTCTAACAGACATATGAATCCACTGTTGGCAGAGACAAGTAATCCTAGAGTGTGAGTATCTGTGCAGGCAAAATTAATCAAGGACTCTGATCACTCAAAAACTGACCTATAACATTAGGACCACAGAATAGTAATCAGAAAAAGAAGAGGCTGCATGAAGAAAACCTCCCACGCACACCACTGCCACTAGCAGGCCACACGCCCACCAGTCCATGATGGTTGATTAGTACAAGGGCTTACAGATGGCTACATAGCAGACATAGGCTATCACACTAAGCAGGATGATCTCAGCATGTCTGAGTAAATATTCTGAAAAAAATTTGATCATGAATACTTTGAATAGGATGGTCTTTTTTTCATAGATTGAAACTATAATCAATATAGGGTATTCACAGAGGAATAGCAAGCACAAAAAAAAAAAAAAAGAGAGAGAGAGAGACAGAGAGAGAGAGAGAGAAATGGGCCAGAGAAAAGTACATGGGGAACTCCTATAACAGTTTGGCAGTGATGGTGACCACCAAGAGCACACTTCCAACCACAGAGATGATGTAGATAACGAAAAACACAACAAAGATGATTTTCTGAATCTTTGGAATCTGTGTGAGTCCTAGGAGAACAAATGCTGTCATGCTGTTCTTATTCTCCATGTATTTCGTGTTATGACTATTTATAATACTTGAAAAATTATTAAGGCAACCTTGAATTTATTAGACTTACTTACTCTTGCTGTTTTTATTGCTCAGTTGCTAAGTCATGTCCAGCTTTTTGCGAGCTCATAGAATTCAGCATGGCAGGCATCCCTATCCTTCTCTGTCTCCCAGAGTTTGTTCTAATTCACCCACTGAGTCGGTTATACCATTTAACCATCTTATCCTCTGCTGCCCGCTTTCTTTACCTTTTGCTTTCAATCTTTCTCAGCATCAGGATCTTTTCCAATGAGTTGGCTCTTCGCACCAGATGGCTAAAGTACTGAAGCTTCAGCATTAATCCTTCCAATGAATATTTTGGATTGGTTTCATTTAGAAACCAATTTCATTGACCAGTTTGATCTTCTTTGCAGTCCTATGGACTCTCAAGAGTCTTCTCCAGCACCACAGTTTGAAGACATCAGTTCTTTGGTGCTTGACTTTTTTATGGCTCTTACATCTGTACGTGACTACTGGAAGAACAATAGTTTTAACTATGGGAACTTTGTTGGCAAAATGATGTCTCTGTTTTTTAATATGCTTTCTAGGTTTGCCAGAGCTTTCCTTTCAAGGAGTAACTGTCTTTTAATTTCATAGCTACAGTGATCTCTGCAGTGATTATGGAGCCCAAGAGAACAAAATCCGTGACTGCTTCAAATTCCCCCCCTTCTATTTGCCATAAAGTGTTGGAACCAGATGTCATGTTCTTAGGTTTTAAAATGTTGATTTTTCAAGTCAGTTTTTTTTTTTTTTTTTTTTACTCTCCTCTTTCACGCTCATCAAGAGGCTCTTTAATTTCTCTTCACTTTCTGCCATTAGAGTGGCATCACCTACATATCTGAGGTTATTGATATTTCTCCTGCCATTTTTGATTCCAGTTTGTGATTCATCCATTCTGGCATTTCACATGATGTACTCTGCACAGAAGTTAAATAAAAAGCAAGGTGACAATATACAACCTTGTCATAATCCTTTATCAATCTTAAACCAAGCTCAAATAATACCACATTTGTTCTTCCAAATTTCAAATAAAATGTGATTTTGCAATATTGAAAGTATTTTGACCTTTACCTTTGTCTCAGACATAGCTTTTCCTTCTCCAATTCCCCTACAGAGCATGAGCCATCAGACTGCTCTGAAAGTTATTAAAAGCAACTTGTGAGTAAGTGTATTTTTTTGAGAGTCAGAAAGATCAAACTAGAATCCTGATTCTTTCACTTGAAATTTCTTTTACCTAGTATATATTCCTTGGTATTTTAAAGTTTTGCTTTCTCATCTATAAAGATAAAATAATATTATATATGTCACAGTTTTTATAATAATTGAATGAGGAAACATATGAATACAACCATCACTGTGATATAAGTATATACATATGTTTTATTTATCTTTGTGACTGTGTATACATTTAGAAAGTGAATTAACATTTGATCAGTAAGGCAGAGAAACCTTTAACTGTACATTAAGTTCAGGAAGAGTCATCTCTAATTTTACTTTTAGTGAGGGCAAACGGAGTCATATCATCCTTAGTGGTTGACCATACCAAAGTGCTCCACATTCATACCTGGACTAAGCAGTTGTTGATCTATTTATTTGATAATTACATTGATGCACCTACTGTATACTTGAATTTTGCTTTCATTCTCATTATTAGCTGTGATTGATTACTAAAGAGTTTACTTATTGTAAAATCCTGATTTTGGAATAGGAAAATTGGGTCCTTTCATTTTCTTAATTTCAAGGAGCCTAAAATTTATTTCAAAGAATGTTAATGGTATTTATCAAGTATTTTTAAAAAAGATTTGGGGTAAGGATTAAATGCTCTATTTGAAAAGTACCTAAACAATGATTATATTGAAAGTTGACGATTGTTAATAAGCTTTAGAATTAAAGAAAATCTTCCTTCAATATTAAATTAACTTTTTTTTTTAATTTGTTCATTTTTAATTGAATAATAATTACTGCTGGGGTCCAGCCCTGGCTGATCCAGGGTATTCGAAGGGGAGACGGCTTCGGCGACTATTTAAATATTCATCAAAGATATAAAGAGTAATAGAATGAGGATAACTCAGTAGGAAAATTCAGTGGAGAAAAGAGGCTGAGTAGCTTGGTTTACACGGGAGACCAATAAAACTTCAGGATAAGAAGCTTGCACCACTTACGTAGGCCGCAGGCGTCCTTCCGTTCTCCCGAAGGAGAGGAGACACTGAGCCTCCCCAGTCGGATCTTAGAAGCCCAGGCATAATTAGTAAGCATGGCGGGGTTCGTGCTCCAGATGGAGACTCAGCCAGAGTGAGAGAGAGAGTGACATGGGGAGACCAGTCTTTTGAGGAACTGATCCCAATTCTTTATTTTCCAGAGTCTGTTTTTATACGTTGAGGTGTTATACAAAAGTCACGTGGGGACAGCAGTCCTGACTTTTATTAAAGTCAGGTGCTTCACACAAATGTATACAGAGGTCTTAGGGGTGTTACATCATCTTCTGGCCAGGGGGGCCTGCTGACAATTTATGACCCTCTCCTTGTGACAGTGGTCAGTCAACCAGATCACTTTTTTCTCCAAGGGTGATTATTCGTAAAACAGACACCACCCAAATAAAGTTACATTCCTATAGGGTGAGGGTGTAGTGGGTTTTAGTTAAGGAAATAATTTACTTAGCCTAAGGTCTAATGTGATTTATATCAAAGGTTAATACTTATTTCTTCTATATATTCATTAATGC
>NW_011491013.1:6444-7254 GCF_000754665.1 Bison bison bison | reverse complement strand
GGTGACTCTTTCTCTGGAGATTCAAACACACACACACACACACACACACACACACACACACAATTTTAACCTTGCATTACATGAATATTTAAAGAAGTTGCTGCAAGGCTAAATCACTTTGTCTTGTAGCTCCAACTTTATTTCTCAGAGATTATTTTCTTTGATAGAAACGTTTTGCCTTTTTAAAAAATTAATTAATTAATTAATTTTACTTTACAATATTGTATTGGTTTTGTCTTAAAAACAGCTTTTCTGAAGAGACCCCTTTGAAAAACTCTTAAATTTGAGTGGGGAATTATATTCTCTACACTTCGAGCCCAAATATGTAAGATTCTATTTGAACTTGTGTTTCTGTGTTTGTAAGAAAGCTAAATTCATATGAATATTAGATTAGCACAAAGCCAATTGCAGTTTTGACACTGGAATGCATTGTTAAATAAATATGGTTATGTTTTACATCTTTTTATATTTTTTAATTAAATTCATTTATTATAATTGAAGGCTAATTACTTTACAATATTTTATTGGTTTTGCCATACATCACCATGAATCCACCACAGGTGTACATGTGTTCTCAATCCTGAACCCCCCTCCCACCTTCCTCCCCGTACCATCCCTCTGGGTCATTCCAATACACCAGCCCTAAGCACTCTGTATCTTGCATTAAACCTGGACTGATGATTCATTTCTTATATGATATTATACATATTTCAATGCCTTTCTCCCAAATCATCCCACCCTCTCCCTCTCCCACAGAGTCCAAAAGACTGTTCTATACATCTGTGTCTCTTTGCTGTCTTGCATACAGGG
>NW_011491013.1:4595-5957 GCF_000754665.1 Bison bison bison | reverse complement strand
AAATGTCTATTTAGTTCTTTGGCCCATTTTTTGATTGGGTCATTTATTTTTTTGGAATTGAGCTGCAGGGGTTGCTTCTATATTTTTGAGATTAGTTCTTTGTCAGTTGCTTAATTTGCTATTATTTTCCCCTATTCTGAAGGCTGTCTTTTCACCTTGCTTAAAGTTTCCTTTTTGTGCAGAAGCTTTTAATTTTAATTAGGTCCCATTTGTTTATTTTTGCTTTTATTTCCAATATTCTGGGAGGTGGGTCATAGAGGATCCTGCTGTGATGTATGTCGGAGAGTGTTTTGCCTATGTTCTCCTCTAGGAGTTTTATAGTTTCTGGTCTTACATTGAGATCTTTAATCCATTTTGAGTTTATTTTTGTGTGTGGTATTAGAAAGTGTTCTAGTTTAATTCTTTTACAAGTGATTTACCAGTTTTCCCAGCACCACTTGTTAAAGAGATTGTCTTCAATCCATTATATATTCTTGCCTCACTTGTCAAAGATAAGGTGTCCATAGGTGAGTGGATTTATCTCTGGGCTTTCTATTTTGTTCCATTGATCTATATTTCTCTCTTTGTGCCAGTACCATACTGTCTTGATGACTGTGGCTTTGTAGTAGAGCCTGAAGTCAGGTAGGTTGATTCCTCCATTTCCATTCTTCTTTCTCAAGACTGCTTTGGCTATTCAAGATTTTTTGTTTTTGCATACAAATTGTGAAATTATTGCTTCTAGCTCTGTGAAAAATATTGTTGGTAGCTTGATAGGGATTGCATTAAATCTATAGATTGCTTTGGGTAGCATACTCATTTTCACTATATTAAATTCCGATCTTTGAACATGGTATATTTCAAATGAAATTATGCATAGAAACGAATGAAAATGAAAACACAACAACCCAAAACCTGTGGGACACTGTAAAAGCAGTGGTAAGGGGAAAGTTCATAGCATATAGGCATACTTCAAGAAACAAAAAAAGTCAAATAAATAACCTAACTCTACACCTAAAGCAACTAGAAAAGGAAAAAATGAAGAACCCTAGGGTTAGTAGAAGGAAAGAAATCTTAAAAATTAGCGCAGAAAGAAATGCAAAAGAAACAAAAGAGACCGTAGCAAAAATCAACAAAGTCAAAAGCCGGTTCTTTGAAAGGATAAATAAAATAACAAAGGGAGAAAAATCAAATCAATAAAATTAGAAATGAAAATTGAGAGATCACAACAAACAACACAGAAATACAAAAGATCATAAGAGACTACTATCAGCAATTATATGCCAATAAAATGGACAACTTGGAAGAAATGGACAAATTCTTAGAAAAGTACAACTTTCCAAAATTGAACCAGGAAGAAATAGAAAATCTTAACAGACCCATCAC
>NW_011491013.1:4174-4495 GCF_000754665.1 Bison bison bison | reverse complement strand
TTGATTAGCATTTCTCTGATAATGAGTGATGTTGAGCATCTTTTCATGTGTTTGTTAGCCATCTGTATGGTTTCTTTGGAGAAATGTCTATTTAGTTCTTTGGCCCATTTTTTGATTGGGTCATTTATTTTTTTGGAATTGAGCTGCAGGGGTTGCTTCTATATTTTTGAGATTAGTTCTTTGTCAGTTGCTTAATTTGCTATTATTTTCCCCTATTCTGAAGGCTGTCTTTTCACCTTGCTTAAAGTTTCCTTTTTGTGCAGAAGCTTTTAATTTTAATTAGGTCCCATTTGTTTATTTTTGCTTTTATTTCCAATATTC
>NW_011491013.1:1840-1934 GCF_000754665.1 Bison bison bison | reverse complement strand
TGTTTTTTTTTTTTTTGGAAATCTCTTGCTTTTTCGTTGTTCCAGCAGATGTTTGCAATTTGATCTCTGGTTCCTCTGCCTTTTCTAAAACCCT
>NW_011491013.1:0-600 GCF_000754665.1 Bison bison bison | reverse complement strand
GTTAGGCTTAAAGCTCAACGTTCAGAATACTAAGATCATGGCATCTGGTCCCATCACTTCATGGGAAATAGATGGGGAACCAGTGGAAACAGTGTCAGGCTTTATTTTGGGGGGCTCCAAAATCATTGCAGATGGTGATTGCAGCCATGAAATTAAAAGATGCTTACTCTTTGGAAGGAAAGTTATGACCAACCTAGATAGCATATTCAAAAGCTGAGACATTACTTTACCAACAAAGGTCCGTCTAGTCAAGGCTATGGTTTTTCCTGTGGTCATGTATGGATGTGAGAGTTGGACTGTGAAGAAAGCTGAGCGCTGAAGAACTGATGCTTTTGAACTGAGGTGTTGGAGAAGACTCTTGAGAGTCCCTTGTACTGCAAGGAAATACAAACAGTCTATCCTAAAGGATATCAGTCCTGGGTGTTCTTTAGAAGGAATGATGCTAAAGCTGAAACTCCAATACTTTGGCCACCTCATGCGAAGAGTTGACTCATTGGAAAAGACTCTGATGCTGGGAGAGATTGGGGGCAGGAGGAGAAGGGGATGATAGAGGATGAGATGGCTGGATGGCATCACCGACTCGATGGACGTGAGTTTGAG
>NW_011491012.1:4913-5597 GCF_000754665.1 Bison bison bison | reverse complement strand
AAAAAATCTACTTCTGCTTTATTGACTATGCCAAAGCCGTTGACTGTGGGGATCACAACAAACTGGAAAATTCTTAAAGAGATGGGAACACCAGACAACCTTATCTGCCTCCTGAGAAATCTGTATGCAGGACAAGAAGCCACAGTTAGAACTGGACATGGAACAGTAGACTGGTTCCAAATCAGGAAAGAAGTGTGTCAAGGCTGTATATTATTCCCCTCCTTGTTTAACTTATATGCAGAGTGAAATGAAATGAAGTGAGAATTGCTCAGTCCTGTTTGACTCTGTGTGAAACCATGGAAAGTATAGTCCATGGAATTCTCCAGGCCAGGATACTGGAGTAGGTAGCTTTTCCCTTCTCCAGGGGATCTTCTCAACCCAGGGATGGAAGCCAGGTCTCCTTCATGGCAGGTGGATTGTTTACCAGCTGAGCCACAAGGGAAGCCCGAGTACATCAGGTGGAATGCCAGGCTGGATGAAGCACAAGCTGGAATCAAGACTGCTGGGAGAAATATCAATAACCTCAGATATGCAGATGACACCACTCTTATGGCAGAAAGTGAAGAAGAACTAAAGAGCCTCTTGATGAAAGTGAAAGAGGAGAGTGGAAAAGTTGGCTTAAAACTCAACATTTAGAAAACTAAGATCATGGCATCTGGTCCCAACACTTCATGGCAAATAGAT
>NW_011491012.1:479-968 GCF_000754665.1 Bison bison bison | reverse complement strand
GAAACCTATATGCAGGTCAGGAAGCAACAGTTACAACTGGACATGGAACAACAGACTGGTTCCAAATAGGAAAAAGAGTATGTCAAGGTTGTATATTGTCACCCTGCTTATTTAACTTTTATGCAGAGTACATCATAAGAACTCTGGGCTGGAAGAAGCACAAGCTGGAATCAAGATTGCTGGGAGAAATATCAATAACCTCAGATATACAGATGACACCACCCTTATGGCAGAAAGTGAAGAGGAACTAAAAAGCCTCTTGATAAAAGTGAAAAAGGAGAGTGAAAAAGCTGGCTTAAAGCTCAACATTCAGAAAACAACGATCATGGTATCTGGTCCCAGCACTTCATGGGAAATAGATGGGGAAATAGTGGAAACAGTGTCAGACTTTATATTTGGGGGCTCCAAAATCACTGCAGATGGTGACTGCAGCTATGAAATTAAAAGACGCTTACTCCTTGGAAGGAAAGTTATGACCAACCTAGATAG
>NW_011491012.1:0-379 GCF_000754665.1 Bison bison bison | reverse complement strand
TTTGCCAACAAAGGTTTGTTTAGTCAAGGCTATGGTTTTTCCAGTAGTCATGTATGAATGTCAGAGTTGGACTGTGAAGAAAGCTGAGCGCTGAAGAATTGATGCTTTTGAACTGTGGTGTTGGAGAAGACTCTTGAGAGTCCCTTGGACTGCAAGGAGATCCAACCAGTCCATTCTAAAGGAGATCAGCCCTGGGTGTTCTTTGGAAGGAATGATGCTAAAGCTGAAACTCCAGTACTTTGGCCACCTCATGCGAAGAGTTGACTCATTGGAAAAGACTCTGATTCTGAGATGGATTGGGGGCAGGAGGAGAAGGGGACAACAGAGGATGAGATGTCTGGATGGCATCATTGACTCTATGGACGTGAGTCTGAGTGAA
>NW_011491011.1:9413-10712 GCF_000754665.1 Bison bison bison | reverse complement strand
GTCCATACCATTTCTGTCCTTTATCGAGCTCATCTTTGCATGAAATGTTCCCTTTGTATCTCTAATTTTCTTGAAGAGATCTCTAGTCTTTCCCATTCTGTTGTTTTCCTCTATTTCTTTGCATTGATCCTTGAAGAAGGCTTTCTTTTCTCTTCTTGCTATTCTTTGGAACTCTGCATTCAGATGCTTATATCTTTCCTTTTCTCCTTTGCTTTTTGCTTCTCTTCTTTTACAGCTATTTGTAAGGCCTCCCCAGACATACCTTTAAATAATCACTTTAAATGTCAATGGACTAAATGCTCCAATCAGAAGACACAGGGTGGCTGATTGAATTAAAAACAAGACCTATCTATATACTGCTTACCAAGGCTCACTTTAGTGCAAAAGTCAGACTGAAAGTGAAAGTACAGAAAAAGACACTTCTTGCAAATGAAGAAAACTGGGTTTCCGTAGTGGCTCAGACAGTAAAGATTCTGCCTGCAGTGAGAACACCCAGGTTTGATTCCTGAGCTAAAAAGATCCCCTGGAGAGGGAATGGCTATCCCCTCCAGTATTCTTGCTTGGAGAATTCCCCTGACAGAGAAGACTGGTGGGCTACAGTCCATAGCATCACAAAGAGTCAGACACAACTTACACAAGTTAGCAATACACATATAAGACAAAACAGACTTTAAAACAGTTTATAACAAAAGACAAAGAAAGGCATTATACAATGATAAAAGGTCAATAGAAGAGAAGATATAACATTTATTAACTTATATGTACCTTATATAGAAGCACCTAAATATATAAAGCAAATGATACCAGATATAAAGGGAGAAATTGACCATACTACAAAAGCATTAAGGAAGGGGACTTGAACACCCCACTTATATCAATGGACTGAAAACTCAGCAGTGGGCACAGGGCTGGAAAAAGTCAGTTTTCATTCAAATTCCAAAGAAAGGCAATACCAAAGAATGCTCAAACTACTGCAAAATTGCACTCATCTCACACACTACCAAAGTAATGCTCAAAATTCTCCAACCAGGCTTCAACAATATGTGAACCATGAACTTCCAGATGTTCAAGCTGGATTTAGAAAAGGCAGAGGAACCACAGATCAAATTGCCAACGTTCGTTGGATCATAGAAAAAGCAAGAGAGTTCCAGAAAAACATCTATTTATGCCTTATTTACTACACCAAAGCCTTTGACTGTGTGGAACACAATAAACTGTGGAAAACTCTGAAAGAGATGGGAATACCAGACCACCTGACATGCCTCTTGAGAAATCTGTATGCAGGTCAGGAAGCAACAG
>NW_011491011.1:5203-6353 GCF_000754665.1 Bison bison bison | reverse complement strand
AAGCAGTAACTCTACTTCAGACACAAACACACAGATGAGGTGGCAGAGCCAGAGCAGCTCCTTGTACAAACACAAAGGACCAGGGTAGATGGGGCTCAGGCTGCTGCCTGAGTCTGGGGCCGGCACCCTCCCAAAGTGAGCCCAGACTCAGGGGGGTGCCAGCCCTCTGCCTGGGGCAGCCACTCTGGGGCCTGGATTTGAGCATGTCTGAGGGAAGATCTGGGCTCATGAAAGCATGGCTAGAGGAAAAGAAATAGCTATTATGAGGTCTCAGAAAAAAGAAAGCAAGTCTGATAATTTCCTTCTTTTGGTTCCCTCCCTGTTTCCAGAATCCATGCAGACCCCTGTTCACAATCATTCTAGGCTCCTATAGTCACATCTAGTCAAGCCTGGGAACTGTCAATGCCTCCTTCCACCTACTCACTGCATGCTCTGCCTGCAACCATTGCAGAGTGGTGGGTAGTCTGCAGTTCCACATGAAGAGGCCTCCCAGCCAGGAAGGCTCTTCATCTCCAGCCTCAAGTGAGCTGAGAGCTGCAAGGCGCCAGGGAGCTGTGGACAGACTCCTCCCTGGAAAGGCCCCTCTGCTGTGAACAAAGTTGTGTCTCAGGAGAGAGAGAGAGAGCACCTCCACCTTCCATACCCAGGAAAGTGAAAGTGAAGTAGCTTAGTCGTGTTCAACTCTTTGCGACCCCATGGATTGTAGCCTACTAGGCTCTTCCCTCCATGGGATTCTCCAGGCAAGAATACTGGAGTGGGTTGCCATTTCCTTCTCCAGGGGATCTTCCCAGCTCAGGGATCGAACCCACATCTCCCGCATTGCAGGCAGACGCTTTAACCTCTGAGCCATACCCAGGAAGCCTGCTACAACTCCAGCCCTGGTTACAGCACAGAGGCCCTCTCCAGGGAAGATGGAGAGGGCAGGATCCTAAAGAGACACCGCATGTTCACCAAGGATAGAAAACTCTGCATCTCACCTTTATAATATTGTAAATATATAGACAAAATGATATGGGAATAAAGAACCACTACAGTAATGTGATCAAAGTGGCATGTCATCATTGAAAGGGCTCTGAAAAGGGCTCACAGTGAGGACATAATTATTCTCACACCATTATAGACATAAAACTTAAAATATATATATACTTAT
>NW_011491011.1:4442-5103 GCF_000754665.1 Bison bison bison | reverse complement strand
AACTGGGGATAATGAAAGAAGTCATGTTTTGGAGGTGGAGCCATCACTCATGATGACAATGGCCAGAGTATAACCATAGGAGTATTAGCTGTAGTGGAATGGAAGAATATCATTGGAAGGCAAAATGCTGAGGAACTGAGGTTATGGATCTTTGGGTTGTGTCACCCACCATAGATGCTTAAGTCATGGCAGATTTTAACAGGAATGGCAGAGGAGGGAGAGGCAGTGAATCAAGAGCCCAGGCTTCCAATAATGAAGAAAATTTGTGCAAGATGTTGATAATGATTAGAGAAGTGATAACTAGAATTATACCCTGATAGCATGGGCTACATGTATATTGGGAATTTTTTTTATTGCAGGGGGAATTAAATAGAACCTTCCAGTGTCAGGAGATGCAGAGTTTCTGGTGTCTGTGGAAGAACAAATAGGAAAGGGAGAGAAAAATGTTAAGGGTGACATTAGAAAAGACATGTGTCAAGCTAAGACTTTTGTCACATTTGAGTGCAGAGTGACAAGACAGGTATGACCTTGGCTAGCACCCCTGGGGCCTTAGGATACACCAGGATTAAGACGAGAAAAACATTAAATAAAATACAGTTGAGGAGTTTCAAGGGTGTGTTTTGACTTGGCAAAGTGGAAATAGAGACTGTAAAGGGTTTTT
>NW_011491011.1:0-723 GCF_000754665.1 Bison bison bison | reverse complement strand
TCACTCTTGCCATCTCCTGTTTGACCACTTCCAATTTGCCTTGATTCATGGACCTGACATTCCAGGTTCCTATGCAATATTGCTCTTTACAGCATTGGACCTTGCTTCTATCACCAGTCACATACACAACTGGGTATTGATTTTGCTTTGGCATAAAGGGTCATCATTACCACCTTTCTAAATTCCATATATTTGCTAAAATACTGTAGTGGTGTTTTTCTTTCCGACTTACTTCACTCTGTATAATAGGCTCCAGTTTCATCCACCTCATTAGAACTGATTCAAATGTGTTCTTTTTATTGGCTGGGTAATATTCCATTATGTATATGTACCACAGCTTTCTTATCCATTCGTCTTCTGATGGACATCTAGGTTGTTTCCATATCCTGGCTATTATAAACAGTGCTGTGATGAACATTGGGGTACACATGTCTCTTTCAATTCTGGTTTCCTTGGTGTGTATGCCCAGCAGTGGGATTGGTTGGTCATATGGCAGTTCTATTTCCAGTTTTTTAAGGAATATCCACACTGTTCTCCATAATGGCTGTACTAGTTTGCATTCCCACTGCGAGTGTAAAAGGGTTCCCTTTTCTCTGTACCCTCTCCAGCATTTATTGTTTGTAGGCTTTTGATAGCAGCCATTCTGACCGCTGTGAGATGGTACCTCATTGTGGTTTTGATTTGCTATTTGTCTGACAATGAGTGATGTTGAGCATCTTTTCA
>NW_011491010.1:21342-21583 GCF_000754665.1 Bison bison bison | reverse complement strand
AGGCTACAGTCCATGGGGTAACAAACAGTCGGACACAACTGAGTGACTTTCATTTTCACACTCTGTGAAATGTATTTTCTACACAATTCAAACAAATCACTTAGCTTAACCGTGCCTCAGTTTCCTTTCTCATCCATGCTCTGGGAAAAAGAACAATATATAACCACACGTTTTAGCATTGAGATGATCAAATGTTGTGTCTGAAAACACTGAAGTAATATGTCATTTTTTCTTCTTTATT
>NW_011491010.1:19187-20888 GCF_000754665.1 Bison bison bison | reverse complement strand
ACATATGTCTCAATAACCATCACAATATTAAATGTAGATGCAATGGAACATGAAATTTAATAATTCTGGAGAGTTTCTTAAGTTTTGAAAAAACATGACTCTAAGCCATGAAGAAGTTAATTACTTCAAAGCTTATTGATTCATTCTGAAAACATAAATTTTTAAATATCTTAGTCATCCTAAGGTTCAGTTGGTGTCTTACATTATACATAATACAACTGCAACAGACCCATCAACTATGTATCACTGAAAATAGAAAACAATTATAATGTAAATATAAAATATCACACATTAATCACAATATGCTTTGCCATCAGTTTCACATTTATATATAAGTATAATGCACATAATCATTTTCTTTTAAATAAATTTTAGGTGCATTAAAAATGCATTATGCTTGCAGATATTGGCATTTTTAACAGCTGCTCAAACTGAAATCAAATTAGAAAAAAAAGTTAATATTCATTTTAATAGGAACACAGATGACTCAGTCTAGGAAAAGCCAATGATGAGTTGCTCTATTTTATACATTTAATGTAAATCTAATGTGTTGTCCTTCACATAGCAACATGATGCCATCATCAATAGAACATATGCTTTATGCTATTTTTCAAATGGTGATAATGAGTTTTTCTGAAGCAAATACAGTACACAACTGAATTTCACCAAATTCTATAGATGCCATAACTAGAGTAATTGAGTATATATTAATAGATTTAACTCTTTATGTTGTTGTTGTTGTTCAGTCATTAAATCGTGTCAGACTCTTTGAGACCCCATGGACTGGAGCCAGTCCAGGCTCTTCTGTCCATGGGATTTCCCAGACAAGAATATTGGAGTGGGTTGCCATTTCCTTCTGCAGGGGATCTTCCTGACCCAGGGATTGGACCCAAGTCTCCCTTATCTTCTGCATTACCAGGTGGTTCTTTACCACTGAGGCACCAGGGAAGCCCTTATATAGGACATATTTATTTCTTTATTCATTACTTTCATATGCTTGTAGCTTAACAAGATTTTGGGTGGATTAATTTGTTCATCAACATTGAATAAGAAATTACTATCTCTGCTGATTAAAAGTAAAATGTTTATTGGATATTCATAGGAATTGCAAGCTGTGGCACCAAATTATTATATGTATATCTATATATGTATATATGCAACAGAATTATGGGTGATCAAATAGCTTTCTATATGTTCTAAGTCTTCTACAAAGAGTATGCTTCTCTATCCATTTTTAAAATGTTGGGTTGCCTTCATACTTTTTATTTCACTCTGTACTCTCTTCTTTGTCATGTCCATTCGTGTTCAATGCTTCCATTTTCAAATGCCTCTTCTGACTTCAGATATACATCTCAAGCGCAGATCTCTTCTTTAATATTCAGCTTCATATATATATTTCTGCTTATCTGACATCTTCACTTGAATATTTATCAAAAGTGCCTCAAACACAACCTTCTTTAAACTGAACACACAACCAAAATTCCAAATTACATCCATTTTTATGACTCCCACTTGTGGTAAATTGTACACTCACAGAATTCCCAATCTCAGTAGACACTGCAGTCATGAATGTAGCTGTGCAGACCCTGGATGTAAGCCGGTATTTTTGACACTATGTTCTCCTACATGAGCCATGTGCCAACAAGCACATGAGTCCTGCAAATTGTACCTACACACAGCTTTCTAATCTATCCAAATTTC
>NW_011491010.1:14977-17597 GCF_000754665.1 Bison bison bison | reverse complement strand
AAAAAAAAGTAAAAAGCAAAAACAGGACCCATAGCATTAAAGACTTTAAAACCTTTCATTCTAAATTTAGTATAGTATATGCAACTTGGGAGTTTCAGCTACCATTATGGTCAGAAATTCTTCTACATGAAGGAGATTTTTCATGGTGGACTTTGAAAATGGAAAGGGCCACATGGCAAGGAATGCAATCAACTTCTAGGAATTAAGAATGGCCCCTGTCTGACAGCCAGCAATAAAAAGGAGACCTCAGTTCTACTTAGTAACTTGATTCTGCCAACAACCTTAACCCTTGAACTGGATCCTTGCCCAGAGACTCCTGATAAGAACACAGCTCAGCCAACAAGACACTTTGAGAGTGAGGACCTGAGCAGAGAACACAAATGAACTGTACCAAGACAACTGACCAACAGAACTGGGAGATAATAAGTGGGTTATCTTAAGCCACTGAGTCTGTGATAACTTACTATGTAGCAATGGAAAGTTAAGCCACTGGGTATCTCAAAGAATGGATCAAGACTGAATTTAGGACTTTCTCAAAGTTTCAACCCAATAAATATTTCTAAGCAACTAACAATTTGTAAAGTTTGCAAAGTATTTTCTCACATATACTTTTATTTAATCATCCCACCAACTCAGTAAAAAGAGTATCTGTAGTCTCTATTCTAAACATTTTTTTTAACAGAGTCTCTTATAGGGTAATTTTATTGGTCAAGATCACAAAAGCAGACAGTGAAATGATACCTAAAATTCAAAACAAGGCAAGTGATAAGTAATAATGCTCAAAAGTGTGAGGCCATGATCAATATTAAACACTAAAGACTCACCAGGACCAGGATGAGAAAAGTCAGGCATTCACTTTGAGTTCAAAATTTGAGGATGAGGGAGGATCAAAAAATCTCATTAATCAAGATAAATTATGTCTCAATTCAGTATTTTAAAAAATCAAAATAATTGCCAAAACCCATGATAAGAAAATACCATACATAAAAAAAAAACATTCACTGGCTGAAAACAGGGTTAGACAACTGAAGCACTCACTCTCAGGGTCATACAAGTGCAGGCTCAGATCCTGTCTTTATGTATAACTTTGTATTTATTTATTTAATTATTTAAAATAAAGACAATGTTTTTATCACTCACCTCCACCTTAGTTCTAGTCCTGACTCAGTAACATGTACCCTTAGAACATTTCCTTATCTTCCATTTACTAAGCCATATTAACATATTCTATTTCTGAAATAAACTCTCTACTGTTATTTTGGTTGCCTGGCAAGTAGCAAACTTATGTGTTCAAAAACAGAGTTCACTTAAGCTGACAAAGTGACTCCTGGCTATGTCATTCTGAGCATGCTGTCATAGGTATTTGGCTCACTGAAGACAGTGCATCCATTCCTCTAAAATGGCCTCTATCTAAAATGGTCTTGTTCCTCCTTAATATCATTATCTTGGCTGGAGCGGATGTTTTAGAGGATGAGGTATAGGGATAAGGAAGACTCCAGAAATTCAGTCCTCCATGGGCAGTGTGGCCATTAAAATGGCTGAAATGGTATTGGATGCAGCAGACCTAAGTGTGGACAATTTGTTCAAACTGAACTGAAACAGAAAGTAAAGGTGAACAAAGTCCTCAACTACTGAAAGGCTGCACTTGTTATTAGGGGCAGAATCACTCTAAATGCCTTGTGCTTGAGAAGGCATTATTATACCATTCAGGGAGAAGCAGCATGGGCAGAAGCACAGAGGGAGAGGGAGGTTATAAAAAGTAAAGAACTCTAAAATAGTTCTAACAGTTTGTTTCTTACTTAAGACTCCTTACTCACAGTTTGAGTCTCTTTGCTCCAGAACATTCTATGTTTCCAGACTTATTACCTTAGAAACAACCAAAAATGTCACCTACTCAAGAAGTAAATATTCATTAAAAAATCTAAATATTTAAATTACTAACGAGTGAATTGAGAAGTTGGAAAAATTATTTTTAATAAATTGAGAGAGCATATTAATTCAAAAAAGCAGATAAGTTTGCACTGACCACATTAATGGAGTTCTAATATGAAGTTCATTAGGACAGGCCTATATTAAATAAATTGTGAACCCAGAGGACAGAGTGCCACAATTTGTTTTTATGTCTAAATGTGTATAAACTAAAGTAGTAATAACACTTACAATACTTGCCATAATCCATGTTAGAATTTATAAAGAAAATAATAAAACTCAACTAGCATAATGATTGTATAGCTATATAGAAAGAATAGAGAAATTATACCCCTTCAAAGAATGCTGACTTTGAATAAATCATAGGAATATTTTCTATGTCTTCCAAAATCATAACTATTTGTAAGCACAAATACTATATCATGTAACAAACTCTAGGGCCTAAACACTGATTACCCCAATGCTGCTTGTTAATAGTAATTAATAGCAGATGAATTATTCAACCAGTTATTAACTGGTTTAGTTCTCAAGCAAGATTTTTTGCTATTTAAAATTACAAAAAACAAAACAATTTTGGGCTAAAGAGTGTTCTGATATTGATTAGACAGAGAGATTTAGCTTTCTTTATCAGTCTATCTAGGCAGTAAAATAGGGCTATTGAAGGCTCACCTCAAAAAAAAAAAAAAAAAAA
>NW_011491010.1:12902-14093 GCF_000754665.1 Bison bison bison | reverse complement strand
ATAGGAGGACGCTTATCACAAAACAAGTAACTAGGATATATAATGGTAAATACATCTTAAAACAGCAGTGCTATCCAAAAGATACCTCAAAAGAAAACTAACAACAATGCACATGATGTTTATGGAAGTAAATGTAAAAAAAATTACTGACAGACTTAGGTAAAAGAAATCTCAAATAGAGCAACATATCTTATGTTTACTCATAGTGAGTAGAGTATTGTACAGTAGTCAATTCTCCTTAAATTTACAGATTTATGCCTTGCTTGATTGGTCTGGCACCCTATCAGATTAGTAGCTCACTTGCAAAACATCAAGGTAAGAAACTGAGTGAGGACTGAGGGGAGAGCCCATTCCAAAATAAAAGTTCACAAAGAGCCACCCCCCCACACACACTATCAGTCTTGGGAGGCCCTAGACATGGTTGCTAGGCTCAGGCTACCCCTTACTTCCTACTGGGGGTTCCGAGGGAAATGAGAACCCTGGTCTGTGGCCAGCTGACTTAGCTCAGCAGAGGAAGAAGTCCCAGGCCCTGTCATGAGTCAGGTAAGACTCCCTCATGTGAGTTCTGCACGATTTCTCCACCTGCCAGGACAGACAGGGAGGCCCTTCCAGAACCGGTTCCCCCCCGCCCTCAATGCTGGCAAACCCAGTTGGGCGATACCGGAAGTGCTCTCCCTGCCTTCCGCCGCGGCAGCTTTGGAGCTTGAGGCTTCAGTTGGAGAGGTGTGGTGTCGTGTATCTATAGAGGGACGAGTTCCAGGATTGGACAAGTGTCCAGGTGAACAATCTTAGAACTCAGGTGGTCCCGTAGAGCCCCTCCCTATCTTAACTTGCGCCATCCCGACCCTCAACCCCCGAGTGTCTCAAAAGTGACTGTTAGGCCCAACACCCCCTACTTCCACCAGGAGAATTTGTGGGATAGGAAGCCGTGGTCTGAAGGGGCAGCCTCAAGTCAGCAGAGGGAGTCGTAAAAGGACTGGTCAGGAGTCAAGTTCAGTATTCCGGGTTAGAATTAAGGTGACAAGCCCCTGATGAACAAAGGAGGCCCACAGAGTTCCGTTGGCCTCTGTCTTGTGGGTTCCTAAAACGGTACCCTTAAGGGGATCAACAAAGGCAGTTTTCTTGGAGCCAAGATAGAAGAATCTCCCTACGGAGGCTATACACGCCTTCTTTTCCTCTGTCTTGTAGGGT
>NW_011491010.1:10239-12802 GCF_000754665.1 Bison bison bison | reverse complement strand
GAGAATCTGCCTGCTGCTGGGACACCCAGCACTCCTGAGGCACGTGAGGGAGCCACCGGTGCTACTGCAGCTAGTTCAGGCACCAACTCAGCTGAAAATATCAATAGCCCAAAGGCGGAAAGCGCAAGCTTCCCCAGGGGCGCTGAGAGCTCACTCAGTGAGATTTTAAATAAGAAAGTGGTTTTGTTGGTGCAGTTTCTGCTGCAGAAGTATCAAAAGAGAGAGCCAATTAAGAAGGCAGACATGCTGAAGTTTGTTATCAAACAGTACAAGAATCATTTCAATGAGATCCTTAAGAGAGCTTCTGATCATATGGAGCTGGCTTTTGGTGTTGATTTGAAGGAAGTAGATCCTACCAGGCACTGCTACACCCTTGTCAACAAACTAGACCTCTCCTATGATTCAGCTCTGAATGAATATGAGCACATGCCAAAGACCGGCATCCTGATGATTGTGCTTGGTGTGATCTTCATGAGAGGCAACTGCGCCCCTGAAGAGGCAATCTGGGAAGTGCTGAATATGATGGGCATATATGCTGAAAGGAAGCACTTCATCTATGGGGATCCCAAGAAGGTCCTCACAGAAGATCTGGTGCAGCTCAAGTACCTGGAGTACCGCCAGGTGGCCAACAGTGAGCCTCCACGCTATGAGTTCCTGTGGGGCCCGAGAGCCCATGCTGAAACAAGCAAAATGAAAGTCCTGGAGTTTTTAGCCAAGGTTCACGATACCGTCCCCACTGCCTTCCCATCCTGGTATCAAGAGGCTTTGAGAGATGAGGAAGAGAGAGCCCGAGCCAGAGCTGCAGCCAGGGCTCGTACTGCTGCCCTGGCCAGTGCCCGCTCCAGAGCCAGAGCCAGCACCTCCTCCCAGGCTAAGTGAAATTCAAAAAGGTGTGTCAGCATTCTAACAGTGGAGGGCCAGGGTGGGACTGGAGAAGTGTATACCATCCTGGAGTTCCTGGTATATATTGCTAACTTGAAATTTTACCTTTCTCTTTTTTTTTCTTTTTTAGGTTGAAAAAGAGCAGTAACGTTCTAAGCTGTGGATGACCAGGGTGGGCCCACAGGGAAAACTATAATATCATCTTTGTGTTGCTGTTCTATATGGCAAACTTAGAGTTTAATCTTTTCTCTTTTCTTTTTCTTTCTATTTTTTCCTCTCTCTTTCTCTCCCTTCCTTTCTTTCCTTTGGTTATATTTCAAAGGTTTTCTTTTAAAGAAGATATACATTTCAGAATCTAAACTTACTAGTGATTTTGGTTGCATGTTAGATTTAACTCAATAGATATAAGAGTTTCATTATTTTGCAACATAAATGGGGAAACCTTTAGTATATATTGAACTAGAACAACACAACATGGCATGGTACTTTGCACCATGTGAAAAAATTCAACAGCAAAATTACTGGGATGAAAACATGCAGGGGGGTAAAATCTTAAAAAATATACAGTTCTTGCTTTCCCTTAATCATTTTAATCTGTTATTCTATAAAAATAAAAGATACATACCTGGCTTTGCTTAGCTTGTTAAGGAACATAAGAGAAATAAAATGTTTATAAACTGGAACTCATGCTGTCTGTCTCATTCATTCCCCAAGTATTAATTGAGCATCTGCTCTTTGAAAACTATTGTGTTAGAAATGGTGAAACCATTTCTAGGGGGATACAAAACACCCCTGCCTTTAGAATTATACAGTTAAGGAGCAGTAATTATATACAGAACATGGTGAAATACTCTTTAAGATTTAAAGGAGTAAAGAGGCGAGGGGACAAATATGGGATTGGGAGAAGTGGGAGGGGGAAGGTGTTTGGCTGAAAACAATAGAGTGCAAATTTCCTGGGGAATAGTAGTTTGGGGTTTGGGGAAAATATAAGTCTCTCAGTGGGCTATCCTGTTCAGTTAAGCTGGGTGGTAGGCTAGATGAGGCTGTGGGACTGAAGAACAGAGGCCAGGTATACAAATGGTGTTTTCTCAGTGCTGGAGGACAAAACCCTGGAAGGCAAACCTGCTTGTAAGTTACTTTAGTATCAATATACCAGAGGAAAAGCTTCTCCTGGGCAGAAATGGAAGGTGTCTGGTGCTCTTGTTCAGGTGCAGCTGAACACAGAGCACAACCTAGCTGTTTTATGCACATCATCTCCAAGGAATTTCTGAGAAATAAAGGTGATACTCCCTTGAGGTGGAATGCTGAGAACCAGCTCCTAAGGCATTAGAAAGGCATTTTAATTAGGTTATCTTGGGTATAATTTTGCAAACTCTAAGGGAGGGCTCCATGTCTTGTGGTGAAGAAATGAATAAAAATACAGGCAATTTGGATGGAAAGGCACCCAAGGGGAAGTTGTTGGTCCTTGACACAAATTCTAGGACCTTGGAATTGGCATCCAACTGGGATAGACAGCCACACACACAAATTAAGTAGTCCTCAATTGGGGGAATTTATTTTGCTTTTTTTGCTAAGCAGAATTATGGGATCATTAGGTGGAAAGCTGCATATTTGGTGATACCATCCAAATTAATATAACAAAAATCTTTGCAGAGGGGAGGGTGGTACCATCTGCAGTAAA
>NW_011491010.1:7973-9950 GCF_000754665.1 Bison bison bison | reverse complement strand
AATCATATACCTGCCATTCATTAAAGATGTTACTCAGTCAAGTGCTTCATATCCATTGCATATATTCCAACAGTCCTACAAGGTAGGGCTTATCAGACATTGCAGATGAAGAACTTGTAGTTTTCTCAAGCTCACATAGCTGATAAGTGAAAACAGCTGGGACTAGACCCTTGGTCCACATTTTTCTAGAGCCCACAGTTGTCCACTCCTCCAGCCCGAGGCAGACCTGTCTCTTCATTCTCTGTTATTCTCACTACTACAAGATATATCACATACGATTAAAAAATAAGACGCTCTAATCAAAGTACAAAAAGCAATCCTGATGAAGGAAGGTGAATATGAGAATGAAGCACAGTTTGGGGCTTGTCTGTGGGTTTCATTTGCTGAGAATCCTCTTGTCACTAACTAGCCCCAGGGATCTGTGGTAGCTGACTCTGCTCACATACGGGCATAAGTCCTGTTCCAGCACTTCCCTGCATTATAGCTTGTTCCCCCCGGGTCTTCCCCAGTGTGCCCTCTTGCCCAGATAAAACTTCATATGCTGACGAGCTCTCTACTGTGACCTCGAGCTGCATCAAGCTCCCTGTGACACAAGCAGTCCAGAGTCACCTGCCCTCCCTTGATTAGAGCATTCCACCTCTCTGTACAGGAAGGCCCCACCCCTGCCAGTGGAACCCTGATTATGAAGTCTAGATACCTGGTTACCACAGCCCCACTCCAAGCCCACAAATATCAACGTGTATTTCAAATAAGCTGGTGATCACAATCTTATTTCTTACAGAATACTGGTTCTTGGTACCAGTTTGAAGGCACATGGGGGATTTTTGTAAGTGACCCAAATATTGTTGGTAGGATTCTGCAGGGATGTGTTATTTGATACTGGCCACCACTCCAGTATTCTTGCCTGGAGAATTCTATGGACAGAGGAGCCTGGTGGGCTACAGTCCATGGGGTCACAAAGAGTCAGACACCACTGACTAACACTAACACTGAATACATACACCAGTGAGTGAGCTTACAAAAGCCTCCCTTATAAGTTGAGGATGAGAAAAGACCATGGAAATCACTCTCAAGTGAACACCTACTGAGGCTGAATTCCTCAGAACCACAGTCCTTCTAGGAGAGGAAAATGATTTCTTGGCAAACATTCTGCCTTTGAACAATAAAGATCAAAAGAATTCACCATCTTTCATACACATCTTATCTCAGTTCATGCCCCAGAGAAAAATCCTAGTTTTCCTTTGTGCCTAATGTCACCTATAAATGTGTTCTACACGTTCGTTCCAATCCACTTGTACTTGGGAAGACCCATGTGACTACAGAGACACTGAAATATGAACAGAAACATTGTTTGTCACCCCCCGGGCCAAGGTATTTGAAAGCAAGTACGCCACCTCCAGGCTTTCTGTTCCATTCAGCAGCAAACATGGAGACTGCTCGTTGAGAAGTGAAGCACTGATGGGAGCTTATCCCTGGGTTGTATGACAGTGGAGGCCCCTGTCTACCCACATCAGACTTCATATGTATAGGAATAAACTGTTGCTTTAAGCCATTGTAGGTCCACAGGTTTTGTCTGTTGCATCAGTTACTTTATCGGATTAATGCATACCTACTATTTTGGTAGTCAGATGTATTTAAATATTATAATTACAAAGGTAATAAATAGTACATGTATTTTTCTTTCAAAAATTCTAACAATACAAATATATTACAGTTTCCCCCTTCCCTCAAAATCCAGCCCCCTCCTCAGAGGCAACCACAATTAACAACGTGAAAATGAAAAGTGAAAGTGAAAGTTGCTCAGTCATGTCTGACTCTTTGCGACCCCATGGACTATAGAGCCCATGGAATTCTCCAGGCCAGAATACTGGAGTGGGTAGCCTTTCCCTTCTCCAGGGGATCTTCCCAACCCAGGTATCGAACCCAGGCCTCCCACATTGCAGGTGGATTCTTACCAGCTAAGCCACAAGGGAAGCC
>NW_011491010.1:4414-5515 GCF_000754665.1 Bison bison bison | reverse complement strand
GGGAACTCCAGTCATCATGTTCCAACCTTCATTCCAAGAAAAAGACAGGTAAGGATTATCTTACTTCTGTTTGTGTGATAATTAACCGTTTTCCTCCTGATGGACATTAAAAACTGTTTGAGATTTGTTGCTATGAGTAATAGGACTGAAATCAGTATCTTTGAATATGAAATCTTAGACAGATATGCATACTTTCTCTCAGGAAAAACATAGTAACATGCAAACTTGATTAAACTGGGAAGAGTGTGAAGACTTAAAATTTTTACAAATATTGCTGAACTTCTGTTCCAAAAATGCCATACCAATTTATAGTCTCTCAGATTCATGTGTGTGAATGCTTTACATTCTCACAGACATTTTATTTCATTAGTCTTTTAAATTTTGGCCAAATTTTGGGATGAAAGTTACTGTCTCATTGTTACTTTAGTTCCTTATTTTCAAATAGGTTGAGTATAAAATTAAACTCTCACCCATATGGAGCTGGACTTCAGCATTAATGTCTTGAATGCCAGGATTCTCCTAGGCGTACTTTACATTCTGAAATATCAACAAGACATTCCTCCTTTACTTTGAAATGCAAGAACTCACTGAGAACGATCAGTTGCTGGGCAAGAGAACTGGGCAGGACGCCCTTAGGTAGTGAAGATGTGTGATCAGAAAAATTGCCAGAGGTCATGAGAGGCCACATGAAAAACCTCATCCAGAGAGCCCATGGCAGGCTGGCAGGCAGCATTCTGGATTTAGAGTTTAGCAGAAGGGAGAGAAGGGACTATAAGGGGAGAAGGTAGAAAATCTGGGCAGAGGGTTAAAGATCACTTCTGTTAATCAACTTGGGAAATCTCTGAATTACCACCAGCAGCTGGAAGTTGAGAAGTCTCTGGGCATATCTACTAGATGAAAGGCATAGAGGGGCATGCCAAACATCTCACATGCCTTTGAATTCTCTGTGCCTACCATCAGGCAGAGTATAGGGAGCTTTTCTGTGTCACCCAGTGATTCTAGATGCTGGGAGAGCGCTATATCTCTTGGCTATTCTGGTGGTTCACTGCATCCTTGCTAGTGTTCCTGGCTGGGAGCTGTGCTAATGGCTGGTGGGGGGTG
>NW_011491010.1:0-411 GCF_000754665.1 Bison bison bison | reverse complement strand
GGATGACTCAGAGGGTAGAAAGGAGAACTCACAAGACTGAGGTGATAACCAGAGTTTTTCCCAGGCTTTGAAATCAAATCAGGGAACTGAAACATTTGTCCATTGCTGTTGCCCAGTGACTCTTATACTTCCCATTTGCTTGTTTCTAAACAAGAATGTCTATAGATTCCTACTGCTATCTCTCCATTGTACATTGGATTTGTTAGAACAGATGTCTTGTCTCTTTATCTTACTGCTACTGCTAAGTCACTTCAGTCGTGTCCGAATCTGTGTGACCCCATAGACGGCAGCCCACCAGGCTCCCCGGTCCCTGGGATTCTCCAGGCAAGAACACTGGAGTGGGTTGCCATTTCCTTCTCCAACGCATGAAAGTGAAAAGTGAAAGCGAAGTCGCTCAGTCATGTCCGACCC
>NW_011491009.1:20448-21027 GCF_000754665.1 Bison bison bison | reverse complement strand
TCTAGATTTTAAATTTTTGCTTTTACATATTTGTTACCAATTTTGTACCTTTAAGAACCCAATCTTCAGGACCCATTTTTCACTAGGGAGCGAGATTACTGGCTTAACTGCTCTCTCTCCCTTTGGACTCTCCTTTTTCTCCACTAGGTCGCCTGTGTCTCTTCCCTAACCCCTCTCTACTCTACCCAACTCTGTGAATTTCTGTGTGTTCCAGATGGTGGAGAACACTTAGGGAACTGATTACTGTCTGGATCTGTCTCCCTCCTTTTCATTCCACCCATTTATCCTCCTGGCCACCTCTGCCACCTTCTTCCTTCTTCTCTTCTCTTTATAACTCTGTGAAAAACTCTGAGCGGTCCAGTTGTGGAGTGCACATAAGGAAGAGATTACTGAATAGCCCACTCTCTCCTCTATTGATTCCACCTCATCTCATTTGGGTCACCTCTAACTCCCTCCTTACTCTTCTCTTCTCCATATAATGCTGTAAACCTCTCTGGGCGAAACAAGTTTCAGGGCAAGACATACCAAGCAAATTCTCCAGCAGCAAGGAACACAGCCCTGAGCTCCAAGATACAGGCA
>NW_011491009.1:19913-20325 GCF_000754665.1 Bison bison bison | reverse complement strand
AGAAAAATCAAGTCAATAAAATTAGAAATGAAAATGGAGAGATCACAACAGACAACACAGAAATACAAAGGATCATAAGAGACTACTATCAACAATTATATGCCAATAAAATGGACAACGTGGAAGAAATGGACAAATTCTTAGAAAAGTACAACTGTCCAAAACTGGACCAGGAAGAAATAGAAAATCTTAAGAGACCCATCACAAGCACGGAAATTGAAATTGTAATGAAAAATATTCCAGCAAACAAAAGCCCAGGTCCAGACGGCTTCACAGCGGAATTCTACCAAAAAATTCAGAGAAGAGCTAACACCTAACCTGCTCAAACTCTTCCAGAAAATTACAGAGGAAGGCAAACTTCCAAACTCATTCTATGAGGCCACCATCACCCTAATACCAAAACCTGACAAAG
>NW_011491009.1:17273-18355 GCF_000754665.1 Bison bison bison | reverse complement strand
TCGCAGCACAGTTTATAATAGCCAGGACATGGAAGCAACCTAGATGCCCATCAGCAGATGAATGGATAATAAAGTTGGGGTACATATACACAACGGAGTATTACTCAGCCATTAAAAAGAATACATTTGAATCAGTCCTAATGAGATGGATAAAACTGGAACCTATTATACAGAGTGAAGTAAGCCAGAAAGAAAAACACCAATACAGTATACTAATGCATATATATGGAATTTAGAAAGATGGTAACAATAACCCTGTGTACGAGACAGCAAAAGAGACACTGATGTATAGATGAGTCTTATGGACTCTTTTGGAGAGGGAGAGGGTGGGGAAATTTGGGAGAATAGAATTGAAACATGTATAATATCATGTATGAAAGGAGTCGCCAGTCCAGGTTCGATGCACGGTACTGGATGCTTGGGGCTGGTGCACTGGGACGACCCAGAGGAAGGGTAGGGGAGGGAGGAGGGAGGAGGGTTCAGGATGGGGAACGCGGGTATACCTGTAGTGGATTCATTTCAATATTTGGCAAAACTAATACAATATTGTAAAGTTTAAAAATAAAATAAAATTAAAAAAAAAAGAAAAAAGAAAACCCTAAAGACTCCACCAGAAAATTACGAGAGCTAATCAATGAATATAGTAAAGTTGCAGGATATAAAATCAACACACAGGAATCTCTTGCATTTCTATACACTAATAGTGAGAAAATAGAAAGGGAAATTAAGGAAACAATCCCATTCACCATTGCAATGAAAAGTATAAAATACTTAAGAATATATCTACCTAAAGAAACTAAAGACCTATATATAGAAAACTATAAAACACTGGTGAAAGAAATCAAAGAGGACACTAATAGATGGAGAAATATACCATGTTCTTGGATCGGAAGTATCAATATAGTGAAAATGAGTATACTACCCAAAGCAATCTATAGATTCAATGCAATCCCTATCAAGCTACCAACAGTATTTTTCACAGACTTAGAACAAATAATCTCACAATTTGTATGGAAATACAAAAAACCTCGAATAGCCAAAGCAATCTTGAGAAAGAAGAAGGGAACTGGAGGAATCAACCT
>NW_011491009.1:3054-17173 GCF_000754665.1 Bison bison bison | reverse complement strand
CAATCAGAGCAGAAAAAGAAATAAAAGGAATCCAAATTGGAAAAGAAGAAGTAAAACTCTCACTGTTTGCCGATGACATGATCCTTTATATAGAAAACCCTAAAGACTCCACCAGAAAATTACTAGAACTAACCAATGATTATAGTAAAGTTGCAGGATATAAAATCAACACACAGAAATCCCTTGCATTCCTATACACTAATAATGAGAAAACTGAAAGACAAATTAAGGAAACAATCCCATTCACCATTGCAACGAAAAGAATAAAATACTTAGGAATATATCTACCTAAAGAAACTAAAGGCCTATATATAGAAAACTATAAAACACTGGTGAAAGAAATCAAAGAGGACACTAATAGATGGAGAAATGTACCATGTTCATGGATCGGAAGTATCAATATAGTGAAAATGAGTATACAACCCAAAGCAATTTATAGATTCAATGCAATCCCTATCAAGCTACCAACGGTATTCTTCACAGAGCTTAGAACAAATAATCTCACAATTTGTATGGAAATACAAAAAACCTCGAATAGCCAAAGCAATCTTGAGAAAGAAGAAGGGAACTGGAGGAATCAACCTGTCTGATTTCAGGCTCTACTACAAAGCCACAGTCATCAAGACAGTATGGTACTGGCACAAAGACAGAAATATAGACCAATGGAACAAAATAGAAAGCCCAGAGATAAACCCATGCACCTATGGACATCTTATTTTTGACAAAGGAGGCAAGATATACAATGGATTAAAGACATTCTCTTTAACAAGTGGTGCTGGGAAAACTGGTCAACACTTATAAAAGAATGAAACTAGAACACTTTCTAACACCATACACAAAAATAAACTCAAAATGGATTAAAGATCTAAACAAAAGACCAGAAACTATAAAACTCCTAGAGGAGAACATAGGCAAGACACTCTCCAACATAAATCACAGCAGGATCCTCTATGACCCACCTCCAAGAATATTGGAAATAAAAGCAAAAATAAACAAATGGAACCTAATTAAACTTAAAAGCTTCTGCACAACAAATGAAACTATTAGCAAGGTGAAAAGGCAGCCTTCAGAATGAGAGAAAATAATAGCAAATGAAGCAACCGACAAACAACTAATGTCCAAAATATACAAGCAACTCCTACAGTTCAACTCCAGAAAAATAAACGACCCAATCAAAAAATGGGCCAAAGAACTAAATAGACATTTCTCCAAAGAAGACATATAGATGGCTAACAAACACATGAAAAGATGCTCAACATCACTCATTAGCAGAGAAATGCAAATCAAAACCACTATGTGGTACCATTTCACGCCAGTCAGAATGGCTGCAATCCATAAGTCTACAAGCAATAAATGCTGGAGAGGGTGTGGAGAAAAGGGAACTCTCTTACACTGTTGGTGGGAATGCAAACTAGTACAGCCACTATGGAGAACAGTGTGGAGTTTCCTTAAAAAACTGGAAATAGAACTGCCTTATGATCCAGCAATCCCACTGCTGGGCATACACACTGAGGAAACCAGAAGGGAAAGAGACACGTGTACCCGAATGTTCATCGCAGCACAGTTTATAATAGCCAGGACATGGAAGCAACCTAGATGCCCATCAGCAGATGAATGGATAATAAAGTTGGGGTACATATACACAACGGAGTATTACTCAGCCATTAAAAAGAATACATTTGAATCAGTCCTAATGAGATGGATAAAACTGGAACCTATTATACAGAGTGAAGTAAGCCAGAAAGAAAAACACCAATACAGTATACTAATGCATATATATGGAATTTAGAAAGATGGTAACAATAACCCTGTGTACGAGACAGCAAAAGAGACACTGATGTATAGATGAGTCTAATGGACTCTGTGGGAGAGGGAGAGGGTGGGAAGATTTGGGAGAATGGCATTGAAACATGTAAAAATATCATGTAAGAAATGAGTTGCCAGTCCAGGTTCGATACACGATACTGGATGCTTGGGGCTGGTGCACTGGGACGACCCAGAGGGATGGTATCGGGAGGGAGGAGGGAGGAGGGTTCAGGATGGGGAACACATGTATACCTGTGGCGGACTCATTTTGATATTTGACAAAATTAATACAATTATGTAAATTTAAAAATAAAATAAAATTTAAAAAAATAAAAATAAAATAAAGAAGAATTAAAATTGAACAATGAAACATCAGAAGGTGGAGTGAAAGAACCTCAAGATTGCTCAACCTAAGCTAGTGAAGGCAGTGTGATCAGTGTATACCCAGGAATGTTCTAAAGTGTCAGGTTGAAGTCTTTGCTTGACAACTTGAGTAAACTTGATTATGAGAAATTAGCTTTATCCTTAAGAACTTTAGTTTCTTTACCTGGAAAATAAGAAAGAATAGTATTTATCAATATAGTATTATATATAAGTGATTCCTGAATGAGTATAATGTTTAGAGTATTAAATATCCCCAAGATAGAATATAATTATATGAGAGCACAGGCTACATAGAAGGAAAAAAAAAAAAAAACTAAACAAATCATTGATTGGGTTATGGCAGTCAGATGATATCAGCAGAACTGTCCTGGGAAAGATTAAACATTTTTAACACATAAAGAAAAATATAATAGTAAATTTCTCTGGGGTTAAACATATAACTGCACATGCACGATGGTCCTGGAACTAATAAAAGTAGAATTTGGCCTGTATATTGCTGTTTTCAGTTCATATAGGCTTCCTCTGCCAAAAGTCTTCTGGATTCCGTATCCCTCAGATCAGAGTGAAAGGATGATCCTAGGTTAAATCAGCTCACCAAATGCCATATATACTTGGTGTACTTCTATGATGGATTCCTTGCTAACACTAATATGCTGCATACACATTTTATATCAAAACTGAAATTTTTGTTTAAATGTTTCCAGTCCTTTAATCAGAAAGTTGATGATTTGTGCAAAATATAGTTAATAATAATAGCAAGAAATAGAATCTGTTACTTTAGCAACAGTCAAGAAATTGCAGAAGGAGAATGAACATGTCCTTGAGTAATAGGCAGACCTAGAAATTATACTTCATAATGGTGTTTTAATTTGTTTTATATCTAACCACCTAACCCTAGGGACTCAAACCCTGAAGAATTCTTACAGAGTTTATTGTCATGAGCCATAGACAGACTAACTAAAGGAAAATTCCTCTTCTGTAATTTACAGTATGATTTCTTTTGTCATTGACCTATTGCAGATGTTTTTTAAAATAATTCACCTCCATACAGAGGCTGTGTTTGTGCATACTAAGTCGCTTCAGTCGTGTTGGACTCTTTGTGACCCCATGAACTGTAGCCCACCAGGTTCCTCTGTCCATGGGATTCTCCAGGCAAGAATACTGGAGCAGGTTGCCATGCTCTCCTCCAGGGGATCTTCCTGACTCAGGAATTGAACCCCTGTCTCTTTATGTCTCTTGCATTGGCAGGAGGGTTCTTTACCACTAATGCCACCTGGGAAGACCATACAGAGGCTATACTTCTTAAAATCATGAAAAATTACATTAGTATGTTTCCAATGAACCTAACCCAAATTATGGCTGATACAATGTGCTTTTTAGTCTTATACATATATACATATATTGATATGGAAACACACTTAACATTACACTGTACAAAACACACATTATACTATGCATATTTTTGCATTTAGACAGTTAGGCTTATTATTCATCATGTCCTGAGTATGAGTGTCATCAGCTATGGGATGGTAGAGTGCATATTCATTAGGTGTCATGATCCTAGCTTGGACAGCAAGGATATCCAACCAGTCCATCCTAAAGGAAATCAGTCCTGAATATTCATTGGAAGGACTAATGCTGAAGCTGCAGCTCCAATATTTTGGCCACCTGATGCAAAGGACTGACTCATTGGAAAAGACCCTGAAGTTGGGAAAAATTGAAGGCAGGAGAAGGGGCCAACAGAGGATGAGATGGTTGAATGGCATCACTAACTCAATGGACATGAGTTTGAGTAAGCTCCTGAAGTTGGTGATGGATAGGGAAGCCTGGCATTCTGTAGCCCATGTGGTCAAAAAGAGGCAGACATGACTGAGTGACTGAACTGACTGACTGATGATACTGCTGATCAGTTCAGTTCAGTTCAGTTGCTCAGTCATGTCCGACTCTTTGCGACCCCATGAATCACAGCACGCCAGGCCTCCCTGTCCATCACCAACTCCCAGAGTTCACTCAAACTCATGTCCATTGAGTCGGTGATGCCATCCAGCCATCTCATCCTCTGTTGTCCCCTTCTCCTCCTGCCCCCAATCCCTCCCAGCATCAGAGTCTTTTCCAATGAGTCAACTCTTCGCATGAGGTGGCTAAAGTATTGGAGTTTCAGCTTTAGCATCAGTTCTTCCAGTGAACACCTAGGACTAATCTCCTTCAGAATAGACTGGTTGGATCTCCTTGAAGTCTAAAGGGCTCTCAAGAGTCTTCTCCAGCACCACAGTTCAAAAGCATCAATTCTTCGGCACTCAGCTTTCTTCACAGTCCAACTCTCACATCCATACATGACCATTGGAAAAACCATAGCCTTGACTAAATGGACCTTTTTTGGCAAAGTAATTCTCTGCTTTTGAATATGCTATCTAGGTTGGTCATAACTTTCCTTCCAAGGAGTAAGCGTCTTTTAATTTCATGGCTGCAATCACCATCTGCAGTGATTTTGGAGCTCCCAAAAATAAAGTCTGACAATGTTTCCACTGTTTCCCATAGATCCAGCTATATTTCTGTACTATGGTCACAGAAGTCATAGCACTAATATTTTTAATTCATCCATGTGATCTCTGCACCTACTCCTTTATGTCACATATCAAGAAAGAAAAAGAAGGACATATAAAATATTGACCCAATAAGATGATACTACATAGTTTCTTTGGAGGAGGAAATAGCAACCACTCCAGTATTCTTGACTAGACAATTCAATGGACAGAGGAGCCTGGAGGGCTACAGTCTAGGGGGTCTCAAGAAGTCAGACACAACTGAACATACATACACATTCACACACACATACACACACACACACACACACACAGAGTTTCCTGTGTAGGAAATTATATACACATATGTAGGGGCATTGAAAAACAAAGATAACACAAATTATTCAAAGGGATTGACAATTCTGGTGCAGCTAATTTTGAAAGATTTAGCCAAATGGGCAACCTATAACTCAGCAGCTAATTGAGATTCCCATTTACAAGTGTAAGCTATTTTTAATATAGGGCTAAGAGATAAATAAATAAATAGACTTTCCTGTTGGCTCAGACAGTAAGGCATCTGTCTATAATGCTGGAGACCCAGATTTGATCCCTGGAGAAGGAAATGTCAATCCACTCCAATACTATTATCTGGTAAATCCCACAGATAGAGGAGCCTGGTCCATGGGGTCGCTAAGGGTCAGACATGACTGAGTGACTTCACTTTCACTTTCAAGAAATAAAGAAAATATCTGCTTACTTGTTTGAGCATCTATTGTCACCACATCAATGCCGTTGGCCTGATATTTCAACTGAAACTTTGTCAGGGATGGAATCAACAAATATGCTTGTAAATCCAATCAAAGGAGCATTTTAAAAGATAATCGCTTGAAATAGAAGGTTTTTGGTTTTTGACTTTTTTGCTATTTTACAGATTTCTTAGTATGCATTTTATCAATAAGTCAAATATAAATGATAAAGATAGTTGAAATCCATGCAGACCAAAGATAATTAGTGCAACAAGTTTATTAATTTTATAAAGTATTACGTTGTAATTCTAAATTCCTTTCTTCCAAATTTTGTTCAGAATTCCATGCTAGTTTTAGTTAAAGCAATGACTGTGTATATGATACTAGTGGAAACAGTGTCAGACTTTATTTTGGGGGGCTCCAAAATCACTGCAAATGGTGACTGCAGCCATGAAATTAAAAGATGCTTACTCCTTGGAAGGAAAGTTATGACCAACCTATATAGCATATTCAAAAGCAGAGACATTCCTTTGCCAACAAAGGTTCGTCTAGTCAAGGCTGTTGCTTTTCCTGTGGTCATGTATGGACGTGAGAGTTGGACTGTGAAGAAAGCTGAGCGCCAAAGAATTGATGCTTTTGAACTGTGGTGTTGGAGAAGACTCTTGAGAGTCCCTTGGACTGCAAAGAGATCCAACCAGTCCATTCTGAAAGAGATCAGCCCTGGGATTTCTTTGGAAGGAATGATGCTAAAGCTGAAACTCCAGTACTTTGGCCACTTCATGCAAAGAGTTGACTCATTGGAAAAGACTCTGATGCTGGGAGGGATTCGGGGCAGGAGGAGAAGGGGACAACAGAGGATGAGATGGCTGGATGGCATCACTGACTCGATTGACATGAGTGTGAGTGAACTCCAGGAGTTGGTGATGGACAGGGAGGCCTGGCGTGCTGCAATTCATGGGGTCACAGAGTCAGACACGACTGAGTGACTGAACTGAACTGAACTGAGCTGTTTATTTTAAAAAATATTTATTTATTTATTTTTGGGTTACTGCTCCAGAACACAAGCTCGATAGTCATGGTGCACAGGTGTAGTTGCCACGTGACATGTGGGATTTTCCCAGACCAGGGATCAAAACAGTGTTTCTATCCTCCAATATGTAGTTTAGTTAAAGCTTGAAGACCTAAATTTCATAAGCTTTGACAGTGCTTCTCGACAGAGAAGCCTAGATTGTGCATGTTCCCACAGAGAGGTTTGGATTACATTATGTAAATACATTTTAAAAATTGATGTCTTAATTATTTGTGATAGGGCATCTTTTTTGCTAAAAAACAAAATTATTTCAAATTCAGATTTAAAGATTTGTGATAGTGGTAAGTGCCAAATACTCATTTAAACAATAAATGACTAAATGGTTTTAATTACAGAATTTGTTATTTTTTAAACAACTACAACAAGTACAGTGAGAAATAAAAACAATAGAAAAATTAGAAGAAAGACAAGTTAAACTACAGGAAAATATTTGTCAGGAGAAATGTTGAGGTTCACGTGTCTAAGCCAGAGAGATATTAAAATAAATTGTTAATGCACCCAGATTGTTGAAAAAAATGTTTTTCAAAGGGAGAAGTATTTCGTTTGTCTGATACAAAATCAGACTGTATCCTAACAGACACCAACAAACAATTGGGGGAAAATATCAGAATAGACTGGAATGCCAACAATATTGCAAAATGCCACAGATCATGTGATAAAGAAAATTATTTTATAATGTTGAAGACTATATAGTCCCTGACACACAGTTTTCCCACTGAGAAATTTAGGGAACTTTCCTAGAGGCTTAATAAAAAAGAAGATTCTTTTAGGGCTACCATAAGATATTTCAACTTCTTTCAAAGTAATTTTTGCCAAAGTGTTCATGCCCAGAATTTTGTGATTTCCTACTGCAAGCTCCCTAGGACAATCAAAAGAACTCATTTTCTCCCATTTCCTGTGATCACCACAACTTTCATGACAGTATTCTTCATCAGACACCCAATTTTTCAAGACATATGGTTCAGTGAACACTCTATTATAGTCATCCATAAAGGATAATTTATAAATCATAATATTGCTACAGACCATTGATTATTGGAATCAAATTTTCTATTCACGTGATGCTTGGTCTGTGTTTATGGCTAAAGATAATATCCAAATACTCATCTTTGAAAATCTTCATCCAAATTACCACTTCTTGCTTGAATTTCTTTGGGAAAACATAAATCTCACTAGAAAGTTATAATAGAAAAATATTACTTTTAATGTATTTAAGAATTGATTTAGAAAAAAAAGGAAAAAAATGAATCAAGATATTGCACAGTAATGATCACACTGAAAGAGTACCATCTTTAGGACTGGAGGATGCTATGTTAGTAGAATATGAAAGAATGCGTATAGGTATCACAGATCAAGAAACTATATTTTTATAAATGTGAATCAAAAGCTCTTTTAATAATTTCTTACTAAATTTCATAGATTTTATATTTTTAAACTTTTTACATTTTTTGATTCTCAATTTCCCTTATGTAAGGGCTTCCCTGGTGGCTCAGAAGGTAAAGAATTTACCTTCAATGCAAAAGATGTGGGTTTGAGCCCTGGATGGGGAAAGATCACCTGGAGAAGAGAATGGTTACCCACTCCAGTGTACTTGCCTGGAGAATTCCATGGACAGAGGAGCCTGGCGGGCTACAGTCCATGCATGTGCTCAGTCACTTCAGTTGTATATGACTCTGCATACCTGTGGACTGTAGCCCACCAGGCTCCTTTGTCCATGGGATTCTCCACGCAGGAAGACTGGAATGGGTTGCCATGTCGTCCTCCAGGGGATCTTCTCCAACCAGGGATCGAACCCTGGTCTCCTGTGTCTTCTGTGTAGCAGGCAGATTCTTTACCACTGGAAGCCCAGGCCACAGTCTATGGACTCACAAACAGCTGGACATGACTGAGCCACTAACACACTTTGACTTTAGTTATGTAAGGAAAATGCATTGTAATAGAATAATATAGTAAGATATGTGCCCAATATCAATCAGTATATTGGCTGTTGCCTTCTTTACTTAGTCAACATATTAATATTGGCATGTATACATTATGCACCAGATCCAGGTTTTGTAATTATTGTTCCAGAAAAAAAGTGAACATTGTACTGTACAATTCTTAGCAGTATTGTTAAGTATCATCAGCAACTGTTTAGTCATAGCCTTTCAAGGAAGAAAAGTTGTATTTATACTTGCTACATCCAAAAGTTTTAAAGATAAGTAGCATATAAATCCATCTATAGAAACAGTAGTTCATAAATGTTACTTAATATAACCATTAGTGAACTAATCTATGTTATCTAATATGTCAATCCTTCATAGTTAAAATGTTTACTTTTAGATTGAATGTGCAACCTAAGAACTTTTGGAAAAGAGTTTGCATTGCATTTATATAAATAAACTGCCTATTTAAGAGCATTTACCAAGCAAAAATAATCTGTACTAAAAGGATTTTGCAACTATTTGATCCTTATCTCTTTTGTTTTCTTTTCTACTTAATATAAAAATATAATGAGAACCAAATTACAATTTACATAACTTCAAATTTTATATTTAAAACAGTATATTTTAATTGTTATCTTAAAACATTACTGAATGTGTCGGACATTACATGATGCATTCTCAAATTTTCTAAATCACTTTTGTGTTAGTAACAGATGTTTATTAAACTACACACAGACACACAGCACACTATTTTTGTTTCTGATTTTTTTTTTTTTTAATTTTTGCAATGCTGTGTTGGTTTCTGCCATACAACAATGCTAATCAGCCATGATTATACATGCATCCCCTCCCTTCCTAGGTTCCTTCCCCTCTCCTCATTCCATTCCTCCAGGTCATCACAGACCACCAGACTGGGCTTCCTGTACCGGATAGGAACATTTGGTTATGACCCTTGGATGACAAACAAAAGTTAAATTCTGATCTCTATTGCCATGCATAAAAAGGGTCGGGAATTTTGTTGTATATTCCTAAACAATAAAAGACATATGATTTAGTGTAAAGCATTATGGTAAATATTTAATTCTCATGGAAAACTCTAAATCATGGAAAGAAACATAATATTTAATATATTGAATTATAACTACAACACATGGTCCCTCCCTACTTTCTGCTCATAAACCTTAATCATGGTTGAAGTGAAGTGAAGTCCCTCAGTTGTGTCTGACTCTTTGCGACCCCATGGACTGTAGCCCACCAGGCTCCTCTGCCCATAGAATTCTCCAGGAAAGAGTATTGGAGTGGGTTGCCATTTCTTTATCCAGGGGATATTCCCAACCCAGGGATTGAACCTGGGTCTCCCACATTGCAGTTAGACACTTTACCGTCTGAGCCACCAGGGAAGCCTGACACTAAGACACAAATAGGAAAGGCAAGTTCTTATAAGAAATATATTTAATCTCAATCAGTCATTTGTTTAAAGCAATCCAATGACCCATCAATTATTAAAACCTTTGTTAAAACATGTCATAGTTATGGATTCTCTGCTATTTGCTATAGAATTACCTGGAATTATCAAGAAATAATATATTTGATGAGTTAAATGTTTTAATTAATCTTTGGTCAATACTGAGCCAGGGCTTTCCAGGTGGTGCTAATGGTAAAGAACCTGCCTGCCAATGAAGGAGACGCCAGAGACTCTGGTTCAATCCTGAGAGGCCTGGATTTGATTCCTGCATTGGGAAGTTCCTATGGAGGAGGAAATGGTGACCCACTCCAGTATTCTTGCTTGGAAAATTCCATGAACAGAGGAGCGTGAAGAGTTACAGTCTATGGCATCACAATGTCGGACCTGAATGAGAAGGCATGCATCATACATGCGCAAATATTGAGCCAACTTCTTCATGTCACCCTATAACTCTGACATAAAACATAACAACTTTACAAGAAGCAAAAATTTTCAAACCTTTCCTTTGAGTTTAGCTTTTTTTTTTTTTTTTTTTTTTACTTTGACCCAAACATAGATGAGACCCAAACAGGGACTTGATTGCTTCCAACATAAGAATAGTCCAAGGAGGATGATTTACATACAGGTCTGTAGACTGAAGATTAGTTGGTCTGATTAGCTCAGCCTTGAAGCTCGAGTGACCTGCCTCATATCAGCAGAGCTGCCTCAGTAAAGTCACTATTTCAAAAATAGCTGTTGTTGCAACCTACTGGAGTTCATAAATGTTTCTTTTTCATTAATAAATAGCTAATGCTTTACTGAAATCTGTACACTGAATCATAATCAATTTGTTGGTTGTTATACTATCATGGGAGAACTGGTTTAAAGATACTGTAACTTAAAATGAATTGAAAATTACCCAAGTAAAATTTCTAGTAAAAGAGATAGATTTTAAAATGTACAACCACAATGATGTACATGGAAAAACTTAAGTGATAGGTATACATTATATCTCCAACATTTGTATCATTTTCTTGCACTAGCACATAGAAAATAATTTATATCTGGTTATATTATCAATTATATTTAAACTATACCATATTATGAACTATTTAAGTTAGATATATTTCAAATTTGTCTTTGTTTGCCTGGGGATCTTCCAAAGCCAAAGTATTTATTATGGAATTAATAAAATCTTAAGATACTTAGAGTTTTATGCTGAGCAGCCCTTAATGTACTACTTTTACATTAAGATGTAAACTTCCTTATTGTAAGCTATAACTCTTCAGATCCTTTTAAAAGTCCTACAGTTCACATGACTTGAATTAAACTGAAATTTAACCAGGAGAAATACAAGGTCAGATATTATACACACAAAAAATTACAATTCAATGTTTGTATCAAACTTTTAGTTTAAGTAGTCTTTTATTTCTATTTTTATTTGTAATTTTAGGATGGGGAACACATGTATACCTGTGGCAGATTCATTTTGATATTTGGCAAAACTAATACAATTATGTAAAGTTTAAAAATAAAATAAAATTTAAAAAAATAAATAAAAATAAAGTTACTTTAATAAAATAAAAGAATGAACAGAAATTGGCCTGTCAATTGCAAGGTTAAAATAAGTTCATGATTCGATTTGCTATTGAGAAACTCTTACTCACAAAAAATCTTTCTAGCTTTACATTTTATCACAGAACAATTTAATATTGATTAATTACTTCACCAACTCTTTCACATCTTTGTTCCTGAGGCTGTAGATTACTAGGTTCAGCATGGGGATGACCACTGTGTAAAAGACAAAGCCAATTTGACCACAAACTTCTGGAGTTAGGAACAGAGTAGAGGAAAAGGATGGTCCTTTGAAGATGGTAATGGTGGTCAGGTGGGAGGCACTGGTGAAGACTTTGTGGCGCCCCCCAGTAGAAAGCATCCTTAAGACAGTGATAAAAATGAAAACATAGGGGGTGAGAATAATCATCAGGTTGCTTACTTCATTGAATGTGGCAGAGACTAAAATGATTTCCTTGTTAATGTAAGGGTCAGAGCAGGAAACAGCAACAATGGCCCCATGCTCACAGACAAATTTATTTATGAACTTAGTCCCACAAAAGGATAATGTTGATAAAAAGTATGTGTATATTAAGGAACAGGCTATACTCCAAGAGTATAATGCAGACACCAACAAGGAACAAAGCTTCTGGGACATCACAACAGCGTAGAGAAGAGGGTTACAAAGGCCACAAATTGGTCATATGCCATCACTGCCATCAGGAATGTCTCTATCACCACAAATATCCGGACAAAGAAGAATTGTATGAGGCATCTTGTGAAGGAGATGGTTCTGTCTTCCACAACCAAGTTTTCTAGTAGCTTGGGTGTAACTACTGTCGAGTAACAGAAATCAATGAAGGATAAGGAGTTGAGAAAGTAGTACATGGGCATGTGGAGCCTGGAACTGGACTTGATGATCAGGATCATGTCTAGGTTCCCCAGCACAGTGACTGTGTATATAGTTAGGAAGACCAGGAACAGGGGCAGCTGGAGCTGAGGATATTCTGAGAAGCCCAAGAGAATGAAAGTGACCTCAGCACTCTGGTTTGCTTGGTTCCTGTGGACAAAATATCAATTTTGATCCAGAAGAGTAAAAACTAAACTTTGAAATAGGTGAGAGAATAGAAAATGTGTTGAGAAACTCACTGGGTCTCTGTGTACAGTGTTTCTGTAATGCTATACTTCTGCTTTATTTCAAATGTTAATATTCACTTATATGTCAATTATACAGCCAATAATAATCTTAATTTTGTATGATCTTCAGAAACAAAGAACTAAAACAGATTAGATCCTGATTTATTTCAAATAATAAAATTCATTATTATCAGCTGCTTTCAGAAGACATTGTCTTTGCATGACTCTGCGCTTTGTGAAAACACCTGATATGACAATCCAATTACATGTATTGGAGAAAAACATGTCATTAGGTTCCACAGTTTCCTACCTGCCTCACCTCCTGAGCTATGAGACAATTAACTTATATGCTAATTTGTATAATGGTAACATCTCTGCAAAACAGTTAATATAATATTTTCTTGGTTGTCCTATCTCCTTTCAATTCCTTTCTTATTCCTAGTTATTCCAAATTCTCAACTCTTTATGGATCTATGCTATAAGACATACTAAACTTTTTCACTTATGTTGAATCAATTAAAAAAATTTATATGTATTCTTCATCAGTTCAGTTCAGTTCAGTTGCTCAGTCGTGTCTGACTCTTCGTGACCCCATGAATCACAGCATGCCAGGCCTCCCTGTCCATCACCAACTCCCGGAGTTCACACAGACTCACGTCCATCAACTTAGTGATTCCATCCAGCCATCTCATCCTCTGTTGTCGCCTTCTCCTCCTGCCCCCAATCCCTCCCAGCATCAGAGTCTTTTCCAATGAGTCAACTCTTCACATGAGGTGGCCAAAGTACTGGAGTTTCAGCTTCAGGATCATTCCCTCCAAAGAAATCCCAGGGCTGATCTCCTTCAGAATGGACTGGTTGGATCTCCTTGCAGTCCAAGGGACTCTCAAGAGTCTTCTCCAACACCACACTTCAAAAGCATCAATTCTTTGGCACTCAGCCTTCTTCACAGTCCAACTCTCACATGCATACATGACCAGAGGAAAAACCATAGCCTTGACTAGACGGACCTTTGTTGGCAAAGTAATGTCTCTGCTTTTGAATATGCTGTCTAGGTTGGTCATAACTTTCCTTCCAAGGAGTAAGCATCTTTTAATTTCATGGCTGCAGTCACCATCTGCAATGATATTGGAGCCCAAAAAGTAAAGTCTGACGCTGTTTCCTCATCTATTTGCCATGAAGTGATGGGACCAGATGCCATGATCTTCGTTTTCTGAATGTTGAGCTTTAAGCCAACTTTTTCACTCTCCATTTTCACTTTCATTAAGAGGCTTTTGAGTTCCTCTTCACTTTCTGCCTTAAGGGTGGTGTCATCTGCATATCTGAGGTTATTGATATTTCTCCTGGCAATCTTGATTCCAGCTTGTGTTTCTTCCAGTCCAGCATTTCTCATGATGTACTCTGCATATAAGTTAAATAAACAGGGTGACAATATACAGCCTTGATGAACTCCTTTTCCTGTTTGGAACCAGTCTGTTGTTCCATGTCCAGTTCTAACTTGCTTCCTGACCTGC
>NW_011491009.1:0-591 GCF_000754665.1 Bison bison bison | reverse complement strand
TAAAAGAAGCAGAAGATATTAAGAAGAGATGGCAAGAATACACAGAAGAACGGTACAAAAAAGATCTTCACGACCCAGACAATCACAATGGTGTGATCACTGATCTAGAGCCAGACATCCTGGAATGTGAAGTCAAGTGGGCCTTAGAAAGCATCACTACGAACAAAGCTAGTGGAGGTGATGGAATTCCAGTTGAGCTACTCCAAATGCTGAAAGATGATGCTGTGAAAGTGCTGCACTCAATATGCCAGCAAATTTGGAAAACTCAGTAGTGGCCACAGGACTAGAAAAAGTGTTTCCATTCCAATCCCAAAGAAAGGCAGTGCCAAAGAATGCTCAAACTACCACACAATTGCACTCATCTCACACACTAGTAAACTAATGCTCAAAATTCTCCAAGCCAGGCTTCAGCAATATGTGAACCGTGAACTTCCTGATGTTCAAGCTGGTTTTAGAAAAGGCAGAGGAACCAGAGATCAAATTGCCAACATCCGCTGGATCATGGAAAAAGCAAGAGAGTTCCAGAAAAGCATCTCTTTCTGCTTTATTGACTATGCCAAAGCCTTTGACCGTGTGGATCACAATAAACTG
>NW_011491008.1:9420-10342 GCF_000754665.1 Bison bison bison | reverse complement strand
CACTGGCAGGCGGATTCTTTGCCACTGTGTTAATACTAAATACTGCTGCTGCTGCTAAGTCGCTTCAGTCGTGTTCGACTCTGTGTGACCCCATAGACGGCAGCCCACCAGGCTCCCCTGTGCCTGGGATTCTCCAGGCAAGAACACTGGAGTGGGTTGCCAATTCCTTCTCCAATGCATGAAAGTGAAAAGTGAAAGTGAAGTCGCTCAGTCGTGTCTGACTCCTAGCGACTCCATGGACTGCAGCCTACCAGGTTCCTCCATCCATGGGATTTTCCAGGCAAGAGTACTGGAGTGGGGTGCCATCGCCTTCTCCGCCCTGGTGGTCTAGAGGTTAAAAATTGGCCTTCCAATGCAGGGGTGTGGGTTCAATCCCTAGTGACAGAATTGAGATCCCACATGAGGGTCAGCTAAGCCCCGAGCCTCAGCTACTGAGCCTGAGCACTCTAGAACCTGTGCTCTGCAGTAAGAAGCCTGAGCAACACACTTAGACAAAAAAAAAGACTGCACACCACAACAAAGACCCTGCACAGCCAAAAAAGAGAAACATCACATGACTTGTGGTTCCTTTTGTCAACTAGAAATGCAGCTTTGTCCACTTATAATTCATAATCTTGAGCAAATCGAAAATAATCAATAAATATCCGAGAAATGCAAATCAAAGCCACAATGAGGTAGCGTCTCACACCCGTCAGAATGGCTGCTATCAAAAAGTCCACAAACAATAAATGCTGGAGAAAGTGCAGAGAAAAGGGAACTCTTTTACACTGTTGGTGGGAATGCAAACTAGTACAGCCACTATGGAGAACAGTGTGGAGATTCCTTAAAAACTGAAAAAAAAAAAAAACTGGAAATAGAACTGCCATACAACCCAGCAATCCCACTACTGGGCATACACAACGAAGAAACCAGAATTGAAAGA
>NW_011491008.1:4348-5789 GCF_000754665.1 Bison bison bison | reverse complement strand
TCCCAGGGACGGGGGAGCCTGGTGGGCTGCCGTCTCTGGGGTCACACAGAGTCGGACATGATTGAAGCGACTTAGCAGCAGCAGCAGCTGTGGGTCTCATGAGGCCAAAATCAAGGTGTTGGCTGGGTGGACTCTTTTCTGGGAAGAATCCACTTCCAAAGTCATTCAGGTTGTTGGCAGAATTCAGTTCCCCGTGGTTGTAGGACTGAAGTTTCCTTTTCCTTGCTGGCTGTCATCTGAAGTTCATTCTCAGCTTCTAGAGGCTACTGGCATTTCCTGACTGTCCAGATCAAGCCTTTCTCATGCTTTGAATCCCTCTGAGGCTCTCTCTGCCTCGTCTTCCTGTCTTTCACTTGACATACGCTTACTGACATATATACACAGGCCATCCTGCCTGTTCTTTCTTTTTCTCTCCTTGGGTCCCCATTTCAGCACCTACAGTTGGGCAGTCCCTCCTTTGCTTTATTATCCATGAGTTTATGATTATGCTTTTTAATTTTATTTATGAACTGCATGAGGGAATTTACATTTTTTTAAATGAAATGTATAAGGAAAACAAATAAAAGCTTCCACTGTCCCACCTTCACATAGACTCTCTCCTCAGAGTAAACTACCACTAAAACTCTTTTTTCTCTTCCCATACAAGCATAGCACATACACATTGCTCCATTCTCAGTTATGAAATGTAAAGTATATTCAGAAATGTGCACAAAACAAAATGGACTATTGTTTATTAGGAAGCAAATAGGTGCATAATCACAAAATGCTACCTGAGCTCAGAAGCATCTTAACTTCCAGACCCTCCTCCCCTAAGCTAATACTGCTGCTACTAAGTTGCTGCTAAGTCACTGCAGTCGTGTCTGACTCTGTGCGACCCCGTAGACCACAGTCTACCAGGCTCGGCTGTCCCTGGGATTCTCCAGGCAAGAACGCTGGAGGGGGTTGCCATTTCCTTCTCCAATGCTAATACTAATACTACCCTAACCTTAATCATAATCCTATCCTTGTTTCTCTATAGTTTTACCATCTGAGCACATACTCTTAAACACGATATAGTTTTCTCTACTCTGGTTTTGAAACGTGTATAAATAAATCACAAACAATGGATCCTCTGGTGTGACTGTTTTGGGGGAGCACGCTACATGGCATCCTAGTTCCCCAACCAGGGATCAACATGCAGTGGAAGCATGGGGACCATAGGAACACCAGGGAAGGCCCATGTCTGACTCATTTTAATTAGCATTAAGGTATGTGAGATTTACCGACGTTGTGTGTATGAAGAGTTTGTTCCTTTCCATTGCTGAGTACCATTCTCTTGCATGAATATGCCATACTTCATCCATTCTCCATTGATGGTTGTGTGAGTTGTTACCAGTTCTGACCTACAGATATACACTGAGTTCCTTCCTTTTTCCCAACTTTACTGAGATTTAAGTAAAGT
>NW_011491008.1:0-520 GCF_000754665.1 Bison bison bison | reverse complement strand
TAACTCAATGAAACTAAGCCATGCCCATGGGGCCACCAAGACGGCGGGTCATGGTGGACAGGTCTGACAGAATGTGGTCCACTGGAGAAGGGAATGGCAAACCACTTCAGTATTCTTGCCTTGAGAACCCCATGAACAGTATGAAAAGGCAAAATGATAGGATACTGAAAGAGGAACTCCCCAGGTCAGTAGGTGCCCAATATGCTACTGGAGATCAGTGGAGAAATAACTCCAGAAAAAATGAAGGGATGGAGCCAAAGCAAAAACAATACCCAGCTGTGGATGTGACTGGTGATAGAAACAAGGTCCGATGCTATAAAGAGCAATATTGCATAGGAACCTGGGATGTCAGGTCCATGAATCAAGGCAAATTGGAAGTGGTCAAACAAGAGATGGCAAGAGTGAATGTCAACATTCTAGGCATCAGCGAACTAAAATGGACTGGAATGGGTGAATTTAATTCAGATAACCATTATATCTACTACTGCGGGCAGGAATGCCTCAGAAGAAATGGAGTAGC
>NW_011491007.1:4977-5404 GCF_000754665.1 Bison bison bison | reverse complement strand
CTGAAAGAGATGGGAATCCCAGACCACCTGACTGCCTCTTGAGAAATCTGTATGCAGGTCAGGAAGCAACAGTTAGAACTGGACATGGAACAACAGACAGGTTCCAAATAGGAAAAGGAGTACGCGAAGGCTGTATATTATCACCCTGCTTATTTAACTTATATATAGAGTACATCATGAGAAACACTGGGCCAGATGAAGCACAAGCTGGAATCAAGATTGCCAGGAGAAAGATCAATAACCTCAGATAGGCAGATAACACCACCCTTAAGGCAGAAAGTGAAGAACAAAAGAATCTCTTGAGAACATGAAAAAGGAAAGAGTCCGCTTAAACCTCAACTTTCAGAAAACTAAGATCATGGCATCCAGTCTCATTACTTCATGGCACGTAGTGGAGAAACAGTGGAAACTGTGGCAGACTTTATTT
>NW_011491007.1:0-470 GCF_000754665.1 Bison bison bison | reverse complement strand
TGCTGCTGCTGCTAAGTCACTTCATTCGTGTCCAACTCTGTGCGACCCCATAGACGGCAGCCCACCAGGCTCCGCTGTCCCAGGGATTCTCTAGGCAAGAACACTGGAGTGGATTGCCATTTCCTTCTCCAATGCATGAAAGGGAAAAGGGAAAGTGACACGACTCTTACTGACCCCATGGACTGCAGCCTACCAGACTCCTCTGTCGATGGGATTTTCAAGGCAAGAGTACTGGAGTGGGGTGCCAGTACCTTCTCCACAGTTCAATGCTACTAGTCTGTAAAACACCATATATAAAGTAGTAAAGAGAAGAATGGAAACTATCATTTAGAGGAGGAAATTAGCAATTAACACTCTTGGGCCCCTAACCTACAATAGGAAATATAACTTGTTTCAAATATCTATAAACCATCCATGAAAATTATCATACATTAGACTTCACAGAAAATATCCATAATTCCTCCAGGGGA
>NW_011491006.1:15236-15720 GCF_000754665.1 Bison bison bison | reverse complement strand
CCAAGCCGTATATTGCCAAGAGAAGAAAAGATGCACAGGGAATAAAAATGTTGCTTTCTTATTACCCCTTTTTCACTAGAGTCATAGAAATTGCTCTCCAAACATAGCAGGACTGAACACTCTCCACCACAACTGCATCGACCATGTCAGATACTTGAGGTTCGTAGCCATCAGGAACTTTCAGAGATTCCAGGGTGAAAAAGATAGTATCATCTAGCACCCCATTTCTTCCCTGCAGGCTAGTAATGCAGACCTGTAATTACAAATAATGCAAATGTTTATGTAAAAGGCTCGTGTACTTTCACAAGGTCTGCACCTCCTCACTCAGGATATAATCTGTTGTTTAGTTGCTAAGTCCTGTCTGACTCTGCAACTCCATGGACTGCAGCACTCCAGGCTCCTCTGTCCATAGGATTCTCCAGGCAAGAATACTGGAGTGGGTTGCCATTTCCTTCTCCAGGGGAATCTTCCTGACCCAGGGATC
>NW_011491006.1:9115-11391 GCF_000754665.1 Bison bison bison | reverse complement strand
GGAGCCTAGTGGGCTGCCGTCTATGGGGTCGCACAGAGTCGGACACGACTGAAGCGACTTAGCAGCAGCAGCAGCAGATTCCTATTATGTTTTAAGTTGTAACAAGTTTTTACCATGTTCATTGGGTTTTATAATTAGATTAAAAACAGCTATTCTGACATTTCTAAATAGGACTGGTTAGGTGCTCAAGTCTTCTTTTTCATCTACTCTCTTTCACCCTAGGAAGTCTATTACTTCAATTCACTCGATTTATTTTGCAGCAGTAAATCCCTCCACCTATGCTTTGAGTCCCATCCTCTCTTTACAACCAGGGACTGTGTTTTATCAGTCCTTCATGCTCTCTTCTTCACTTTCAATTAATCCCTTTGGCATTACCAACATGTTCAAGTGTTTCCCATCTTGAGAAGAATTCTCCTAGTAAGGGCTACCATTGGTGGTGACTTCCTATTGACATGGTTTATAGGGACCAAGAGATTGCCTTTGGAACTTAGCAATCCAAGGGGCATCTTATCTTAGCATTAGGTATTTCTGACTAAATGGCTCTTAAGATCCTAGCTGCCACCAGACAATCATTTTTGGGGACTTCTCTTTGGACTTAGGTGCAATATTTTTACTTATATTCATCTTTCAAAATCCAGCCTGGCAAGGGTTGCAAGGGTACGGAGACCAGCTGGGAAAGCACCTCACCCGGGCAGCCTTTCCCAGTTCTCTCCATAGCAGTCAATCATTCTCTCTCCTCTACGCAGTAATGTGTTTTTGTTTTTTTTTTGTAAAAAAAAAAACATTCTTTTAATGTCAGTCTCTCCCAATTGAACTATCAGCTCTTTGCAGGCGGGGTTTAGTAAAGTCTTAGTTATCTTGGTCTTGCCAATATCTAGCACTCTATCTTGAGCTGAATTAATACATTGAAATAGCATCAACAAACCAACAGTTGCTTTAGGCATAAAATAACAAAATGTTATACCTGATAATTAATGGACACACACATACACACACGCTTGGAATGTGTTGGAGGAGATTACTGAGAAGACATAACCACGGTTGACCCACAAACTGGACCTGGGCACTTGGAGGCTCCTCATCTCTTCCATGGTCCTTGGAATGTACGTTCCACCTACCGTTCCCACGTTTCAAGGACACAGCCTTGACAGAGTAAGGTATCACTGAGACCATTTGGGTGGTATTTGTGACTGAACTCTCTCAAACCCTCTGTATAAAGTGTTGACATTCTGGCAGGGGAGGGTATAGATCTACTTGTGCACTCAAAATAAGGCTCATACATTAAACTCCCTTGCTTATTAAACTTGCTCCCTACCCATCTAGAGTGGCCTGCCTCTTTATAGGTCTCTCCTTGTTTTCCATGTACAGGGCCAGTTTGTGAGCCAACAGAAAAGTACAAGGCTACTTCCAAACCTTATTTTAAAGCTTTTGAAGAATAAAAAAACATTATCCCTGTATACTTGTATTAATAGTATTTTTCAGTTAGATTAGAAATTCAATGCCTATAGGAATGGAAAATTTACACAAATACTAGTGATTACATCTAATAAATGAGAATGCAACAAATGACAGGATGAACTTTTAAAAATATAATGCATCTGTCCCTTGCTGTACATAATTTTCAACTCCAAAAATACACCTCAAGTATTAAAGAGCTTCCACTTGGAGTGAAGGACAATGGAGAAGTAATTAAATCCTCTTACCAATTAGTGTTAACCATGTCACAAATTTGACCCTGGAAATGATGCCTATAACCATCTTCAAATGCAATCTATAAAATTAAAAAATAGGTAAAACCTAAATTTTAAATTTTTAACTTTTTTGGCTGAGCCCCTTTACTGTCCACTTGAAACTATCACAACATTGTTAATCAGCTATACCCCAATATAAAATAAAAAGTTTAATTAATAAAAAAGACAAAGTTGGAGCATTTAAGAGGAGATGATTTACAATGTTTGAAATGTCTTTGTGAAAAGTATCTTGTGTATACATCTGGCATTTCCAAAAATCTCTTTTGCATTGCTTATTAAAGGAACATTTCAGCAATCTAGTAAAAAAAATATATATATATATAAATTGTACCTTTACAAACAACATCTAGAGAGAAGTAAGCTGTGTGATGAATGAACTCAACACCTTCCATCAGAGAGTTCATACAGCCAAGTGAGATTCTAGTACAGGAGTCTGGCAGTTCATCACCATGGCTATTATCACAGAAAGCATCTACCTACGAGAAGAAGAAACATTTACTTCACACATAACAAAAGTTTAAAAAT
>NW_011491006.1:6323-7295 GCF_000754665.1 Bison bison bison | reverse complement strand
TTGGCAGATACTGAAACCCCCACCAGCTGGAAGAAGTTAATTGCATGCTGACCACCAGCACATAGACCTCAGACCAGTTGGAACCGTAAGGTTAACAATGTTGACTTCTGAAATACCACCCAGTTCCTCATCACCAAACAATCAGAAGGATGTCCACGAGCTGATTAGGCACACTGCTCCCCCTCTTCCCTAGCATGAAAGAAACTTGAATTCTACTCTGAATTACAATCGTTCCTTAGGGCATTAGTCTGCCATCTTCTCGGTTTGCTTGCCTTTCAAATAAAGTCAATTTTCCTTGCCCCAACACCTTTTTTCTAGACTTACTGGCCTGTCATGGGATGAGTAGAATGAGCTTGGACTCAGTTACAGTAGGAGACAAAACTGGTTGGAACACATTATATATAAATATATAAATACGTTGACAATGGTTTAAATTATCCTAAAAGCAAAAATATAAATATTTATTTTTAGAGTTTATTTATTTTTTAGAGTTTATTTATTTGTCCACACTGAGTGGCTTTTGGGATCTTAGTTCCCCAACCAGGGATTGAAACTGGACCCCTTGCTGTGGAAGCGCCAAGTCCTAACCACTGCTCAGACAGGTTGACTAAATATAAACAAGGTTGGAATCCCCCCAGGAAAAGAGACAGTTCCCAAACTTATCTTACTTTGATTGCTTTCAATCCATGAGATGTTTTATTTTCCTCCACAACTGCAGTAACCTTTTGCCCAACTTTCAGAAGCACATTGCCAGTCACAACATCACCGCTGAAGTAGATCAACTCATCGATCAAGCCATAGTTACTACAGAACTTTGTCACGACTCCTTGTACAGTTTTTGACTTGGTGTGACCTAAGAAATGAGTAAAGGTTTCATTATTCTCCAAAGCAAAGACACATTATAATGAAGCCCTACCAGAGGAAGATGGGCTTCCCAGGTGGCTCAGTAGTAAAGAAACTGCCTGCCAATGC
>NW_011491006.1:5584-6223 GCF_000754665.1 Bison bison bison | reverse complement strand
TCAGGCAAGGCTTTATTGGGGCCCTTGATGCAGCGGAGGTGGGTGTGGGGGGGTGGGTAGCTAAGGAAACAAACAGGCGTCTTTACTTCCTCCCTCCCAGAACCTAGTGGCAAGCAGGCTCCTTATGTGGAGTGAGGGCAGGGGATGTGTCCAGGGGTCAGGCCTAAGAGGTGGCTTAGGTAGTTTGCCCACCCTTCTGGTGATGAGTGCAGAGGGCAAGCACAGTATCCTGCTTTTGCTCCCAACCCCCTGCTTGTGCTCCAGGCTCTTCAAAAATGGCAGTTGGGTGTTATTGGTCTCTTTGTATCTTTTGGGTCTGGAATTTGCCCCAACAGCACATGCATGCAGTTATTTTTAGTCCCAGTTTCTTTGCATTTTGTTGCTCAAGGAGAGGTGTGTACAGGTGCAAACATTGCAGCACTGCAGCAACTTGGGTCCCAGGTTTCAGCCTGTCTCATCACCACAAAAAATGAGATAATTCTATCAGGTGATAGAGGCATTAACTAGCCTTATTGTGTAAACATTTCACAATATATACATACATCAAATCATCACATTTTACACCTTAAACTTACAATTTTATATGCCAATTATATCTCAATAAAGCTGGTGGGAAAAGGTTGTTATAAATATTAATTC
>NW_011491006.1:4846-5484 GCF_000754665.1 Bison bison bison | reverse complement strand
GAGGAAGATGGGCTTCCCAGGTGGCTCAGTAGTAAAGAAACTGCCTGCCAATGCAAGAGACGCAGGACGTGCCTGTTCAATCCCTGGGTCGAGATCATCTGGAGAAGGAAAATACAACCTACTCCAGTAGGCTGAAAAATCCCATGGACAGAGGAGACTGGCAGGCTACAGTCCATGGGGTTGCAAAAAGTCAGACATGACTGAGCATGCATGCATAGATGATACCAAAAGAAGATATAGCAGAAAATGAATTAAATCTAAAAATAAATTGGGTTAGATTTAAGATACAGATGACAATGAGAGTAGAACATAGTGGTAAAGTGTGCAGGATTTGGGAGGCAGATTACTTAAATTGAAATGCTGGTTCCACCATTTATTTCTGTTTGGCACACTGGCTCCATGCTCAAGGCAGTGGGGCTCTGAGGTGAAGAAAGCTGAGTCTGGAGCCTGACCTGATTTTAAATCACACAGCTCTTCCTGCTTACCTAAATCTGTGTAATCTGGGGTTCATTTCTTACCCTCTCTGAATTTGTTTTCATCTGTAAAACCAGGGCAATGACAATGTGAATTCACAAAGGTGAATCTTAAATGGTCTCACCTTACTGGCCAGGGATCTTGGCCTCCCCAATCAATAGAAA
>NW_011491006.1:4095-4746 GCF_000754665.1 Bison bison bison | reverse complement strand
TTAATTCACACATACATATCAACTGCTTAGAACTGTGAGTGCCTCCCACCGGTTAGAGCTTATATGTTAATTGCTATCGTGGTATCTACATCTAGACAGTCTAATGTATCAATTATTATTATATAATTTTACTGTAATCAACAACAGCATGAGGAGCAGATCTGGAAATTCTTGAGCAACTCACCAGACAAAGCACATAAAGAGATCTGGGGATTTAAATCTAGCCCAAATGTGCATCTGAATCACTCGGGTTTATTTTATTTTATTTTATTTTTGTGAACAAACACAGCTAGTAAGCCATAATTTGGGATCTGAACCTAGAGGTCAGCCTGCAGAACCCATGCTATGAACCACAATGCCTTAGGTGCTTGACCAAAGACTTGGGTGAACTGACTGGGGAAGGCTAGGGAATACTTTGATTATAATAGGTTATAGAATCACAACCCAAGAAAATCCTGAAAATTTGAAAAAAGAAAAGAAAAGAAAAAAGAAAGGGGAGGAGTCACATTTATTATTTTAAATCATAGCACTGAAAAAAGATGAATACAAGAGACAGCTTCCACTCAGGCACATGATAACTTGTCAAAGACTCCTGTGTTGTTCCTTGGGTAAAAAGGAGGGGAATTAATGGATGATGCAGTGTCAGCTAAA
>NW_011491006.1:0-521 GCF_000754665.1 Bison bison bison | reverse complement strand
ACGTCGAGGAGTGAGCAAGCAAGTGAACTTGTTGTTTGTTCTTGCTCCCCGCTACTGCAGCAGGGGGCCCCAATAAAGTCTTGCCTAAATTTCTTGTCTGGCCTCTAGTTAATTTCTATTGATTTGGGAAGGCCAAGAACCTGTAAAATCTGTTGCTTTTCTCAATATCTTTAAAACTCTTACAGGCTGCACCTGACAAGCCTCAGAAATAGCCCCAGACTCTAGAGTCTGGAACAGTGCACAATATCCCCATGTGCAACCTTCCCTGGACAGTGGGCAGCTTAATATCCATGGCATCTAGTGGCTTTCCAGCAGTTCCCTTCCCGTTTATCAAGTTGAGGTATTTCCACTCTATTCTCAGTTTTTCAAGTGACTTTATCATGAAAGATTGTGGGATTATGTCAAATGCTTTTTTAATTGAGATAATCATGTGATTTTGGCCTTTATCCTATTAGCATGGTGTACAACATTGATTTTCAAGTTTAACCAACCTTGTGTTCCTGGGATAAATCCTGGGATAA
>NW_011491005.1:8482-12916 GCF_000754665.1 Bison bison bison | reverse complement strand
GAATACATACCCACAATTTTGGTAAAAAAGTTAAAATTTATGGCACTCTGTATTAAAGAATATTGAATTACTTTTAAAAAGTAAACAAGAAAAAAGAGAAGAAAGTGAAAGCCAACAAACATAAGGATTGGCAGGCATGAATGTATTTCCAAATGTTAAAATAAAGAAAAAACTTGTTATCCTTCTGGGAGTAAAATTAACTGGGGACAGTTTTTCAAAGAATATTCAGCATGAACTGAAATCTGGATAAGATATGCTAGCCTTCTCTAATGGGAACGGAGTGAAGAAAATGAAAAAAATTGTGTGCAATATTGTTCTAGTAGATGACATATTGGAGATAACAGAATTCTTTTGAGTAGATAAAATAACTGTTGTATTTGTATAGCTTGAACATCAGGACCCAGGAAAGAACTTTTGGAGTCACCAAAATTTAAACACAATTATTAGATGAGAATAGATGGGACACAAAATGGTAAATTAGGAAATAAAAAATAGGCTGAAGAGAAGTATAGTTGTCAGTAAAATCTCTGAATCAGTTGCCTTCAACATGAGTCAGTATAATGTTTTCATTCTCCTTCACAGAAGAATTTCTGGAAAGAGAATTTAGATCTTTCACTTTTCATCACTATCTCTCATTCACCCTGAAATCCACTGTCAGTACTTTCCTCCAGCCCACAGAAAAGATTCGTCCTAAATTTGCCAACATATCCAAATTACATCAAGTATATCTAAAGGTTAATTACATATAATAAAGTCTAGAAACTGGGTGAAATACGTCAAAGAGAAAGGTATCATATGCATAAGACTTTCTAAGAATGTATTACTTGCACACATGATAAAAGTTATACTAATTTATCTCTCTGCATTTCCAAAAATTTTAAGAAATACTTTTTTTCATTAACAGAACATGAAATGATTCCTTCATATATCTGACACACATAACAACTTCTTTTGAAGGAAGAGATGAGCAACAGAAGGGAAGTTATAAATGGAGGGGTGGAAAAAATATAGTCATGTGTGCAACCAGTTACTCATAACTCCAACTGGTAGGATTTAGAAATGTCCACTACAATTGGTCACTCTGAGAAATTCACCAAAAACAAATTTACTGAATGTACAAAAATAGTCTCAATAAAATACAAATCAAAGGAGTGAGACTGCAGGAAATAAGTGCATAATAAAAGAACATTATGGATACAGATTTTTCTTCCCAAATTGTCTGATTGAAAGGGAGTATTCCAGGTTATTTACTTAAGTAGAATTCATTAGCAAAGAAACATGTCTATAATAGTAGTAGACTTTATGTTTGCTTTTTCCTTTGAGAAATGAGGAAGGCAGAAAAAGAACTCTGCTTATTAAATGAACACTGGTGTATATAAATATCTCTTATTTAGAATTTTATGCAAAAGGTAAAAAAGACCAAGGAGGTATCTGTAAGTTGTAGTAATAATTTCAGGGATATTAAGTGTGGATGAACCCAAGAGGACATAACTAAAATTTGGTGGGTCCCTTGTGGTTTAACTGGTGGCTAATAAAGCCCTCATTTTATGTTTATAAATCCTCTTCCTCCACACATTTATTAGAGAATGTTAAACTAATGTTTAGCAGCTTTCTTCTTCAATTCAAGCTGAATAAATTGATGCTATGCCTCCAAGTAATACAGATATTGCCTTTGGTTTTATTAGAGAATGAATGCAAAAACATGATCTCAGACAAACTTACAAAAGATGGAATATGTCTATTACAGAGACAAGAGAAAAAACATGAAAGGCTGTCCCAGAGATATCTACTCATCGCAGATGGCCCCAGCACCAAATGGATTCGTGTTCCTGACATTGACTGTGTGCTGTTACAGGGAGTCCAGATAGAATGAAGAGGGACTTAGAACACATAACACACAGGAATAAGCAGAGTCAGTGTGTTATAAATGTTGAGAGATGTCAATATGAAGAACTGACAATACTTTTCAGATATCTGGTAAAAGCAGAATGGGCACTCAACAATTAGCAAGTAAGTCTCACTGTTCCCAAGTTTACCTCTGTAATGTTTCATTGTCAGCTTTTTCAACAGTAGTCACTTCATCCATTCAACTCTGCACTCAATCATGTACTTCCCACCTGCCAATCCACTATCTGTAATTATCAGATCATGCTCAAATATTGCTCCTACTTCTTCAGAAAGTTAAATACTGTGGATTTCCATTCTCATTCTGAATACGTTTTAGAAAGAACAACTTGACTATTGTTAGAGTTAAGTATGCATGGATTGATATACGATTAGTCATTGAGGAGCAAACCTATGGATATCCAGTTGTTTATTTTAATGACTAGTCTATCATAAATCTATGTTAACTGATACAAGCAATAGCATTAAAATGACCTCTTGAGTCTTCCATTTGTGGTTTGGCAGCAGGAACCACAGCTGCTTCCTGCATTACTGCCCCATTTGTTGACATTCTGTGTAGGGTTAACTGATCATGAGTTTACTTACATGAAGCAACTTTATTGGAGAACCTATGAAGGAATGAAAAAAACCTAACCCTATTTCCACAAACTTACAAACATTTCTCTAATGTTCAGTTTGATAAGTTTTTGATTAAAAATATGCAGTGCTTAACAGGAAATGATTTTGATCAGGTTCAGTTCAGCTCAGTCGCTCAGTCGTGTCTGACTCTTTGATCAGGTTATCAAATTTGATATAATGGGTAAGATCCAAAGTTTAAAAAAACAACCATTTGTCAGTGAATTGAGTAATGATTACATTTTTTCACTTGTTCTAAATTTCTCTTCTTAAACATTTCTGAAATCCTGAGGTGAGCTTTCTGTCTCCTGTGTGTAGTTCTATATTTGACATCTTTTAAGAAGCATGGGAGAAGGCAATGGCACCCCACTCCAGTACTGTTGCCCACCACTCCAGTACTGTTGCCCTGAAAATCCCATGGATGGAGGAGCCTGGTAGGCTGCAGTCCATGGGGTCACTAAGAGTCAGACATGACTGAAGTGACTTAGCAGCAGCAACAGCAAGGAGCATATCCTTCCATCCCTTCATTTTCTATTGAATTTTTATGCCTGAGCTCAGAAAAAACGGTTCAAGTGTTTCAGGCTATCTATTTTAAATGAAAAATCAATGAGCTTAAATTAGTCAAATCTCATGCTAATGACAGCTCTGAAAGGTTTTAACTCAAAAAAGAAGACTCTATTAAATTTACATTTCCCCATGTTCTTATATCCTTAGACCATTAAGAATGAGTCCTGTTACCTCTCTATTCAGTTGCTACTGTATTTCTTATCTCCTAAAGGTCCACTCTACTTATTTTGTATGTGTATTCAGTAATGTATTTTATTCATTTTAAATACAAAATCTTAGTTATTTCAGCTGTTGGAAATATAGGCAAATCTAATGCAGTTTTACTAGAAATGTAAAAAGGTGGCAAGAAACTTTGGATTTGAGTGATCTTTTCTACAACTCTCCCTTCACCTTCCTCTGAAAGATATCTAGTCTTCAATAGAAATATATAATATAGATCACTACATAAACAAATATATTTTTATTTCAGGTGACAAGCTTATCTAGGTCTAGTCTCTTTTTTGGATAGCATTCTGCACTAATAATGGTCAAGTCTGAGTTTTTGCCAGTCCAAACTGACTGTTTTAGACTGAGAAACGACTGAGAATAACAGAATACTAAAGCAGAAATTGGAATGTGGGATATGGAGCGAATTATCAATTTCTGCCTAAAATCTAGCTGCCAGCAAAATAAACAAGCATACTGTTTTTGTCCACAGGTCTGAAGTGAAATAACAGATGAGTCAGTAGTTGATCCCCTTACTCGGAAATTTGACTGGTTCTATCTAATGCAGTGGAAAATCACATTTTTAAGGCTTGTCTGTCTTTAGATGTCTGTCTTTAAAAAATGATGTATCATTATGGATCTTTCTTTTACCTCCTATATTTGAATGAGGCAGATGACATGATCTTAGTGTTCTAGCAAAAATCATGCATTCAATATTGTGACTTTGGATGAAAATAGGAATTAAAAGAGGAAGCAGCACTGACTGAGATATTCTTTTGTTTGCATCAGGAGACCCTAGGACACTATGTCCATTTCCAACATCACAGTCTTCATGCCCTCTGTGTTGACACTGATAGGAATCCCAGGCCTAGAGTCTGTGCAATGTTGGATTGGGGTTCCATTCTGTATTATGTATCTCATTGCTATGATCGGAAATTCTTTGCTTCTGATCATCATCAAATCAGAGCCCAGCCTCCATGAGCCCATGTACATTTTCCTAGGCATGCTAGGGGTAACTGATATTGCACTTCTTACCAGTGTTGTGCCCAAGATGCTTGGAATCTTCTGGTTTCACATACCAGAGATATATTTCGACTCCTGCTTGCTTCAAATGTGGCTCATTCACACATTTCAGGGCATAGA
>NW_011491005.1:3826-7867 GCF_000754665.1 Bison bison bison | reverse complement strand
CCCACTTTTATCCATATTCTCATTTCTAGCATTTACTTGCTGGTCCCTCCATTTCTCAATCCATTTATCTATGGTGCAAAGATGAAGCAGATCCGTATCCAAATGGTAAAAATGTTCCATTCGTAAAATTTACCATAAATAATACTTTGTTGTTTTACTTTTTGTGAATGGTAATGGTATTTCACAATATAATAAAACAACATGCTATTTGAGATTCTTGAGTTTTCTGTTTGTTATATTTGTTGTTGTTTTTAATCTGCCAGCATGTTAGATGGTTTTAGGATCCTATTAGCACATGTCAATTCTCTGTTAATAGGATTATGGACTCTACCTCGGTAGTGAGAGTAAGAATCATAAAAGAGGGGAATTGTGTAAAGGAACATCTTTCCCTTTACTTGCAGATATGGTGATATAATGAACAATTCAGAAAGGGGCTTCTAGGTGCAAGTAATATATTCTCTTCTTCAACTGGGTTGTTACGTATTTATGCCTACTTTGTGAAAAATTATTTAAGCTGTACAATATATTTCTATACATATGTTAGACTTCAACACAAAGTTTTAAAATATTAAGTCAATGAATTGTCAGAAATAAAACAAAACAAAGGAGAAAATGTATCAAGTCAAAGAAATTACTATAGGTTAAAGAAGTCTAAAAGGACATGAATATTAAATGCACTGTGTATCTGAATTGGATTTGGGGCAAGAAAATAAAGGTATAGAAGTCTTTGAACTATTTTCAAACTTGGAATATGGAATACTACTTAGGCTGTAATGTCTTTAGTGCTAAATGTTCTGATAATGGCTATACTACTATAGTTATGCAATAGATTACCCTTTTCCTAGGGAAATATATAACAAAATAGTTAGCTGTAAAGGAATATTATGTCTCTAATTTACTCGAAAACACTTCAGAAAAATAATCTATCCAATTATCTACCTATCAATCCATCTATCTAGTCATTTGTTGAGTGATAAAGCAAAATAGGGCAAAGTAAAAAATCATTTGTGACCCTGGGTACATTGTATAAAGGAGTTCACTGTACTATTCTTGAAAAATATTGCACATCAGGATAAATTGTATTTTTATCAAGTACTTTTGAAAAGTATTCTCAATTGAGAAATGGTTACCATTATTTACTCATTCAACCAAGCCAAGAACATCATTGGCTTTTGCTATTGTCCTCAGTTCTATAAAATGTACAGGTCTCAGTGATTATTTCTAAAATAAATTCTCAGATAAATTACCTTCTCTCTATTGTGTGTGTGAGTGTGTTCAGTTGTGTCCGACTCTTTGCAATCCCCTAGACTGTGGTCTACTAGTTTCCTCTGTCCATGGAATTCTCCAGGCAAGCATATAGGATTGGGTAGCCATTTCCTCCTCCAAGGGATCATCTTATTCCTGTTTTCAACCTTACATAAGAGCCTATGAAGAAGAAAATAATATTTTTCATCTTTTATTTCCTGGTATTTTTCATACAAATGCTCTGGATTTTTCAACAGAAAGTACTTGATGAATCTGTATCTTATTCCTGATCTTATGCATATCAATATGTGTAGTTTTTTTACATTCTGAGTGCTCTCCTGCTTTTAGAACTTAGGCATTTCCTTCAAGGAATTTAGACCATTTTCCTTTCTGTCTCTATCCCTTCTAATAGCTCTCATAGCATGTATCACAACATTTTCTCTGTATGTAACTTCTTTTTTCATATAGATCTCATATGTAATTTATATGTATACTCCTGACCTACACATATATGAAACATTTTAAATATGAACAAATACATATTGCTGAAGATTTAGAAAATGAATGCACAAAAATTCTATCACAACTTTCATAATGAGAATTTATTTTCACAATAGGATAATCTGGATGGTTTTCTAAAGAAGACAAAGCCTTCTCAGGTGGCACAATGGTAAAAAATTCCCCTGACAGTGCAGGAGACACAAGAAATGCAGGTTCAATCCCTAGGTCAGGGAGATTCCCTGGAGTAGGAAATATCGACCCACTCCAGTATTATTTCCAGGAAAATTCCATAGACAGAGGAGCCAGGCAGTCTACAGTCCATGGAGTTGCAAAAAGTTGGACCTGAATGAATGACTAAGCAGGCATGCACTAAAAAACATGTGGAAGAAGAGGTGTTTAATAATTTAATAATTAATTATTTAATAATTAATAATATTTTCATAGTTGTAGAATAATTATTCCTACTCTTAAATTATCTTTAATTTCTACACTTTATTTTTAGAACAGTTTAAGTTTTACCAAAAAAATAGGTAAAAAGTCAGAATTCCCATATAACCTTTCTTCCCTGAATAAATATTTAATAATTACATTTGAGCTTAGCTGCCTTTTTGATCATCAGTTCATGTCACCACATTTATTTGGTATATCCTAAATTTAAAAACATGCATCTAGTAATTTTTCTAGTATGTTCTTTCTATAAATATACTGACACAAATTTTTTTTTTAATTCATTGAGATGCAATTCACATACCATGTAACTCACCCTTTAAAGAGTACAAGTCTCTGGTTTTTGATATGTTCAAAAAATTGCACAACCGAGATCTATCAGAAGATGGCAGAGGAATAGGACGGGGAGAACACTTTCTCCCCCACAAATTCATCAAAAGAACATTTAAACACCGAGTAAATTCCACAAAACAACTTCTGAATGCCAGCAGAGGACATCAGCACCCAGAAAAGCAACACATTGTCTTCAAAAGGAGGTAGGAAAAAATATAAAAGACCAAAAAAGAGACAAAACAGGGAGGGACGGAGTTCCATCCCGGGAAGGGAGTCTTAAAAAGAGAGAAGTTTCCAAACACCAGGAAACATTCTCACTGCCGAGTCTGTGCCAAGCCTTGGAAGCACAGAGGGCAACATAACAGGGAGGAAAAATAAACAATTAAAACCCACAGATTACAAGCCCTACAGTAACTCCCCCAGCGGAGAAGCAGCGCAGTCGCCTGCATCTGCGATTAGCAAGCGGGGGCTGGGCAGGGAGGCGCAGTGCGGGCTGCATGGCTTAGAGTAAGGATCTGGCGTGAATACCCCGAGCGCTACCTGAGAGAAATAATTTGGGCTAACAAACCAGACTGTGGGATATCTACCATGCGAAAAGCCAGCCCTAGCCTAAGACACCGCCAGGCCTGCACACAGAACAAAGTAAAGTTGCAGGATATAAAGTCAAAACACAGAAATCCCTTGCATTCCTATACACTAACAATGAGAAAATAGAGAGAGAAATTAAGGAAACAATTCCATTCACCACTGCAATGAAAAGAATAAAATACTTAGGAATATGTGTACCTAAAGAAACTAAAGACCTATATATAGAAAACTATAAAACACTGGTGAAAGAAATCAAAGAGGACACTAATAGATGGAGAAATATACCATGTTCATGGATTGGAAGAATCAATATCGTGAAAATGAGTATACTACCCAAAGCAATTTATAGATTCAATGCAATCCCTATCAAGCTACCAACGGTATTCTTCACAGAGCTTGAACAAATAATTTCACAATTTGTATGGAAATACAAAAAACCTCGAATAGCCAAAGCTATCTCTTCACAGAGCTTGAACAAATAATTTCACAATTTGTATGGAAATACAAAAAACCTCGAATAGCCAAAGCTATCTTGAGAAAGAAGAATGGAACTGGAGGAATCAACCTGCCTGACTTCAGGCTCTACTACAAAGCCACAGTCATCAAGACAGTATGGTACTGGCACAAAGACAGAAATATAGATCAATGGAACAAAATAGAATGCCCAGAGATAAACCCACGCACTATGGACACCTTATCTTTGACAAAGGAGGCAAGAATATACAATGGATTATAGACAATCTCATTAACAAGTGGTGCTGGGAAAACTGGTCACCCACTTGTAAAAGAATGAAACTAAAGCACTTTCTAACACCATACACAAAAATAAACTCAAAATGGATTCAAGATCTCAATGTAAGACCAGAAACTATAAAACTCCTAGAGGAGAACATAGGCAAAACACCTCCGACATACATCACAGCAGGA
>NW_011491005.1:1213-1736 GCF_000754665.1 Bison bison bison | reverse complement strand
CTACAGAGTCAGACACGACTGAAGTAACTTAGCAGCAGCAACAGCAGCAACCCAATGATACAGGACAAAACCAGTGTGACTGCAAGTATGGTCATCTGGTAATCCAGGGTTATTAGCCACTCTCTTTTGTTCTTTACAGTGAATCAAAGTTTATTCTTTTCTCTTCTTGATCAGATCAGTCACTCAGTCGTGTCTGACTTTTGCGACCCCACGAATCGCAGCATGCCAGGCCTCCCTTCCCATCACCAACTCTCGGAGTTTACTGAGACTCACATCCATAGAGTCAGTGGTGCCATCCAGCCATCTCATCCTCTGTCGTCCCCTTCTTCTCTTGCCCCCAATCCCTCCCACCAACAGAGTCTTTTCCAATGAGTCAACTCTTCACATGAGGTGGCCAAAGTACTGGAGTTACAGCTTTAGCATCATTCCTTCCAAAGAACACTGAGGACCAATCTCCTTTAGAATGGACTGGTTGGATCTCCTTGCAGTCCAAGGGACTCTCAAAGAGTCTTCTCCAACACCA
>NW_011491005.1:0-437 GCF_000754665.1 Bison bison bison | reverse complement strand
TACTCTGCATATAAGTTAAATAAGCAGGGGGACAATATACAGCCTTGACGTACTCCTTTTCCTATTTGGAACAAGTCTGCTGTTCCATGTCCAGTTCCAACTGTTGCTTCCTGATCCTCATATAGGTTTCTCAAGAGACAGGTCATGTGGTCTGGTATTCCCATCTCTTTCAGAATTTTCCACAGTTTATTGTGATCCACACAGTCAAAGGCTTTGGCATACTCAATAAAGCAGAAATAGATGATGTTTTTCTGGGAATCTTTTGCTTTTTTGATGATCCAGCAGATGTTGGTAATTTGATCTCTGGTTCCTCTGCCTTTTCTAAAACCAGCTTGAACATCTGGAAGTTCACCATTCACGTGTTGCTGAAGCCTGGCTTGGAGAATTTTGAGCATTACTTTACTAGCGTGTGAGATGAGTGAAACTGTATGGTAGTT
>NW_011491004.1:3806-5927 GCF_000754665.1 Bison bison bison | reverse complement strand
CAGTCACTGGAGAGCAATCCCCAGCTTTCCTCCGCAACTCGAATTGAAGATTGGATTCCCTGGGCCCAACACAAGAGGCATCCTGAATTCCCCGTCGTAACTCGAGAATCCCGCCGCAACTCGAGAAAAACCACGTGGTTCCCCCGTCATCGCAAGATGAAGCCCTTTCCCGCTACAGCGTCTCAGGAGAAGTCCCACGTTAGGAATTGGAGGTCGACACGGTACTTGGCACCCTTGGTGCGACCCACAAAGTTCCCCGACATTCCGGTCTCCCTAGAGAGGAACACCGAGGTTTTAGGACACCACTTCCTCTGAGCCCCTTCTACCCTCCTGATCTCGACAGCAGGGTCGTCTCCCCTGCTTTGTCTGGAAGGGGTTCCCGACGTTCCGGTCGCACCTCAGGATGAGGCCGGTCTCACGACGACATTCCAGACGTGGCCTCGTGGGTGCTTCCACGTTGCGAAGGACCCCGATTTCCCGGTCCCCTCTTGATAAGAACCCGATGCCGGACATCGCTCCGAACTCCATCCTGTGAATGAAGTCAACACGAAGGGGCAGTGACTCGCCCGTGCATCGTCCGGCAAAACCCCCAGCTTCCAAATACAGCTCGACAAGTGGCCTCTCTCCCCGGGGACACCTCGAGAGGCAAGCGGAGTTCCAGGCCACAACCCAGACGAGGCCTGACTGTCCTGTCCCCAGTCTAGCAGGGACCCTGCGATCGGAGTCTGAAATCACGAGGAACCCTGAGGTTCCTTCCTCAACAGTAGATGAGGCCCTCTTCCAATGCAGCAAACTCAGTGGAGTACCGAGGGGCCCCTCCAAACCCCAGTTTCCCTGACTTCTCAGAGCCTCCATGAGAAGCCCACTGAGGTCACCTGCACAAGTCGAGGGAAGCCAGGGTTTCCTGCCTCAACCCGAGAAAGACCTCGAGAGACCTTCTTCAACACGTCTCGAGGCCAGATTCCCCTACCATGACTCGAGAGCAATGACGTGCTCCCCGTCGCCACTCCCATGGAGACCCGACTTTCCTGGCTCCCCACGAGAGGCTCACTGACCTCGCCGTCGTATCTCGAGAGAAACCGCACACTGAGGCCTCCGCTCGAGAACAACCCCGAGACTCCCCCGTCATCGCGAGATGAGGGCCTTCGTCTCCTGCATGGCCTAGAGACCAATCTCGCGACCTCTCTCCAAACGCCTCAGGAGGCTTGACTCCCTTTAGTCCACCCAGTGAGCTCCAAGAGATACCCGTCGCGACTCGAGAGCAGAGCGGGGTACCTTGCTTCCACTCGAGATGAATGCCTGTCTACCCGGGTGTGTCTGGAATGCAACCTCGAGATCCCTGTCGCCCCTGGAGAGGAACACTGACTTCTGGACACAAGCCTAGATGAGGTCTATTGGCCCTGCATTCACTCGAGACCAATCCCCAGCTTTCCTTTGCAACTCGAATGGAAGATTGGACTTCCCTGGGCCAACACAAGAGGCATCCGGAATTCCCCGTCGTAATTCGAGAATCCCGCCGCAACTCGAGAAAAACCACGTGGTTCCCCCGTCATCGCAAGATGAAGCCCTTTCCCGCTACAGCGTCTCAGGAGAAGTCCCACGTTAGGAATTGCAGGTCGAAACGGTACTTGGCACCGTTGATGGGCCCCACAAAGTTCCCCCACATCCCGGTCTCCCTGGAGAGGAACACCGAGGTTTTCCGGCACCACTTCCTCTGAGCCCTTTCTACCCTCCTGATCTCGACAGGAGGGTCGACTCCCCTGCTTTGTTCTGGAAGGGGTTCCCGACCTTCCGGTCGCACCTCAGGATGAGGACTGTCTCACCACCACATTCCAGACGTGGCCTCGTGGGTGCTTCCACATAGTGAAGGACCCCGATTTCCCGGTCCCCTCTTGATAAGAACCCGATGCCCAAACACCTCTCCGAACTCCACCCTGTGAATAAAGTCAACGCGAAGGGGCAGTGACTCGCCCGTGCATCGTCCAGAAAAACCCCCAGGTTCCAAATACAGCTCGACAAGTGGCCTCTCTCCCCGGGGACACCGCGAGAGGCAAGCGGAGTTCCATGCCTCAACCCAAGATGAGGCCTGACTCTCCTGTCCCCAGTCTGCAGGGACCCTGC
>NW_011491004.1:777-1283 GCF_000754665.1 Bison bison bison | reverse complement strand
TTCTCCACTGAATTTTCCTACTGAGCTATCCTTATTCTATTACTCTTTATATCTTTAATTAATATCTAATTGAAGCTATCGTATCCTGACCCTCGCCTACGCCGTCTCTCCTTCGAATACCCTGGATCAGCCGGGGCTGGTCCCCGGCAGGTGGCGCCCGAGACAGGGATTTTCGAAGGTAAGCTCCCCAAAGCAATCAGAGCCATCAGCCCTATTGCTCCCCGTTCTCGGAACAACTGGGTCACCAGCCCTCTTGTTCCCCCACGGAGCAGTTTGGGTCACCAGCCCTACTGCTCCTCCCTCGGAACAGTTTGGGCCATCAGCCTACTGTTCCTCCCCCCGGAACAATCTGGGCCATCAGCCCTATTGTTCTTCCAATGTTCGGGACGGCTAGGACCCCACTCAAGGGTGCCGCGGACCCCCCCTGTACGGATAGACAGGGCGAGAGGAGTGGGAAGTGTTGAAAGTGTTAAAGAGTTAGAGTTAGAGAGAAAAAATGGTTTCTG
>NW_011491004.1:0-603 GCF_000754665.1 Bison bison bison | reverse complement strand
CGCTCCCCCTCGCCCACTCGCATGGAGACCCGACTTCCCTGGCGCCCCACGAGAGGCTCACTGACCTCGCCGTCGTACCTCGTGAGAAACCGCACCCTGGGGCCGCCGCTCGAGAACCACCCCGAGACTCCCCCGTCATCGCGGAGATGAGGGCCTTCGTCTCCTGCATGGCCTAGAGGCCAATCTCGCGACCTCTCTCCAAACGCCTCAGGAGGCTTGACTCCCTTTAGTCCACCCAGTGAGCTCCAAGAGATGCCCGTCGCGACTCGAGATCAGAGCGGCGTTCTTTGCTTCCACTCGAGATGAATGCCTGTCTCCCCGGGTGCGTCTGGAATGCAACCCCGAGATCCCGGTCGCCCCTGGAGAGGAACATTGGCTTCTGGACACAAGCCTAGATGAGGTCTATTGGCCCTGCAGTCACTCGAGAGCAATCCCCAGCTTTCCTCCGCAACTCGAATGGAAGATTGGACTTCCCTGGGCCAACACAAGAGGCATCCTGAATTCCCCGTCGTAACTCGAGAATCCCGCCGCAACTCGAGAAAAACCACCTGCTTCCCCCGTCATCGCAAGATGAAGCCCTTTCCTGCTACAGCGTCTCAGGAG
>NW_011491003.1:24518-25403 GCF_000754665.1 Bison bison bison | reverse complement strand
CCAGCAGATGGGGGGTGGTGCCCATGGAGAAGATCAGAGGCGCTACCTGGACAAGGTACGGCTGCAGGTTGCAAAGCAAAAGCAAGACCTGAAAGAGGCTGAGAGGAACTGTGCCTTCAAGGCGCTCCTCCAACTCAATGCCTGGATCGTTTCTCATACCAAAATATTTGTTCTTCTTGTCCTATGCCTCAATTTTTCTTGCCATTGTAATTATTTTGTGTAGTATCCATGAAGGCTGAGCATTTTCAGATAACACCTGCCATCAGCTTCCATTTTTTTCAGAGTCAGTATATCACCGACTCAATGGACATGGGTTTGGGTGGACTCCAGGAGTTGGTGATGGACAGCGAGGCTTGGCATGCTGTGGTTCATGGGGTTGCAGAGTCGGACACGACTGAGTGACTGAACTAAACTGATATCTATGTCGATCAGGAACTTTATTTGCTTTTTACATAATTTCACTTTCAATTTCACTTCCTTGCATCAGACACGCCATCCCTTTTCTTCAGTTGCTTTTTAGGTAAATAAAATGCAAAGGGGAAAAAACTCCCCTTTCTGTGGTGTTAAAAATGGTGAAGGCAAATAATAAACTAAATGCACATCATCAAGAAATATCGAGGAATTTGCATAAAGGAAAGTGAGTGGACTGACATGCTATGTGAATGAGCGTCTCACTGGGGACCTACATTTTACAGTTGAAATTGCTTATTTTATATGAAACAGACTCTTACTTCCTTGTACGTTGTAAAAAAATTTTTTTATACACTCCACAAGAGAGAAAGACTAGGATGTTCTGGGACGTCTCTGGGGGTGTGGAGAGGCTGGGGGAGAAAGGAAGAAGGCCCTGGAGATGGGGTGGGGAGGAAGATCTGTGCATAGTCAGCC
>NW_011491003.1:20016-20773 GCF_000754665.1 Bison bison bison | reverse complement strand
AGTGTCCTATCTTTTTGCCTTTTCATACTGTTCATGGTGTTCTCAAGGCAAGAATACTGAAGTGGTTTGTCATTCCCTTCTCCAGTGGACCCCACTCTGTCAGACGTCTCCACCATGACCCGTCCATCTTGGGTGGCCCCACACAGCATGACTTAGTTTCATTGAGTTAGACAAGGCTGTGGTCCTTGTGATCAGATTGGCTAGTTGTCTGTGATCTGGTTTCAGTCTGCCTTGCCCTCTGATGCCCTCTCTCAGTGCCTACCGTCTTACTTGGTTATCTCTTACCTTGGATGTGGGGTATCTCTTCATGGCTGCTCCAGCAAAGCACACCCGCTGCTTCGTACCTTGGACCTGGGGTAGTTCCTCCCGGCCACAGCCCCTGACCTCAGGAGTGGGCTAGCTCCACTTGGCCGTGCTTGTGCGCTGTCGCAGCTGCCCGTGCTTGATAGACTTCAGTTTTATTGTCTGTAATATAAATTTATATGATATATGAAGAGTCAGGAAAATATGGCTCATAATCAAAAGATTAAACAGTAGAAGCAGAAGTATAGAGGACTCATTCGTTGGAACTTAGGACTTTAGCTATTATAAAAGTGCTAAAGGATTTATAGAAAAACAAATATAATGGGTTAAGAGTTCATGAGAGAAATATAAACTCAAAAGTATTAATTCTAGCACTATAATCTCAATGGACCTCATAGAATATTGACATTGAAGAAAGAATCTGTCAACTTGAAGACAGATCATGAGAAACTGA
>NW_011491003.1:10492-19295 GCF_000754665.1 Bison bison bison | reverse complement strand
AAAAAAATGAAATTGACTAAGGCAAAACCAATAATGACTTGTTGTGAGTTTCTGACCCACAAAGAAGCAAAGAAATGATCGTATGACAAAGGAAGGGTAGGGACTAAGTGGAAGTACACGTTCATAAGGTTCTTATATCTTCTTTGAAGCAGTCCACTATGAATTCAAAGTGGAATAATACATTAAGGATAAATACTTTAGTTTCTAGAGCAGCCACTAGAAAAAAACACCAAAAGAGGAGAGAAAATAATTTTGAATAGGTCAACACACAAGAATGAAAAAAAAAAAGAGTAACAGTGAAAATATGGGGCAAACAGAAAGCAGAAGCAAGAGGGTAAAGGTAGACGTAAATCCCGCTCTCAATGTGGGAGCCTAGACGCGGTCTCTGGTCAGAGAACTAGATCCCACATGCCACAATTAAGAGTTCGCATGCCACAACTAAAGATCCTGCCTGCCTGCATGCCACGATTATAGATCCCAGGACAGCCAAATAAATAAATATTAAAAAAAAAAAAACACTGTATCTAAATCCAACCATAATGATAGTTATTTTAAATGTAATTTATCTTTGACAAAAAAGCAAAGATAATCTAATAGAGAGAACATATTCTTTTCAAAACTTTTATTTATTTTTACCTTTTAAATTAAAGTATATTTGATTTACAATATTATATTAGTTTTGAGTATACAGCATAGTGAATCAGTATTTTTTTATAGATTATATTCCCTTTAAGGTTATTACAAAATAATGGCTATAATTCCCTGTGCTGTATGATATATCTTTGTTGCTTATCTATTTGCTTCATAATATTTTGTATCTTTTAATCCCATATGTAATAGATACCCCTGTTTTCCCCTTCTTCTCTCTCTCCCCATGTATCCACTACTTTATATTTTATATCTGCAAGTCTGTCTAAAAGCATAGACTTTTCAATAAATGATGCTTGACATGCACGTGCAATAAAGAAGACAAAAGAGCAGTGTCACAGACCTCATACCTTTCACATGAATCAACTCAAAATAGATCATAGATAAAGATGTACCACTGTAAAACTCTTAGAAGATAGTATTGGAGGAAATCTAGGTGACCTTGGATTTGGTGATGGCATTTTAGGTACAAAACTAAGAGCATGATTTGTGAAAGAAACAATTGATACGTTGGAGTCTTTTGAAATTAAAAACTTTTGCTATGCAAAAGGCATTTTTTAAAATGTGCAGTAAAACAGCACATAGAAAATATGAAGTAGAAAATCAAAATTAGATTTTTGTAAAATTTGTCAGATTAAATCTCTAGCCAGGTTGATCAAACAAAAAGAAATAATAATAAATTGCCAATATCAGAATTCAAAGAGGAATTATTACTATAGTTCCTAATCATATCAAAGGGATGATAAACTATTTTTGTTTCTGCAAATAAATCCAACTACTTAAGTCTAATGGGAAAATTCCTTGAAAAACACAATGTACCAAAATGAGTATTAGAAGAAATAAAAAACAAAACCAGAATAAACTTTTACATTTGATTTAAAAAGACTTTATAATGTTAGTAGAATAATGTGCAAAATTTTTGAATTACAGTGTCCTACGCCTGAAACTAATATAATGTAAATCAAATGTACTTCAATTTTAAAATAGAAGAAAAGATAAAGAAAAGAGGTTTGGTGGAGGGTGGAGGGCTGTTCACTGGGGGGTCAAAGTGTGTGGGGTGAGTTGGTAAAGAAGGGAAGGAAAGAAGGAAGCCTGAATTCCATAGTTTCACTGAAATTATGGGTGCAAAGCAAAACAAAGCAAAATTCAGGGGACAAACAAAGAATGCTCAGAGTTGTATGTAAGAAAGGTCAATTTCATGGAATAATTTTAAAGCTTACAAGCTAAAATTTTAATTCAGCTCACTTCGGTTCAGTTGCTCAGTCATGCCCAACTCTTTGTGACCCCATGGAATGCAGCACGCCAGCCTTCCTTGTCCATCACCAACTCCAGGAGCTTGCTCGAACTCATGTCCACTGTCGAGTGGGTGATGCCATCCAACCACCTCATCCTCTGTCGCCCCCTTTTCCTCCCTCCTTCAATCTTTCCCAGCATCAGGGTCTTTTCCAATGAGTCAGTTCTTCACATCAGGTGGCCAAAGTATTGGAGTTTCAGCTTCAGCATCAGTCCTTCCAATGAATATTCAGGACTGCTTTCCTTTAGGATGGACTGGTTGGATCTCCTTGCAGTCAAAGTGAATCTCAAGAGTCTTCTCCAACACCACAGTTCAAAAGCATCAATTCTTCGGCACTCAGCTCTCTTTCTAGTCCAACTCTCACATCCATACATGACCACTGGAAAAACCATAGCATTGATTAGACTGACCTTTGTTGGCAAAGTAATGTCTCTGCTTTTTAATATGCTGCCTAAGGTGGTCATAGCTTTTCTTCAAGGAGCAAGCATCTTGTAATTTCATGGCTGCAGTCACCATCTGCAGTGATTTTGGAGACCAAGAAAAGAAAGTCTCTCAGTGTTTCCATTGTTTCCCCATCTACTTTCCATGAAGTGATGGGACCAGTTACACTATCTTCGTTTTATGAATGTTGAGCTTTAAGCCAGATTTTTCCCTCACCTCTTTCACTTTCATCAAGAGGCTCTTTAGTTCTTCTTTGCTTTCTGACATTATGGTGGTGTCATCTGCATATCTGAGGTTATTGATTTTTCTCCTGGCAATCTTGATTCCAGCTTGTGCTTCATCCAACCTGGCATTTCGCATGATGTTCTCTGCATATAAGTTAAATAAGCCGGGTGACAGTATACAGCCTTGATGTACTCCTTTGGCGATTTGGAACCAGTCTGTTGTTCCATGTTCAGTTCTAACTGTTGCTTCTTGACTTGCATACAGATTTCTCAGGAGACAGGTCAGGTGGTCTGGTATTCCCATCTCTTGAGGAATTGTCCACAATTTGTTGTGATGAACACAGTCAAAACTTTGGCATAGTCAATGGAGCAGAAGTAGGTGTTTTTCTGGAACTCTCTTGCTTTTTCTATGATCCAATGGATGTTGGCAATTTGATCTCTGGTTCCTCTGCCTTTTCTAAATCCAGCTTGAACATCTAGAAGTTCATGGTTCATGTACTGTTAAAGCCTGGCTTGAAGAATTTTGAGCATAACTTTGCTAGCTTGTGAGATGAGTGAAGTTGTGGGGGTAGTTTGAACATTCTTTGGCATTGCCTTTCTTTGGAATTGGAATGAAAACTGACCTTTCCCAGTCCTGTGGCCACTGCTGAGTTTTCCAAACTTGCTGGCATATTGAGTGCAGCACTTTCACAGCATCATCTTTCAGGGTTTGAAATAGCTCAACTGGAATTCCATTACCTCCACTAGCTTTGTTCATAGTGATCCTTCCTAAGGCCCACTTGACTCCACATTCGAGGATGCCTGGCTCTAGGTGAGTGATCACACCGTCATGATTATCTGGGTCATGAAGATATTTTCTGTATCGTTCTTCTGTGTATTCTTGCCACCTCTTCTTAATATCTTCTGCTTCTGTTAGGTCCATACCATTTCTGTCCTTTATTGTGCCCATCTGTGCATGAAATGTTCCTTTGGTATCTTTAATTTCCTTCAAAAGATGTCTATAGTCTTTCCCATTCAATTGTTTTCCTCTATTTCTATGCATTGATCACTGAGGAAGGCTTTCTTATCTCTCCTTGCTAGTCTTTGGAATTCTGCATTGAGATGGATATATCTTTCCTTTTCTCCTTTGCCTTTAGCTTCCCTTGTTTTCTCAGCTATTTGTAAGGCCTCCTCAGATGATCATTTTGCCTTTTTTCATTTCTTTTTCTTAGGGGTGGTCTTGATCACTGTGGCCTGTACAAAGTCAGGGACTTCTGTCCATAGTTCTTCAGGCACTCTGTCTATCAGATCGAATCCCTTGAATCTGATTGCCACTTCCACTGTATAATCATAAGGGATTTGATTCAGGTCATACCTGAATGGTCTAGTGGCTCTTCTTATTTTTTTCAACTAAAGTCTGAATTTGGCAATAAGGAGTTCATGATCTGAGCCACAGTCAGCTCCCGCTCTTGGTTTTGGTGACTGTATAGAGCTTCTCCATCTTTGCTGCAAGGAATATAATCAATCTGATTTCAGTGTTGACTATCTGGTGATGTCCATGTGTAGAGTCTTTTGTTGTGTTGTTGGAAGAGGGTGTTTGCTATGATCCGTGTGTTCTCTTGGCAAAACTCTGTTAGCCTTTGTCCTGCTTTATTTTGTACTCCAAGACCAAATTTACCTGTTACTCCAGATAATTAAAAATTTTAATTAAAAAGTTTAAAAAACATTTCCCATCAAACAATGGACATCAACAGAAGCATTCCACTAAGATGCAGCTACCAACAAGGTTACATTATTACAAGAGGGGGCATATCAGCAAGTGAGGGAAGAGAGGAACTCCACTTTGAGTTTTCTTACATCACATTGCTTTGTCTATGGTTTCAGATGATGGCTCACAATCATCTCCTTCTGGAGCATCCAGATCATGATGTGCCGATAATTGTCAGCTCCTTGGAACTGGACATGGAAATACCTCAAGTGTGGTCTCTTCTAACCAGCCCTTCACCAGTTCATTCCCACATAATGTCACCCTCACTCTGTAGCCTCAGTGAGTGCTCTTTGATCTGCATCCTCGTTCAGTGGACAAAGCTGACCAATAATCCCTTGAAATTCCTTTGACTTTACACTATTATGGTGACTTAGGGAATCAAAACCACCAGGAGTAAATCACTGTCACTTTGGTGATGGAGCAAAGAGGCCATCTGGGCCATTTCAGCCCCAACAGATGCAACAGGGAGAGGAACCAAGGAACACAGTTGACCACCAGGGAGGCGCAGAGGTGTGGCCCTAGGCCAGTGTCCCAGCTTTGCAGCCATTTGAGCCACCAAGTGAAGCCCCAGTCTGCAAGGAGCAGAGGCAAGTGACAACTTCTGTGTTCTGCTTGAGGTACAAGCAGACATGTAAGATCATGAGCAAAATTTGTTTTTTGCCACTGTTTTGGAGTGATTTGTTATTTAGCAATAGATTATTGGATCACCTGGATAGATTCCTAGAAATGGAATTGCTACACAATTGGTGGATGCATTTATAATTTTGATAGACATTATTGGATTGTCCACAATAAAAATTTTAGCCAAACTAGTTATATCAGCATTTTGTCAATTTCCCCATATCCTTGTTAATGATTTTATTTGCCAACATGATCAATGAAACATTGTGTTCATGTCATTTTTATACACATTACTCAATATGAATGTAGTCAAATTACTTTTCATATGTTAAAGAACAGTGTCTTTTTAATTGGTATCTAGGGTTTTCCAGGTGGCTCTAGTGGTAAAGAATGAACCTGCCAATGCAAGAGACATGGGAGTCTCAGGTTGGATCCCTAGGTTGGGAAGATCCCCTGGAGGAAGGCATGGCAACCCACTCTAGCATTCTTGCCTGGAGAATTCTGTGGACAGAGGAGCCTGGTGGGCTACAGTCCATAGGGTTGTAAGTAGTCAGACATGACTGAAGTGACTTAACATGCAGATATTTGTTGGGGCTTCCTTGGTGGCTTAGATGGTAAAGAATCTGCCTGCCAATGTGGGAGACCGTGGTTTGATCCCTGGGTTGGAAGGATCCCCTAGAGTAGGAAATGACAACCCACTCCAGTCCATATGATTTAAAGTGTTGTATTTGTTACTCACGTTTAAATTCTGTTTCTAACTGGTTTGATATTGATTTGTAGAAGTTCTTTATGCAGCCAAAAATGATCATTTTTCCTCCTCCTTTTGGATGTTTTTAAAAAATCATATATATGTGTTCACTGTTAATATATTGTGGCTAGTATCTAGAAGAATGCTCAACAATCCCAATATGGTAGCCCTCCTTGTTTCTGACTTTTGTGACAGAATCTAAATGCTTCCACTTAAATACAGTGCAGGCTTTGATGCTGAGGTGTAAATTTTTATTTTGGTAAAAAGGTAACCAATTATTAGATGCTGAATTTTTACTACATTACCTTCCAACAGGTATGGCCATGATTGATTATGTTGCTCCATAGCTTTATAATACCTTAAATTATACAAAAATATTTGGGCTTCCTGGGTGGCTAAGCAGTAAAGAATCCATCTGCCAATGCAGGAGGCACTGGCTTGATCCTGGGTCTGGAAGACCTGGGGAAGGAAATGGCAACCAACTCCAGTGTTCTTGCCTGGGAAATCCCATGGATGTAGGAGCCTGGTGGGCTATGGTCCATGGGGTTGCAGAAAAGTTGGACATGCCTTAGTGACTAAGCAACATTTCCTGTTAGTCAACCTTCTTGGTATACTTGGGGAAATCTTTATCATCTAAGATTTTGCTGGGTTCTATTGGATAATAACAAATTGAGAATTTTTGCATTTCCTCAAGAATGATCTTATTCAATTGTAAAACAAAGAAATTCTTTTCCTTGTGATTGCTCTGGTTCTGGCTGTATCTGGTTTTGGGATCTCATTTTCCTTCCAAACATATCAACCATGTTGTTTTTCTTGAATAGATACTTGCATTCCAGAAGAATTCTGGTTCTGTCTTTTAAGAAAATAAAACTTTTACCATCACCACCTTTCCCCATCAGCTCTTCCTTTCTTAGACAAGCCTGGCATTAGGGAAAGACTACAGCATAGGAAATGTTTTTAAGGAAATTGTCTGAGTGTATAATGTAAAAATGGATAAGGTAAGCTGATGGCAGAGGGTAGTCCCGAAAGACTTCTGAGAAAAAGTAACATTGTTTGAGCTCAAGTTGATAGGTGAGACAGGGGGATTGGAGGTGTTTCCAGGAAGAAGTAGCAGCATATTTCAAAGCAAGTAACTACATGGAGCTCTCAGGTATTTAAAGGAAGCAAGGCTGGCTAGAACCCAGAAGCACAGATTGTGTAGAAATGAGGCTGGAGGTCAAGACAGGAATTTGTCAAGTTTGCATCCTGAATGTATTTTTGCAAAACAATAGAAACTTACTCTCTAACAGACTTGAGACTGTCGTGTTGCAGCCTCAATTTTGTGAGTTGTGTGAAGAATGCTTTCCAAAGCCCGGTCCTTTATCCTGGGTGGAGCCGGAAAGTGGGAATTCTAATGAGTTCCCAGGTGATACAATGCTGCTGGCCCAAGGACCTCACTCTGAGGACGACTGCCCTAGGGCAGGGGCATCATTTGCATTGTTGAAAATGGGTTGCCGTCATGTGCCCTGGACACAACTATGAACAGAAGTAGGAGGTTTATCTTTGAGGCATCTTCAGTTTCTGGCTTTCTCCCTATATAGCACAGTAGGACATTTCCTGATTGCCCAAAGTACTACTACATTTTCTTTCTTTGAAGTTCATCCTAGATGAGAGGGCCCAGTGCTGACTTTCTCACCCAAAGCCTTTTACATTTCACTTGCACTTTGTCTGTCTCCTTTAAGATTTCCAGGTAGCTGATTTAATCCAAGATGGAAGGACCTTCTAAAGAATGTGCCTGAGCCCTGTGGTGCTCAGAATTTTACCTTGCATCAGACACATTTGGAGGGTTTGTAAAAACACAGATAGCTGCATTCTACTCCCAGAGTTTCTGGTAAGTTTGGGATGAAGCTCAAAACTTTGCATTTCTAACGAGTTTCCAGTTCATGCTGATGCTCCTGATCCAAGGCCCGCACATTGTGAAACACTGGTCTATTACACAGGAAGACTGCAAAGTAGCTGATGGTAGCAGTTTCCATGACTCTGGGGACCATCAGAGTAGGTAGCCATTTACATAAGCTATGAATAGATTCCAATGTCCCTCTAATATGTTAGAGGATGATGTAATGGAAAAAAGAAGAAACCAATCTGGGTTCACCTCTACAGGTGTCCTCATATATTGATGAGGAGACAAGAATTGACATGAGTTTGGGCAAACTCCGTGAGTTGATGATGGACAGGGAGGCCTGGCGTGCTGCGGTCCATGGGGTCACAAAATGTCAGACATGACTGAGTGATTGAACTGAACTGAACTGAAACAGGTGGGAGGAAATGGCATGAATGATGGTTTGAAGGTAGAAGCATTACACAGGTGGGGAAAAGAGCACAAGTGAACTTCATGAAACAGACACCACTGCAATGTATTTTCTTTGAGTTAAGCACCTTGTTTTGGAACATCCCAGGTGGCGCAGTGGTAAAGAATCTGCTTGCCAATGCAGGAGATGCAGGTTTGATCCCTGGATCATTAAGATTCCTTTATGAAGAAAAGGCAACACACTCCAGTATTCTTGACTGGGAAATCCTATGGACAGAGGAGCCTGGTGGGCTACAGTCCATGGGGTCGCTAAGAGTTGGATACGACTTAGCAAATGAGCAGGAGCATGAGCAAATGCGGGTCTTATAGCTTCTTCTCACTTACCACACTGGGAAGTAGAGATTATTCTTTCCAAATCTAAATAAGTAAAAACAATCAGAAAAGTGAATTACTTGGACAACTGAAAGAATGAATGTGGGGCCATGTTGAGGTCCTTTAATGGACCGGAACTTGGTGGTCCAGAGTCGACGATAAGAAAATAAAGGAGAGAATGAGGCTGATATTCCTTGGTTTAAACAGAAAGCCAATAAAGCCCCTGCACGGGGCTTGCTCTGTTCACGAAGGCCTCAGACGCCCTCTCGATGGGGTAAAACCACAGAGCACCTTCTCCAGAGGGTCCTAGAAGCCCAATCAGGAACGTGAACTCAGAGAGCCTCTGCACTCCAGGGGATTAGCCTGAAAGAGAGAGAGAGAGAGAGAGAGAGAGAGAGAGAGAGAGAGAGAGAGACAC
>NW_011491003.1:8606-10392 GCF_000754665.1 Bison bison bison | reverse complement strand
GGACATATATACCGTCTTACAAAGTGGTTATTCTCAGCAAAGATAAAGATTAAAATTCCAGACTTACAAAACATAGGCAATCCATATTAAAGAGAGAGATTTGTAAACAATCACTTTTACCATATGGTTCACAAGAAGGAAGAGGGTACTTATCACCATATAGAAACGCTAATGAAGGAAATGCCTGGATTCCTCAGTCCCGGGAGAGGCTTGTCTCTCCTCTTAATTGCTAAATATTCAGGAATTACTAAGGAGCAGAGAATTCCTGACAGATCCAAAACAGCACACAGGAAGTTTCCTGTTAAATGCTTCCTGACAGGGCCAGAGCCTGGACGGGGACTTTCAGGACCCCGGGCCTATCACTGCATGTTTTACAAGGTAGCCAAATGGAAGGAATTGGGGCTGTGAAGAAAATTTGCAGCCTGATGTAAATCTGTCAATTCCAGCCCAAAGGTATGACCTGTGACATATAGTGGGGCATATTGAGTAATAGACATGGGATAAAACTGAGTTGCATAATCTTGATTTGGTAAGTGGAGATTAAAGAAGCAAAATGGGGACAAGAGGGAAGTTACCATCTATCACATAACTACTGTTTCTCTCTCCCTTCCCCTTATTTTCTCTTATTCTGCCCATTCCTGTGTTACCCAGTATCAGTCTGGCCTCTTCCACTTTCTCTCCTCACTTTCGTGCATAATGTCTAAAAAACCCTGAAAAACTGAAGTACAGTTGGTTCACAATGTTGTCTAGTTTCAGGTGGGTGTGCTGCAAAGTGATTTAGTTGATTCTTTTCCATTAGAGGTTATTACAAGAAGCAAAATATAGTTTCCTGTGCGACACAGTCTGTTTTATTATGGTTATCTATCTTACATACACTGGTGTGTATCTGTTCATACCAAATTTCCAATTTATCCTTCCCCCCTTTTCCCTTTGGTAACAATGTTTGTTTCTGTGTCTGTGAATCTGCCTTTGATTTGCAAATGAGCACATTTGTATTTTTTTGTTGTTGTTGTAGATTCCACATATAAGCAATATCATATAATACTTGGCTTTCTCTCTGTGACTTACTTCACTTAGTATGATAATCACTAGGTCCATCCATGTTGCTCAAAATGGCATTATTTCATTCTTTTTTATGAGTGAGTAGTATTCCTTTGTATACATGTACCACAACTACATTCTGCATCTTGTAATAATCTATAATGGAAAAGAATCAACTGAATCACTCTGCTGTACATCTGAAACTAGGACAACACTGTAAGTCAACCATACTTCAGTTTTTTTTTTATTTTTTTTAAGACATTGTGCTACAAAGATAGGAGAGAAAGTGGAAGAGAGGTCCAGATAGATACTGGGTAACACAGGATTGGGCAGTTCAGTTCAGTTCAGTTGCTCAGTCATGTCCGACTCTTTTGACCCCATGGACTGCAACACACCAGGCTTCCCAGTTCATCACTAACTCCTGGAGCTTGCTCAAACTCAAGTCCATTGAGTCAGTGATGCCATCCAACCATCTCATCCTCTGTCATCCCCCTTTTCCTCCCTTCTTTAATCTTTCCCAGCATCAGGGTCTTTTTCAATGAGTCAGTTCTTCACATCAGGTGGCCAAAATATTGGAGTTTCAGCTTCGGCATCAGTCTTTCCAGTGAATATTTAGGAGTGTTTCCTTTAGGATGGACGGGTTTGATCTCCTTGCAGTCCAAGAGACTCTCAAGAGTCTTCTCCAACACCACAGTTCAAAACCATCAATTCTTCTCTGCTCAGCTTTCTTTATAGTCCAACCTCA
>NW_011491003.1:8406-8506 GCF_000754665.1 Bison bison bison | reverse complement strand
GTTCACTCAGACTCATGTCCATCGAGTCAGTGATGCCATCCAGCCATCTCATCCTCTGTCGTCCCCTTCTTCTCCTGCCCCCAATCCCTCCCCAACATCA
>NW_011491003.1:4159-8274 GCF_000754665.1 Bison bison bison | reverse complement strand
TGGATGGAGGAGCCTGGTAGGCTGCAGTCCATGCGGTCACTAAGAGTCAGACACGACTGAGTGACTCCACTTTCACTTTTCACTTTCATGCATTGGAGAAGGAAATGGCAACCCACTCCAGTGTTCTTGCCTGGATAATCCTAGGGACGGGGTAGACTGGTGGCCTGCTGTCTACGGGGTCACACAGAGTTGGACACGACTGAAGGGGAATAGCAGCAGCAGCAGGTTGGTCATAGCTTTTCTTGGATTACTGTGATATTGAATGGTTTGCCTTGGAAGCGAACGGAGATCATTCTGTCGTTCTTGAGATTGTACCCAAGTACTGCATTTTGAACTCTTTTTTTAACTATGAGGGCTACTGCATTTATTCTAAGGGATTCTTGCCCACAGTAGTAGATATAATGGTCATCTGAGTTAAATTCACCCATTCCAGTCCATTTTTGTTCATGATTCCTAGAATGTCAATGTTCATTCTTGTCATCTCCTGTTTGACCACCTCCAATTTGCTCTGATTCATGAGCCTAACATTCCAGATTCTTATGCAATATTGCTCTTTACAGCATTGGACTTTACTTCCACCACCAGTCACATCCACAACTGGATGTTGTTTTCACTTTGGCTCCATCTCTTCATTCTTTCTGGAGTTATTTCTCCACTCTTCTCCAGTAGCACATTGGCCACCTACTGACTAGGGACTTTATCTTCTTGTGTCATATATTTTGCCTTTTCATACTGTTCCTGTGATTCTCAAAGCAAGAATCTTGATGTGGTTTGCCATTCCCTTCTCAAGTGGACCATGTTTTGTCAGAACTCTCCACCATAACCTGTCCGTCTTGGGTGGTCCTACACAGCATGGCTCATAGTTTCATTGAGTTAGACAAGTCTGTGGTCCATGAGATCAGTTTGATTAGTTTTCTGTGATTGTGGTTTTCATTTTGTCTGCCCTCTAAAAGATAAGGATAACAGCTTATGGAAGCTTCCTAATGGGAGAGACTGACTTTGGGGAAAACTGAGTCTTGTTCTGATGGGCAGGGCCTTGCTCAGTAAATCTTTACTGAACAAGGGAAGCGTAGTGGGCAGAGTAAGGAAAAATAATGAGGAAGTGAGAGAAAAGCAGGAGTTTATGTGGATAGATGATAACTTCCCTCTTGTCCCTGTTTTGCTTCTTTAATCACTGCTTACCAAATCCAGATCATGCAGCTCAGCTTTATCCCATGTCTGTTGCTCAAGAGACTCCCCCTGTATGTCACAGATCATATTTCTTGGCTGGAATTGACAGATTTATCTGTTCACCTGTTGATGGACATTTAGGTTCACACAATGTCTTTTTTAACACTCTTGACTCCTGTTCCTTGCCTCACTACATCAGGGAGTCTGAAATACCCAACCCTATGAGAATACCTTTTCCTTCGGTTCTGGTTTTGGGTACCAACAGATTCCAGAACTGATGTGTCTGAGGGTCCCAAAGAGTAGAGCAGGGGCACTAGCTTTCGGGATAGGACATTGCAAACTGCATGCCATCACTTTGTGATGAGAACACCCGTATTTTTATCTGCCACCAGGAAAAGCCATGGGTGAACTCTCTAGAACATCTGACATATTTTCTCATCCTCCTGTATGAGATTCTATTTCCGAGGGCAAGGCCTCATCTCCCAGTCTTCACCCCTGGAAACCCAGAGCTCACAAGCTCCCTTTTGGTGTCTTGGTTCCCAAAGAGAGAGGGCATGGAAACCATTGCTGGTGTCTTCTTGGCACACCTCAGGTAGCCCTTCTAGATGATCTGGCTCTGGAAGACAGAGGGAGCCTGGTCAGGAGGTCCTGAGGCTTTGGCCAGAAAAACCTGGATGTCGAGGACAAGAAGGGACCTTAATGCATCACTCAAACCTCAGTTCAAGAAGCTCTGGGGACCTGAAGCAGTCAGAAGAGTGGAGGTCAGGGGGATGTTTGTTGGGGAAGGGGTCCTGGTTAGATTGTAAGGTGGGAGGGATGGGGGCTGGGTGCAGTGGGGGCAGCCCAAAGAACAGGATCCATGCTCAAGACCCACATTTCTCACATTTTTTTTTGCCCGTGGCTTCTCTTTGTCAGCAAGTTTATATCTCATAAGGGACATGGAGGGCATGGTGTCCACACCAGAGTCCTCATGAGCAAGGGGCTTCCTGCAGGAGTCGGTGGAAAGTCCCACCTCTGCTCATGGACTGGATAGGCTCTGTCCATCCCACCCTTCCCTCCCCTTTCCATTTTGTTCCATTTTATTGCTTTCCTTCACACCAGTATCCACTGAGCACCTTCAGTGTGGTCAGCTCTGTGCAGTAGTGTTTATAAGAGGAGATCTCAGCCTAGTTGGGGGTAGAATCTCATCCACAGGACATAAACAGAGGGTAAAATAAAGCAGAGATTTGTGTGGGACCCAGAATACATGAAACAGAAGTCAGAGGCTCGGGGAGGAGAGCCAGCAGGGAGCTGGCCTGTGTCATGGGGACCAGCGAGGTGAAAAGGCAGCTGATAGTTCTTCAGGGAGTAGGGCCCTTCTGGAGGTTCTGAGAATCTCAGACTTGAATCCCACCCCACCCTCATTTCTGCGTCTCTGCACATCACCCTGCCCTGGCCCTGCAGGGAAGGCTGAAGGAAGAGCACCTAGTTATAACAGGTGTGAAGTTCAAGTCAGTGCCATGTGTGGATAAACCAGGGCTCCCACCCTATTCTGTGCCTGCCCCCCTTCATCCCCTGTGTATGTCCTTAAACTACCTTTATATCTCCTGCTCACTGATACACTTCACACTGAAATTTTAAAGATATAAGTGAAAATGGAGTAGAGGGAATGCATGTTTTATTAGAAATCAGAGCAGTTTGTAATTCCCTTAATGAATACGACTACATGGAGAACTGAATAACAACAAAATAAAACTTTTGGACTAAGCTACGGACAGTGTGTTAAAAAGCAAAGATATCTCTTTGCTGACAAGGGTCTGTATAGTTAAGGCTGTGGTCTTTCCAGTAGTCATGTACAACTGTGAGAGTTGGACCATAAAGAAGGCAGAGTGCTGAATAATTGATACTTTCGAACTGTGGTGTTGGGGAAGACTCTTGAGAGTCCTTTGGAAACAAGAAATTCAAGTCACTCAATCCTAAAGGAAATCAATTCTGAATACTTATTGGAAGGACTGATGCTGAAGCTGAAGCTCAATACTTTGGCTACCTGGTGTGAACAGCCAACTCATTGGAAAGACCCAGATGCTATGAAAGACTGAGGCAGAAGCAGAAGAGGGCAACAGAGGATGAGATGGTTGGATGGCATCCCCAACGCCATGGATGTGAACTTGGGCAAACTCTGAGTGATGGTGAGGGACAGGGAAGCCTGGCCATGCTCCTGTCCAAGGGGTCTCAAAGAGTCAGACATAAATTGGTGACTCAAAAACAGCAATAGCAGTATTTAGATGAAAATTCATAATCTTCAATATGTATACATGAATATGCAATTAAAAAGAAGAGCAGAGTAAAACCAATGAACTCAGAAGAAAGTATATAATAAAGAAAGGAACAGAAATTAATTAAATATCAGATCAGATCAGTCGCTCAGTCATGTCCGACTCTTCGCGACCCCATGAATCGCAGCACACCAGGCCTTCTTGTCCATCACCAACTCCCAGAGTTCACTCAGACTCATGTCCATCGAGTCAGTGATGCCATCCAGCCATCTCATCCTCTGTCGTCCCCTTCTTCTCCTGCCCCCAATCCCTCCCAGCATCAAAGTCTTTTCCAATAAGTCAACTGTTCGCATGAGGTGGCCAAAGTACTGGAGTTTCAGCTTTAGCATCATTCCTTCCGAAGAAATCCCAGGGCTGATCTCCTTTAGAATGGACTGGTTGGATTTCCCTGGAGTCCAAGGGACTCTCAAGAGTCTTCTCCAACACCACAGTTCAAAAGCATCAGTTCTTTGGTGCTCAGCCTTCTTCACAATCCAACTCTCACATCCATACATGACCACAGGAAAAACCATAGCCTTGACTAGACGAACCTTTGTTGGCAAAGTAATGTCTCTGCTTTTGAATATGCTATCTAGGTTGGTCATAACTTTCCTTCCAAGGAGTAAGCGTCTTTTAATTTCATGGCTGCAG
>NW_011491003.1:548-1290 GCF_000754665.1 Bison bison bison | reverse complement strand
AGTGAGAAATAGATTTAAGGGCCTAGATCTGATAGAGTGCCTGATGAACTATGGAATGAGGTTCGTGACATTGTACAGGAGACAGGGATCAAGACCATTCCCATAGAAAAGAAATGCAAAAGAAGCAAAATGGCTGTCTGGGGAGGCCTTACAAATAGCTGTGAAAAGAAGAGAAGCGAAAAGCAAAGGAGAAAAGGAAAGATATAAACATCTGAATGCAGAGTTCCAAAGAATAGCAAGAAGAGATAAGAAAGCCTTCTTCAGTGATCAGTGCAAAGAAATAGAGGAAAACAACAGAATGGGAAAGACTAGGGATCTCTTCAAGAAAATCAGAGATACCAAAGGAACATTTCATGCAAAGATGGGCTCGAAAAAGGACAGAAATGGTATGGACCTAACAGAAGCAGAAGATATTAAGAAGAGATGACAAGAATACACAGAAGAACTGTACCAACAAGATGTTCATGACCCAGATAATCATGATGGTGTGATCACTCACCTAGAGCCAGACATCCTGGAATGTGAAGTCAAGTGGGCCTTAGAAAACATCAGTATGAACAAAGCTAGTGGAGGTGACAGAATTCCAGTTGAGCTATTCCAAACCCTGAAGGATGATGCTGTGAAAGTGCTGCACTCAATATGCCAGCAAATTTGGAAAACGCAGCAGTGGCCACAGGACTGGAAAAGCTCAGTTTTCATTCCAATCCCAAAGAAAGGCAATGCCAAAGAATCCTCAAACTAC
>NW_011491003.1:0-448 GCF_000754665.1 Bison bison bison | reverse complement strand
CTAGTAAAGTAATGCTCAAAATTCTCCAAGCCAGGCTTCAGCAATATGTGAACCGTGAACTTCCTGATGTTCAAGCTGGTTTTAGAAAAGGCAGAGGAACCAGAGATCAAATTGCCAACATCCGATGGATCATGGGAAAAGCAAGAGAGTTCCAAAAAAAAAAATCTATTTCTGCTTTATTGAATATGCCAAAGCTTTTGACTGTGTGGATCACAATAAACTGTGGAAAATTCTGAAAGGGATGGTAATACCAGACCACCTGATCTGCCTCTTGGGAAATTTGTATGCAGGTCAGGAATCAACAGTTAGAACTGGACATGGAACAACAGACTGGTTCCAAATAGGAAAAGGAGTTCGTCAAGGCTGTATATTGTCAGCCTGTTTATTTAACTTCTATGCAGAGTACATCATGAGAAACGCTGGACTGGAAGAAACACAAGCTGGAATC
>NW_011491002.1:5176-5649 GCF_000754665.1 Bison bison bison | reverse complement strand
ACCCTTGACTTTGGAAAATTGGTACATGGTCATAGACATCTAAACTCCTCTGCCCTTAGGTTCTGAATCTAAGTGTCTTGGGAAATAGTGGGAATTCCATCCTTGGGGAATTTTAGGCAGATGATGGACTGGATATGAGGGGGTTCCTATAATAGATTGAGATGGAGAATAGTTAAATAAAATAAGCTTTAAGATATAATTTTTGATAACTGTGACAACAGGTAATATGGTACAAGAAATAAAGGTTCTGATTGAATGGTGAAAAAAATCTGGCAAGGCCTTGTAAACCTAGTCCTGCCTTGTCAGTAGAGACTGTCAAATTAATCCTTGTAAAAAAATAAGAGCTTAAAGTTATTCAAACCAGACTTTTTGACTGACTTAGAGCATCTCTGTGCTACTTCAAGTGAAAACTAGCTTACAATGCTTAGCAGAACCAAAAATTCCTGAGTCTTCAACTTTTGGAGATGTGTGTA
>NW_011491002.1:0-730 GCF_000754665.1 Bison bison bison | reverse complement strand
TGACATTGTACAGGAGACAGGGATTAAGACCATCCCCATGGAAAAGAAATGCAAAAAAGCAAAATGGCTGCCTGGGGAGGCCTTACAAATAGCTGTGAAAAGAAGAGAAGCAAAAAACAAGGGAGAAAAGGAAAGATATAAGCATCTGAATGCAGAGTTCCAAAGAATAGAAAGAAGAGATAAAAAAAAGCCTTCCTCAGTGATCATTGCAAAGAAATAGAGGAAAACAACAGAATGGGAAAGACTAGAGATCTCTTCTAGAAAATTAGAGATACCAAGGGAACATTTCATGCAAAGATGGGCTCGTTAAAGGACAGAAATGGTACGGACATAACAGAAGCAGAAGATATTAAGAAGAGGTGGCAAGAATACACATAAGAACTGTACAAAAAGACCTTCACGACCCAGATAATCACGATGGTGTGATCACTCACCTAGAGCCAGACATCCTGGAATGTGAAGTCAAGTGGGCCTTTGAAAGCATCACTACGAACAAAGCTAGTGGAGGTGATAGAATTCCAGTTGAGCTATTTCAAATCCTAAAAGATGATGCTGTGAAAGTGCTGCACTCAATATGCCAGCAAATTTGGAAAACTCAGCAGTGGCCACAGGACTGGAAAAGGTCAGTTTTCATTCCAATTCCAAAGAAAGGCAATGCCAAAGAATGCTCAAACTACCACACAATTGCACTCATCTCACACGCTAGTGAAGTAATGCTCAAAATTCTCTA
>NW_011491001.1:36500-37268 GCF_000754665.1 Bison bison bison | reverse complement strand
TACTGGACTGGGTTGCCATTTCTTTTTCCAGGGGATCTTCCCGACCCAGGGATTGAAACTGAGTCTCCTGTGACTCCTGCATTGCAGGTTGATTCTTTACCAATGAGCCACAGAGAAAGTCCGTAGGTCCCAATATAAATATTAGCAATTGTTATTGTAGGAAATTAGGCTTTATTATGAGTGATGCAGGAAAATACCAGAGAACTTTGGACAAAGAGATTGCCATACACAATTTGCATTTTTACCAGTGTGCTTTGACTGCCATATTGGGAAAACACTGTGAGGAGCAGTGGTAGAAAGATCAATTAGAAGTCTGCAGTAAGAATCCAGGTGGAGATTATATTGCCTTACACCAGGGAGGCGGTAGCAAGGGGTCAAACTGTAAATAAATATTTAACACTAAGTAGATTTTCTAATAGGATGTGGAATTTGTGATCTGTTGGTGTGTGTATGAGTGTGCATGCATGCACATGCTCTGGTACATGCTGATTTCTGAATGCGAGTATCTGTGTGGGAGCATGTGAAAGTCAGAGAAAGAGAGTCTTTACATTGAGTTTCATCAATTTCTTTGTTGATCACGTTAACTGCCCCAGATTTCTTGCTTTTAAATGAGGATAGTGGTACTTCCTTGGTGGTCCTATGGTTAAGAAAGCACCTGCCAATGTAGGGGATACAGGTTTAATCCCTGATAAGTCCAAAAAGATTCCATGCCACTGAGCAATTAAGCCCGTGGGCCACAACTGCTGAGCCTAAGCACTGCAGCTGCTG
>NW_011491001.1:30555-32983 GCF_000754665.1 Bison bison bison | reverse complement strand
GTTGATGTTTTGTTGTAGAAAGAGCAGAGTCTTTAGCAGCAAGAGAACCAGGCCTGCATCTTAACCTCACTACTTACCAGCTTTGTGAACTTGGACAGATTATTTCATCTCTTTGATCTTCAAGTCACCCACACTATAAAAAAGACAGTGTCATATGGACAATAGGTGAGTTCAGAACACCTGGATTCAGATTAAAAATTGACTACTTATTCAAGACATTTTCTTACATTTTCTGTGCCTTGGTTTCCTCATCACCTGAGAAACATTAATGGACTTCTGAATATTGGTAGAGGATAAACTAAGTTAATTCATATAATGAACTTAAATTATATCTTAGCATATATGAAAAACTCAAGAAATATCACTTATCATTAGCATGAATTATGGGGTTGTGAAGAGTCAGACATGACTTAGCAACTAAACAGCAATAACATATTTCAGGATATATACTTCACAGAACTACCATATTAAAGGAGACTATTTAAATACCTAGAATGGTACCTGACATGTAGAAAGATTTCAGTAAGTGTTAACTCCCACCCTCTTTTAATTTTCCCCTAGTCTAAACCTCTTCTGTTTCTTCAAGTGTCTTTCCTGTGGTCTCTAGTTCCTTAATCATCCTGTTTCCTGTTCAACTTCTGGTCAGATTCTTAGTGGACCTCTTATGCTTCAGGATCTAGGGTTGTACATGCTCCATGTGAAGTGAGATTTTCTAAAAGAGCAAAGTTGCTGTCAGCTGCCTTCATCTGCACCTATGCCTTCAGGAGTTTCAGTCCAAAAGCTAAGCTCTTGACTTTCACCACAGTAACTGGGAAGATGGCCCAACTAGGGGAGGGGAAGGCTCTGCTTATACAGCATCTCAGGCCATTATTCAATGATGTATTGGGCTTTGAGACAGTCTGTAGATCTTCAAGAGTGGTTGGTGTTATTTTCTAGAACTTACCTGTTGTTTTGAGACATCTGGTCCCTAGTGAGCCCATAGCTCTAGCCTGAATTGCTGTTACTGGTCCTGATGGTGTCTATATCTTTTTGTATTCAATAACCCCAAAGATAGATGTAATTATTATCCTTATTTTACAGATGTCAAGACTGTGTTCAGAGGATCAAGCACCCCTAGTTGGGTTGGGGAGTCTTACGTGGTAGTAAAAAGTAAAATGCTGCCGTACTTGGCCTCTCTCCCCTTTCCCCCGCTCACTTCTGGTCTCATAGTCTATCTGCCCTGAGACTCGTGACTCCACCCGGAGCCGCCAACCTGACCTGACCACCTATCTGACCCAACAGACCTGTAGCCCTTCTGGGCTCTGATAGCCAGCAACTAGTCTTGGCCCTGCCCTCTCTGTGACCTCTGATAGACAGATCTTGCACCCCAGCTCCCAGAGTCCCTGTGGAGACCTCAGGTTTGCTGAGTCAAAGTTCGCTGAAGTTCAAGCCCAAAGAAATGCCTGCTTGCAGAGTTACAGCCCCAGACCTCTCCAGGCCTGCCTCCTACATGCAGAGCCCCATTCCTCTGCTCTCCTAGGCCTATCCATCTCATGCTCCTCAGCAGTGCAGCAAAGGGCTTGTGAGCTGTGGATTCAGAGTCTGATTTGGGTCCAAGAACTAGCGATGTCTCTTACATGTCTGACCTTAGGCAACATGCCTTGACTCCTCTAAGCTTAATCTTCATCCCCTCATCTCAAAATAAGGATGATGATCTTATCCAATTTTTTAGAGTTTATGTGGGGTTAGAAGAAAATATGACACACTCTGAAGTAGCAGCTTATTTAATTAGAGTTTAGAATATAGAAAAAAGGCAAGGAAAAGAAAGTGAACTCGCTCGGTTGTGTCCAACTCTTTGTGACCTCATGTACTGTAGCCTACCAGGCTCCTCTGTCCATGGGATTTTCCAGGCAAGAATACTGGGGTGGGTTGCCATTTCCTTCTTGGGGAGATCTTCCTGATCCAAGATTCGAACCTGGGTCTCCCACACTTCATGCAGACTCTTTACCATATGAGCTACCAAGGAAGCCCTTAGAATATAAAAGTTCTCAATAAATAGTAGATTTTATCATCCATTAATCCTATACATCTTTTCCACAATTCTCCTACTCACTCCACATACCCTTATTCCCCCACATTCCTCTTCATTCTGACTTTCTTATAGTGATTTCAGATGTTTAGAATGGAATTTGGGGGATAAGCCATTCAGTTCAGTTCAGTTCAGTCACTCAGTCATGTCTGACTCTTTGTGACCCCATGAATCGCAGCACAGTAGGCCTCCCTGTCCATCACCAACTCCCGGAGTTCATTCAAATTCACATCCATCAAGACAGTGATGCTATCCAGCCATCTCATCCTCTGTCGTCCCCTTCTGCTCCTGCCCCTCAATCCCTCCCAGCATCAGAGTCTTTTCCAATGAGTCAACTCTTCACATGAGGTGGCCAAAGTA
>NW_011491001.1:12222-29260 GCF_000754665.1 Bison bison bison | reverse complement strand
ATCCCTGTTTCAGAAGATAACCTTCCCATATTGGAATAGTCACATACATATTTGTTAAACCCAAATTGCATACATTGTAACATGGTGACATACCAGTGACCCAGAGAATCACAGTCCTTGACTTCACAAAGCCAACTACTTAAATGAAGACAATAATCATAACCACCACCCTTTTTCTACTTAGTATATTCTTCTTGCTAGTATACTCTTCTTTCTTTCCTAGTATACTCAGGGAAATAAGTTAAATGATATGTTATGCAAAATCCTTGCTGAAATGTCTGGCACATTAGTAAGCTTTCAATAAATGCCAGTTGTCTTATTATTACTGTTACAAATGCACTGGTGGAAAGTGCAGAATAAAATAGTCAACAAAAATGGCAAAAGACTCTGGAGCACTTAGCATATATAAGACACAAATTTTGCATATATTTACTTTCTCAGTGTCAGAACAGTCTTATGAGTATGTTAAAACCCCATTTTATAGGTGAGAGGATTGGGTCATACAGCTAGTAACGTGCTGAGTTCAGCCACTCAGACCATCTGACTCCATAGTCCGTGCTCTTAACCATGGCTCTCTACTCCACTAAGACTTCTTTGAAGTAAATGGTTCAATCTCTGAAGTGAGTTAGTGGAGGCAGCTAAGTGGGGAGAGTGTCAAGCTCTTTCCTAGAGGTGTGAGAAGAGAGGGGAGAAGAGTATGCTCTCTTCTCCACTCAGGAGCCAGCACATGCACATTACTACCAGTGGGTCTGCTTAGGAGAATGTCCTAGGTGAATGAGAAGACCTCAGGATGTCTTGCTGGTTAAGAAGAATAGGGTTCAATAACACTCCTGGTTTAAGTTTTGAGGGAACTTACGAATTTAATCAACAGAAATTCTCTGTCAGTAGAAAGACCATTTTATCTGCACGGTGCGCTAAGTCACTCTAGTCACATCCAAAAGAGAAATCTGAAGCTCAGGGAAAGATGAGGACTTTCTCAATGTGATGTAATTTGTCATGAAAATGCCCAAGATAGGACTCAAAGCTCCTGACTTGCTCTCCAGGGCACTTTCCCTAAGGCCCTTTGGCCTTGAACTGTGCTCTTTCTGAGAGAAGGAATAGATGGAACCTAAAATATCTTAGGGTAGTTTCCCTGCCACAGCCAGGCTGGGTGGGATCCTGGTTAGTTCTTTAAAAATAAATATGTCATTTGAATACAGAAATAGGCAAACCCTGCTCAGGGGCTGGGAGGGAAAAGTTGCTGTTTCCAGGTCCTGGTCCTACAGATAATGCTATCAGGGCCCTGGCAGGGCCCCTCCCATGACTGGGCCTTGACATGAGTCAGCCTAGTCTGGGACAGGAACAAACCTATCATTCAGACCTGGAGGCTGGCGGGGAGAGAGGGGAAAGGGCTTATAGTCCACAAACTCAGTTATGACTCTTCTCTCCCTAAGAAAAGGAAGGACGCACAGAGGTCTACGTAGAGCCTGCTTCCCTTTTTGTGTGCTTCAGCCGTAAAGAGGTAAAGAGCTCACTGCTCTCAAAATGATGGTGAGGTCTTTGCACTGTATGCCATCTCATACAAACCCTTGTCTCAGCCCACACCTGACATGGATCATATCTCTCTTCCCAGGCCCACATGCTTGTCTTTGCATAATAGTTAAGGCATCATTGAAAAATTTACTTTTTTCAACTTTTTTTCTTGTTTCTTTTTCTTCAGTGACTTAATGGGAAAGTGCATACATTTTCCCTCTATAAATTGGCAATAGATTTAATTTCACAACAACTTTCTTGTGCTTATATATATTCACAATAGCTTTCATTTGTTACTGTTGGAAAAAGTTACAATACATTGTGGTAAACCAAAGAGAAAGCCATACAAAGTCAGAAAATAAAAACTAGGCCTCAGTTTTTTATCAACAATATAAATATTATGAAACTAACACAGTTATGTGATAATTAATATATAGCATCTAGTTGTATGCCTGACATGTCATAGAAAATCCAGGAAAGGCGTTACAAGGTATTTCAATGACAACATGCTGACCCTGACTTAGGATAGTAAATATAGACAATACATAGTTAATTTTCCCTGGTGACTCAGATGGTAAAGAATCTGCCATCAGTGCAGGAGACCCAGATTTGACCCCTGAGTGGAGAAGATCCCCTGGAGAAGGGAATGGCTACCACTCCAGTATTCTTGCCTGGGACAGTCCATGGACAGAGGAGCCTGGCAGGCTACAGACCATGAGTTCACAAAGAGTCAGATATGACTAACAGTTCCAACCCAAAAAACGTGACTAGGGCAGCATTAGGATGAAGGTTAGAATTTAATTTTTAATAATAAAACAGACAGATTTTATTTTCTCAGTCTCCAAAATCACTGCCAATGGTGACTGCAGTCATGAAATTTAAAGAGGCTTGCTTCTTGGAAGAACAACTATGACAAACCTAGACAGCATATTAAAAAGCAGAGACATTACTTTGCCAAGAAAGGTCCACATAGTCAAAGCTCTGATTTGATTTTTCCAGTAGTCATGTATGGATATGAAAGTTGGACCATAAAGAAGGATGAGCAATGAAGAATTGATCCTTTTGAACTGTGATGTTGGATCAGACTCTTGAGAATCCCCCGGACAGCAAGAAGATCAAACCAGTCAATCCTAAAGGAGATCAATCCTGAATATTCATTGGAAGGACTGATGCTGAAGCTGAAACTCCAATACTCTGGCCACCTGATGCAAAGACCTGACCCATTAGAAAAGACCCTGATAGTAGGAAAGATTGAAGGCAGGAGGAGAACGGGATGACAGAGGATCAGGTGGTTGGATGGCATCACCAACTCAATGGACATGAGTTTGAGCAAGCTCTAGGAGACTGTGAGGAACAGGGAAGCCCGGTGTGCTGCAGTCCATGGGGTCACAAAGAGTCAAACATGACTGAGTGGTTGAATAATAACAACAAATCAAAAAGAACTTAAAGAATAAAACTTTGAGTTTTCAATAAGTTTTGAGTTGGTACTGGACTAGAATGAATAATCTGAGGACCTGTAGTTTCTATTTAACTGCCTTCAGGTAGAAATCTCTGCAAAGAATTAGTGGTCCCCCAAACCAGTGCCCTGAGAAAATATTTTTTTCTTATGCAAAAAGTCCAAGCAAGTCTTTGTCTTATTCCCTGAAGTCAGCAGAGAATGACTCTGGCCCACCTTCAGGGTGAGGGAAGACTTGGGGAGTTTGGGACAGTAACTTTGAGGGTTCACAGTCTTCTTTGTCCATCAAGTTTAACACTCCTGTCTACTTCCACAGCTCACACAGTAGGATAGAGACTGAAAGTGCTGAGAACCTGGGATCTCAGATGCAGGGAAAGAGGAGATATTAGTATTCATTTCCTATTTTTTCTTTTTTTATTGAACTCTAATTGATTTACAGTATTATATCTGAAATACAGTATTTACAGTATTATATCTGTACTATGCTGTACACTTTCAGGTGTACAGCATAGTGATTCAGTATTTTTACAGGTTATATTCTATTCAGAATCATTACAAGAGAGTGGCTATATTTCCTTGTGCTGTACTATATGTCCTTGTTGCTTATCTATTTTATACACAATAGTTTGTATTCGGTTGACCAAAAAGTTTGTTCAGGTTTTTCTATAACATTTAACGGAAAAACCCAAAGGAAGTTTCTGCTAACACGGGTTATCTGATAATCCTATTTCCTTAATTCGTCCCTCCCTTCCCTCTTCCCTTTGGTAACCACTGGTTTGCTTTCTATATCTGTGAGTCTGTTTCGTTCTTGCATATGCACTCATTTGTATTATTTTTTATATTTAACATATAAGTGATCTTATTCATTCCCTATTAACATTACTAACGTGTTCCTGAAACTTTTTAGTCCAATCATCTAGGAAATATGATTTGCCAGTCAGAATTGTTTTTTAATTGAAGTGTAATTGCTTTGCAGAATTTTGTGGTTTTTCTGTCATACATCAACAAGAATCAACCCAGACCTTCCTCCCATCTCCCTCCCCATCCCACCCTTCAGTTTGTCACAGAGCCCCTGTTTGAGTTCCCTGAGTCATACAGCAAATCAATTTTTAAGAAAAAAATATTTTGGCTTCCTTTGACATCAGAATTAAACCTAGGCACTAATGAATTAAACAAGGTCAGATATCTCATATCTGAGACCTACTGTTTCTGCCCCCTCCCCTCATCCCTATCCTCAATACCACAAATTATACAGTTGAGTTTCCCACATTGCATCCAGAGTGCAATGGATAAGCCTTGCCCTTGGAAAAACCACCTTAGGGATCATGTGTCTCTCCTGCCAGATAAATACGAGACCTGGATTTTTCAAACAGGGTAAGGAGACAATCATGAAGGGAAGATTTAATTCATCTATCTATTCATCTGTTCACCACCTATCTATCTATAATATTCATTCATTCATAAATGTAAGCAAAAAGCTCACAGATAGTATGAAAGTGCTCAGGTCCCTGTGTGTGTGTGTGTGTTTCTGTCTGCGTTGAATTTAAGTGGAAGTACGACTCTGCTGCCTCCACGTGGTCTCCAGACTACCCTGCAAGTCTCTGTCAATTGCTTAGTTTTGATTTTGAGATGCTGTGTAAACACTGCCCTCTCTTATGTTTGAATTTCCTCTGGATAATAATATTCAAAATAGAATAATTGTGTCATATGTAGGACATCATTTTTGAAAATTAGACAAACTGAAGTTTGAGTTCAGCCCTTGAAACATATATATGGCATTGAGAAATTTAATTAACTTGTATAAGTCCAGAAGTCTTCAGCACGAAATTTGTATCATAAGGTCTCCTATTTGGGAGACATATTATAAGTCTATAAATGGTCTCCTATTTATAGACCCCAGACTATACAAATTAGATCTTAATTTCTACTGTATCTACATACTTACTGTAGTTCCTAGCATAAAGTAAAACCCTTATGAATATTATCTTTTAATATATATATTTTAAGTACCTTCAGCATACTATTTGGGCTTCACTCATTGCTCAAATGGTAAAGAACCTACCTGCAATGCAGAAGATCCAGGTTTGTCCCCTAGGTCAAGAGGATCCCCTTGAGAAGGACATGGCTACACACTCTAGTATTCTTGCCTGGAGAATTCCGTGGACAGAGGAGCTTGGCAGGCTACAGTCCATGGGATTGCAAACAGTCAGACACAACTGCGTATGTTCTTTGAATGATTTGAGTTTTGCATGTAATATTTCTCTTAGTCATTAATACACTATGCATAAATCACTTATTCCCCTTTCCAAGTGAGTCATGTATAAATCAAAATATGTAAGAAAATATTTAAGCATTATATAGCTAGAAATAATTTTATTTATAGAATACTCCAACAATACAAACACTCATAAACTGAAAATTGATAGTTCTTATCCTACAGTCCTACTCTCATTCCTCTTCCTATAGGAAACCAGACTTAGCAGTCTGGTGCGAATCCTTCCAGAATGTATTTCTGATTCATGGGGATGGGTGTGGGAGAAAGAAAGAGAGAGAAAGAAAGAGGAACAGAGGGGTGAGGAAAGAGATTCAATATTTGTTTATCCCTTGAAAAAGCTCTTCCTATTATGTTAAATTGAAGGTAATATTTCCTTTTTGAAATCTGGGATAAATAAAGACAGATTAATATTTAAAATCATTTGAAGGTCTGTGACATTGTGAAAATATAAGTTGATATTTTACTATCCTTTGCTTTACTATTAGAAATGGGAAAGAGGGTGTAGCCATTTTCTCAGGAGACATTACTGGGGAAAAGGAAGCTGAAAGAGGTACCCAAATACCTTGTCTCTGCAAGGTGGGAGCACCTACCTTCAGTCAAGAGACCTCTTTAGCACTCCCTTCATAGGAGGTTCCACCCATCTTAACCTGGTGACTACATCAGTTATTTCCTTCCCTCTTATGGCCATAGCAACAGCAGCAGCCTACTTTTCTAAACAAATCTTCCAGGTATATATCGGAGAGTATTAACACCCTGATAAGATAAAAATATATAGTTTGTCATTTTTTATCATTATGATTACCACTGACTATCTCAGCCTTTCATGTGGTCACTCTGGTTACACTGATGGTCATCGGCTGTGAAACATTAAATCAGAGAAAAGGTAACCTCATCCTTACAGGTTTAAGCTGAAACAGTTAAGCAGAGTGAATTAGAAAGCTTACAAATATTTTCCAGAAAGTGTGAAATGAGTCTTCTCCAAATTAGTGCATAGAGAAGAATAGTTGACAATGGACCCCGTATTAGAATGAACAACTCTAGCTTAAATCTTCACCAATTTTTAGTTCAGATGCAAAGACAGGCTATGTGGATCATGTCACGGAGGCAAGAGGGGAGAATCGATGGCAAGAAACAAAAAGCCATTTGATCTGGGAGAGTAGAAAAGAACATAACAACAGCCGATTGTGATGCTAACAGTGCAAAAGAGATGCTGGTAAAGAGATGGAGGGGTAAGGCAGGGAGTAGCAGACAACCACGTGGTAGTCAAAGGATTTGGCCATCAGGAAAAGAATACCATAAAGAGTAATCTAAGGATGGAGCAATATTAGACTTAGGTGTAAAAGATTAGCTCTGAGGCATTAAAACACAGGATTCCATGATTGTGGGGAGGATGGTGAAAGTTAAGTTATTTTTCAGTCACTAAGTCATGTCCTACTCTTTGCAACCCCATAGACTAAAGCACACCAAGCTTACCTGTCCTTCACTATCTCCCAGAGTTTGCTCAAATTCATGTCCATTGAATTGGTGATGCTATGCAACCCTCTCATCTTCTGCAACCCTCTTCTCCTTTTGCCTTCAATCTTTCCCAGAATCAGGGTCTTTTCCAATGAGTTGACTCCTCGCATCATGTGACCAAAGTATTGGAGCTTCAGGTTCAGTATCAGTCCTTCCAATGAATATTCAGGGCTGATTTCCTTTAAGACTTAGTAGTTTGATCTCCTTGCAGTCCCAGGGATTCACAAGAGCCTTCTCCAGCATCACAATTCAAAAGCATCAAGTCTTCAACGCTCAACATTCTTTATGGTCCAACTCTCACATCCCTACATGACCAGTGGAAAAATCATAGCTTTGACTATATGCACCTTTGTTGGCTAAGTGATGTCTCTGCTTTTTAATACACTATCTAGGTGTGTCATAGCTTTCCTTCCAAGAGGTAAGCATCTTTTAACCTCATGGCTGCAGTCACCATCCACAATAATTCTGGAGAAAATAAAATCTATCTTTGCTTCTACTTTTCCCACTTCTATTTGCCATGAACTGATGGGACTGGATGCCATGATATTAGTTTTTTGAATGTTGAGTTTTAAGCTAGCTTTTTCACTCTCTTCTTTCACCCTCTTTAGTTCCTCATCATTTTCTGTCATTAGATTGGTATCATCTGCATATCTGAAGTTGCAGATATTTCTCCCAGCAATCTTGATTCTGGCTTGTGATTCATCTGGCCTGGCATTTTACATGATGTACTCTGCATATATGTTTGTTTAACAGGCAGGGTGACAATATATAGCCTTGTCGTACTCCTTTCCCAGTCCTGTGCCATTCAGTTGTTCCATATAAGGTTCTAATGGTTGATTTTTTTTTTTTTTAATATGGAAACAAATCTTTATTTTTTTTAATTTTATTTTATTTTTAAACTTTACATAATTGTATTAGTTTTGCCAAATATTAAAATGAATCCGCCACGGGTATACATGTGTCCCCCATCCTGAACCCTCCTCCCTCCTCCCTCCCCATACCATCCCTCTGGATCATCCCAGTGCACTAGCCCCAAGCATCCAGTATCGTGCATCGAACCTGGACTGGCAACTCGTTTCTTACATGATATTTTACATGTTTCAATATCATTCTCCCAAGTCTTCCCACCCTCTCCCTCTCCCACAGAGTCCATAAGATTGTTCTATACATCAGTGTCTCTTTTGCTGTCTCGTACACCGGGTTATTGTTACTATCTTTCTAAATTCCATATATATGCGTTAGTATACTGTATTGATATTTTTCCTTCTGGCTTACTTCACTCTGTAATGGTTGATTCTTGAGCCACATACAATTTTCTCAGGTGAAGATAATGACCAGATGCATCTATCTCACATGGAGAAGAACATAGGCTCACCAAAAAAGGATTCTTTTCTGATGTTGGCCAGAACCACAGCACTGCCCACTGGGACATGTAGAGCTAACAGAATGAGATATTTCCAGGAACACACTATTACCTTCATATTCCTTTATCCAAACCAGTCACATGGCCCTATTAATCACAAGGGCTGATGGATCTGATAGAGAGCACATAGATTTCAGGACCCTGCACTGTCTCTGTAATACTGGTCACTAGCGTTTAGCATTATCTCAAAATCTTCTTTGTTCCAGAAAGAACAAAGTCACTAAAGAGAAGTTCCCAGTAATGTACACAGATTTCTGATTGGGGTACACCATATGCTAATATATAAAAACGTTGTAAGTTAAGTAATGAACCGTTGAGTGAGTTAGTGAAGTTGCTCAGTCGTGTCCGACTCTTTGCCACCCCATGGACTGTAGCCCACCAGGCTCCTCCACCCATGGAATTTTCTAGGCAATAGTACTGGAATGGGTTGCCATTTCCTTCTCCGGGGGATCTTCCCAACCCGAGGATCAAACCTGGGTCTCCCGAATTACAGGCAGATGCTTTACCATCTGAGCCACCAGGGAATCTTAAAGTTCATAGAACATTTAGAGGCTTTGTACAGTCATCTACATTTTACCTGGATATTTAAAATGCTAGTAAATAAATGTGTTGCTTTTATTCAGATATTTATAGTAGTGGGCAATCTTTAAGATAGTCTATTCCATTTGTGTACAGCTCTGATTATTGAAACATCTTCCCAATATAGATCTAAAGATGTGCCTTCTTGCATCTTCCCACAGCAGATTTTAATTATTTTATATAAAGAAACTCAGAATATGGAATATTAGTTTTGCTCAAAATGCCACTCTACAGATATGTTACTACCCATCTTATTTCTTTACATAATGTTCAGTTTTAATCTCTTCTCAGTTTCTATCTACGATTGGATCTTCATCACTCTTATTTTGCTTTTCCCTCTCCAATTCTTTCATATGTATAAAATGTTAACCTCAATTCATACTTAATAATAGGTTACTGGGTGCGTTTTCAGTGCTCAAAGACAGATTTAGGCTAAAACGTCTAACCAGTATAAATATTACCTTTTAAAACGTATCTGTTGTATTCATCTGTTTCATTACAACAACATGATAAGGAGATAAGGAAAGGGAGTTTTTGATACATTTTCTCTTTTAAAGTCACTTCATATTAGTTAACTCTTTCTTATCTACCCCTGGCAGTGTGAGCTGACCCTCTGTTCTATGATCCCAGAAGCTTTTGATAAATAAGCTGGATTTCTTATATTCTCATTTCAACATATTTCGAATCTGTATTTCTTGTATATCTCCCTAGTTAGGCTAAACTGCCCTTTAAATTAGGGATTGTATTTTATTCACCTTTGTTAATCCAGTACCTACTGTAGGATCTGAGGCAGTTTAGACACTTAATGAGTTTTGGTGAATGGATAAATTTTAAATGATCCCTCAGGTATCTATTAGCTATACACTATGATACAAACTTTCCACTGAGACTCAGGGAAGGAGAGACTCTATACCCAGGCATAGAGATATTGCAGAGGAATAGGCATCTGTATGCTGAAAGTAGTTGATAACTCTAGGCACACCAGGAGATTTAGGAGCAAGCAGGCACACCTTCGCAAACACACTATTCATAAATATAGCCTCTTCACACAGACAAGCATCGTGTGAATCTTACGAATACCCTCACAAACTTTGCCTTACCAATCTTCTTCTCCTTTATAGGCTCACCCTCTCATATATATTTAGGATATGATATCTTGAGTCATGCAACCCTTACCCAAGACTTCAGCAGATATGTAAGGTCCTTTTTAAAGTGTGATGAATGGATTCAATATTCTACTTATTTTTATCTGCCCAGAACCCCAGAGAGAAACACTCCCTTCACTAGCACCACAAACTCTCTTTGTATCATTATATCTTCTTAAGTTTCACAATATATGATTTGGGATAAAATACTTAACCTAAAGAAATCAACCCAGAATATTCATTGGAGGAATGCTGGTGAAGCTGAAGTTCCAATACTTGGCCACATGATGCTGAGAACTGACTCGGAAAAGACCACGATGCTGGGAAAGATTGAAGGCGGGAGAAGGGGATGATAGAGGATGAGATAGCTGGATAGCATCACTGATTCAGTGAATGTGAATCTGAGCAAACTCTGGAAGATAGTGAAGGACGGGGAAGCCTGGTGTGCTGCAGTCCATGGAGTTGCAAAAAATTGGACATAACTTAGCAACTGAACAACAAAACCTTAAGTAGCCTACCTAAGTCTCAGTTCCTTCATCAGTATATTGGGAATTACAATGAAAAGTAATTCAATTTTCATGCTGCTTAATTAGATAAAAGTTTGAAGCTCTCAGGACATTAGCAACAGGAAGATCTGACCACAGAATTGACTTTATCCCATTAATATTAGTACCTCCTGAAATCATGTTAGAATCTAGGTTTATACCTAAGCTTTTCAAACAACCTTAAAAATACCTGTATTTTCCACTTATAAGTTACAGAGTTGAGTCTTAATCTTAAATGCAGTACCTATGCTTATCCCTATTACAATTCATTTTGCTAGTTTTGTTCCCTTCCCTGTCTGTCAACAATATTTTTGAATACAGCTGTTCAACAGTGATAACACTTGATAATCATGCTAAGAGGCTTGAGTGGGCTATCAGAGCAGTCAAGGCTACTGAAGGCTACAAGGGAAATCAGTAAGAAGTCAGATAAAGGAAGTGGTTGGGGAAGATTGTCATGGAGGAGTATACAAAAGATGGACAGAAAATAAAGGAAATTATATATGTAATATAGAGACACCAAGGTACCTGTGATTTCTATAAGGTGTGTAAGGGAGGTACCAAGATAGGAGGATCTAGCCCTTAAGATTTGGATCTAGGAGATTTCTGGCTGAGAGAAAATGACAGATGAGGTTTTTCCATGTTGAAGTTGCTGGAATATTTTTAGAGAGCTCACTGTCTGGATAAGCATCAGTATGGAGAGTCTCTGAGGTGAGGCAGAGAGAACCTAGACTGGACTTGCTATATCCTGGGCTTTGTATATAAGATCTAATCAGAAAATAGGATGTGGGGAGGAGGTCCAAGTAGAAAAACCAACTTAGAAATACAAATAAGGACAATCCTCAGAGAGCAATGAGCACTAACTGTTTAGATCACATGCTCAGGACTAGCCTAGCTCCATATAGTAGCACAGAAACAACAGCAGATGGATGTTAATTAGCATAACATAACAGGAGCAACAGACTGTAAGCTGTATTTCTTTGTTTAATTTTTATTGAAGTATAGTTGATTTGCAATGTTGTGTTCATTTCAGGTGTATAGCAAGGTAATCCAGATATATAAGTATATTCTTTTTTAGATTCTTTTCTATAATAGTTTATTACAAGATACTGAGTATAGTTCCTTGTGCTATATAGTAAGTCCTTATTGGTTACCTATTTTATATAAAGTACTGTGTATATTTTAATCCCAACTCCTAATTTATCCCTGCCCCACTTTACATGTTTCTTTCCAGATTGATGAAAGCTTTTGTATTTTTGTTGACTATTTCAACCAAAATGAACAGCATAAACACAAAGATTTTGAAGAAAGATGAAGGAAAAACCTATTCAATCAGCACACAGCATTACTACTGACAGGTTTTCTGTCTTCATCAGCAGAAAAATTTCGTAAAGTAAAAATGCTCTGAGTTCTTCACTGTCAGAAGGAAGTGAGCAGAGACGGAAACAGGAAGTGAAACATCAGGAAGCCAATTAGAAAATTGGAAAGAAGAAAATTAGTATATTGATGTTTACTGGGAAAAAGGAAAGGTGTGCTAGGGGATCTGACTTCAAAACTAGCTGATAGGAAATTGGTTGGTTGCTATTTAATTTTTAATTGTATCAATTTCCCTTTAATAATATAAAACATATGGATTTGCTAACGGAAACTGAAGTTTCAGGAGTAAGTTTCTAGAGCTGTAGACATTTGCTAGTTTTCCTTACTTATGAAACAACATAATTTCTAAGAAAGATTCAAAACATAGATAAGGGAAGATGATATCATTATAATTCTATTTTATAGAGCACACAGAATGTACTTTCAATTGCCCATATATTTTTCAGACCAACCAAGTTTGAACCAGGCTGTGTTGTTGTTCAGTCACCAGGCTGTGTCCAACTCTCATTATACCATGGACTGCAGAAGACCAGGTTTCCTGTCCCTCACCATCTCCCAGAGTTTGCCCAAGTTCATGGTCATTGAATTATTGATGCCATCCAACCATCTCATCCTCTCTCTCTTCATCTATTTATCTTGATACTTATTGTTCCTTTACATTCATGATCTAGAATGTCCCATCTCACTATTTCCTGTATCCCTTTCCCCAAGATCACTGACATTATATTCATTATTAGAATATTTTATGTATTTATTCTAATATATACTCTATAGCCAAATAGTAAATAAGTAGTATATATAACCTGCTCAAGTCAACTTACAGCTGTATGTAATAATTTAAATCTCATCTATCTTGGAAAAGAACGAGTGAGCATAAAACCAAGTTTCTCTTCCAATAATGAGAAAGGCCAAAGTATCCTAGAGATCTCAAGGTCCTGAAACAAGGCTAAAGCAAGCCTATTGCTCACAGAAAATAGACAAACAATGCTTCTCTGAATCTGCTTGGTCTTGATGCTGTATATAAGGGGATTCATGAATGGAGGAAAGAGAAATTAGACATAGCTCATGGTAATGTGGCACATGCATCCCAAACCTGTGGATGAAAGTCAGGCCAATCACAGTGAGGTAAGAGACCAGGACACAGCTGATATGGGAGACACATGTGTTGAGAGCCTTAGCTCGCTCCTCTCCAGAGGCAATGCCCATCACTGTCTTAAAGATTAGATGAGACGAGAAGAGATGAGAATCATCAGTGCATCATCAGAGCATCTAGGAAGAAAGTTGAAGCAACCAGAATAACTGGGTACACATGATTAAATGTAATATCAGCACAGGTGAGTTTCATGCCATCCTGGTGGAGGCAAAAGGCATGAGAAAGAACATGGGGATGGCGGTATGGGAACAAATAGAGTGGCAGAATTGGGGGTACAATGAACACAAAGTCACTCACTAATGCCCACAGTCCTGTTTTCATCACCCAGGAAATGGTGATAATGGAGCTGTACCTCAGAGGGCTACGGATGTCAACGAAACAGTCATAGGCCCTGGCAGGCAAGATACCTGATTCTACGATAGCCAGTGTGTGAATGAAGTAGGATTGAGGGAAACAAGCACTCTGGGCAATTTCCCTCCGATCCAGCAATAGGACACCCAGGACTATGGGCATTGTAGTTAGCATCATCCCAAGATCTGTACCTGCCAGCATAGCCTGGAAGTAGTACATGGGCTCATGAAGACTGTGTTCATCCAAATAAGGACGAGCAGCGTGCCATTGCCAGAAAGGATGGGGAGGTATATGATAAAGAAAGGAAGAGGGATCCAGTGGTGAACTGCTTTTAAGCCCAGGAAACCAGTCAGCAAGAAGGGAGCTGCTCTGTTGCTGGACCACAGGGTAGGTTTTGCAGGTGAAGTGCCTTGTTCAAGGCACTCTTATTATACGGTATTTGTTCTTTCTCTCCATCCTCTTACAGCATATTATCAAGCCATTTTTTTCCTTAAATGTACAGGAATGTATGTATTGTCTCAGTCTTAATTAATTATAAATCTCTATCTGCAAAGCCTTTTCCTGGAATAATAAACATACTAACCAATCTCAACAATTTACTCTTCAGCATCCAACTTTTATTCTATCAATCACACATCTATGTTTCTAGCCTTTATGGTTAGTTACCCAAATGATTCTGTGGCTCTATTTCATACTCTTCACTCCTTTATTCCTCTTCATATAATCTTTCACATTTAGTCATTTTTCCAATATGAACCAATTAACATTTTCTCTCTTGAAATCAATCAGATATTTGTGTCAATGGTTAATCACTGAAGAAAATGATTAATCCATAGAATTGAGTCCATCACCAAGAAATATTTGAGAAATATCAATAGTGATATCTAAAGAGGAATTTGAATAAGGAGATGACTTGTGAAAGTCTAGAGAAATCAGAATAAGTGGGCATGCATGCATGCATGTTAAGTCACTTCAGTCATGTCCAGCTGTTTGGAACCCTATGGACTGTAGCCTCCCAGACTCCTCTGTCCATGGGACTCTCCAGGCAAGAATACTGGAGCCGGTTGCCATTCCCTTCTCCAGGGGATCTTCCCCAGCTGAGAACTGAACCCACATCTCCTCTCCTACATTGGCAGGCGGGTTCTTTACCACTAGCGCCCCCCAGTGGGAAGAGTTGGTAAACTCGTTTTGGCAAGGTATATGGAGCCCCACTCCGTAGACACGGGGGCTGAGGACATTTTCTGTACTGCAGAAGACCTGAGGCCTGAAACACCAGGACACAAACTGTAAAACAGGAAAAGAGATGGCAGTTGAGAGCTCTCACAGGAAACATTTTGAGGAAGACAACTCCTGGAACAAATGTCTCAGAAGCCTTGAGTCATAGATTTTAAAAAATCGTGAGTATCTGAATGACAAAAGCAATATCAAAAATTCATAACTGAATGCATAAATTTTACACAGCCATCTCTATGGAAAAGATGAGGCTCCCAGAGTGAAAAAGATGGCTGCTATATTGCTAATGGAGGCATCATATAAAACTTCTTGTATTTATGAATTTAGAAAGCTTATAACCAGAAAAAATTAAGAATAGGCTTCTATAGAAAATTTTGAAATATGAAATATTTATTAAGTATACTCTTATCAAATCAAGTTAGCTTTGATTGCCTATAACCAAGAAATTTCACAGCAAGCTGATCGCAGTAACTTAGTGACTCAAATGGGTAAAGAATCTGTCTGCAATGCAGGAGACCTGGGTTGGGAAGACCCCTGTTGATCCCTGAGTTGGGAAGATAGCCTAGCAAATGGAATGGAAACCCACTCCAGTATTCTTGCCTGGAAAGCTCCATGGACAAAGGAGCCTGGCGGGCTATAGTCCATGGGGTTGCAAAGAGTCAGATATGACTGAGCAAGTAACATTTAACATAAGAGAAACATTGCTGCTACTGCTGCTAAGTCATTTCAGTCGTATCCGACTCTGTGTGACCCCATGGACGGCAGCCCACCAGGCTCCCCCGTCCCTGGGATTCTCCAGGCATGAACACTGGAGTGGGTTGCCATTTCCTTCTCCAATGCAAGAAAGTGAAAAGTGAAAGTGAAGTCGCTCAGTCATGTCTGACTCTCAGCGACCCCATGGACTGCAGCCTACCAGGCTCCTCTGTCCATGGGATTTTCCAGGCAAGAGTACTGGGGTGGGATGCCATTGCCCTCTCCAAAGAGAAACAGTTTCTTCCAAATTCACCTGAACCTATATGTACCCAGGGTCTTTTGTTTTTTTAATTTTTATTTAACACCAAAAGCACTTTATATTGGAGTCTAGCTGATTAGCACAATGTTGTGGCCGTTTCAGGTGAACAGAGAAGGGACTCAGCCGTAAATATACATGTATTCATTCTCCCCCAAGTGCTCCTCCAATCCAGGCTGGCACATAACATTGAGCAGAGTTCCATGTACTGTACAATAGGTCTTTTTTGGTTATCCATTTTAAATATCTCAGTGTGTACATGACTTTCCCGAAGTCCCTAAGTATCACTTCCTCCTAGTAACCTACCCAGAGTCTTGTTAAATATTTGTTTTCTCTTACCATCATTACTGATATCTCTGAAGAGGAATTTAGAAAGAATGAAATGACAACAATCTTTGTACCACTTCCATTTCATAAAAATATAAAAATAAGAATAGATTTTTGAGGATTTTGCATATAGTAACGTATCTAATAAAGAGCAGTGGGTGGTGAGTGGAGATGGACAAAGGAAATATGAATGTTCTGTGGAAATGACCACCACTTCAGGGAATACTGTCAATGACAAAAAGATCAGTCTGGACATTGAAGTGGCAGGTACTTTGTTGATGTGGGTACTGATGAGATTGCCACTAAGTTGATCCACTGAACTATGACCCCTGTGGGGCTCCCTTGTCAATGCCTATTTACCTGATGTATAAATCATCATAAATCACCATTCCTACCTACACCAACCCCTTAACCTTTCAACATTGTATTTCTAAAATAATAAAACTCGTGAAATGAAAAGAAAGAGAATGGATAAATGCAAAAGTTTGCTGTTTGGGATATGTACAGATGACCTATTAGGACCAACTGTCACCCAGTAAGTGGACAAGAGGAAGGAAGCAGGAGAAAAATCCAAACTTGCTTAAATGACATGGACTTGTAAAATCTGAACTGAAGGTTTTGGATTTTGGAATTTGAAGTGATTCAGGTACACAAATTGTATGGAGATTGCTTTGGGAATAGACATTAAAATGTATTATTTTTGATAGACTAAATTAGAATTGTACTCTATTCGTTACCTGCAGTCTTTTTTTTTTTAATTTTATTTTTAAACTTCAAAATATTGTGTTAGTTTTGCCAAATATTGAAATGAATCTGCCACAGGTATACATGTGTTCCCCATCCTGAACCCTCGTTCCTCCTCCCTCCCCATACCATTCCTCTGGGTCATCCCAGTGCACCAGCCCCAAGCATCCAGTATCGTGCATTGAACCTAAACTGGCGACTCGTTTCATACATGATATTGTACATGTTTCAATGCCATTCTCCCAAATCATCCCACCCTCTCCCTCTCCCACAGAGTCCATAAGACTGTTCTATACATCAGTGTCTCTTTTGCTGTCTTGTACACAGGGTTATTGTTACCATCTTTCTAAATTCCATATATATGTGTTAGTATACTGTATTGGTTGTTTTTTCTTTC
>NW_011491001.1:4675-12122 GCF_000754665.1 Bison bison bison | reverse complement strand
GTGTTTTTCTTTCTGGCTTACTTCACTCTATATAATAGGCTCCAGTTTCATCCACCTCATTAGAACTGATTCAAATGTATTATTTTTAATGGCTAGTAATACTCCATTGTGTATATGTACCACTGCTTTCTTATCCATTCATATGCTGATGGACATCTAGGTTGCTTCCATGTCCTGGCTATTATAAACAGTGCTGTGATGAACATTGGGGTACACGTGTCTCTTTCCCTTCTGGTTTCCTCAGTGTGTATGCCCAGCAGTGGGATTGCTGGATCATAAGGCAGTTCTATTTCCAGTTTTTTAAGGAATCTCCACACTGTTCTCCATAGTGGCTGTCCTCATTATATTGTCATGATGGAACAGATGAATACAACAAATACATTTTAAAAGGTAATATTTATACTGGCTAGACATTTAAGCCTAAATCTGTCTTTGAGTGCTGAAAATGCACCCATTAACCTGTTATTAAATATGAATTGAGGTTAGCATTTTATACATATGAAAGAATTGGAAGGGAAAACAAAATAAGAGTGGCAAAGATCTTCTGATCATAGATAGAAACTGAGAAGAGATTAGAACTGAACTTTATGTAAAGAAAATAAGATAGGTAGTAACATAGAGTGGCATTTTAAACAAAACTAATATGAGTTTCTTTATATAAAATAACTAAAATCTATTGTGGGAAGTTACAAGGAGGCACATTTTTAGATCAATATAGGAAAGACTTTTCAACAATCAGAGCTGTACACAAATGGAACAGACTATCTCAAAGTTTGCCCAGTGCTATAAATATCTGAAAAAAAGAAACACACTTATTTACTAGCATTTTAAATATCCAGGTAAAATGTAGATGACTGTACAAAGCCTCTAAATGTTCTATGAACTTTGAAATTCTCAAATCATTCATTACTTAACTTGCAAAATTTTTATATATTAGCATATGTTGTACTCCAGTCAAAAATCTCTGTACATTACTAGGAACTTCCCTTTAGTGACTTTGTTCTTTCTGGAACCAAGAAGATTTTGAGATAATGCTAAATGCTAGTGGCCAGTATGGCAGAGACAGTGCAGGGTCCTGAAATCTATATTCTTTCTATCAGATCCATCAGCCCTTGTGATTAAGCTGGCCATGTGACTGGTTTGGATAAAGGAATATGAAGGTAATAGTGTGTTCCTGGAAAAATCAGGGGTGTCATCACATCATTTGTCCCCATACCTCTCTCCTCCCATTGAGAGGAATAAAAGAATTCTGAGGTAGAGAATTCAAATGCTGTGCCTCTGCTTGGAGGTGAGCACACAGGAGAACTACCTAATAATCAGTATCTGTGCATGACATAAGCAATAAATAAACACTAATTTATGAGAAAGTTCCCGAAACTATTGAGGCAGATCATGTGTAAGATATTGTACATTTGTATTTGTTTCTGCCTTTTTGTTTGCTTTTACTCCAATCCTGCTTTTTACTACAATGTCATTTAAAGTTCGCACTTAGGATAAAGTGACCATCACTTCCAGACCTCCAAAAATGAAAAAGATTCTCTTAGTTTCTTAGTTTTCCCCACATTTGCCCATTTTCCCAAGTTCACCTAAATTGATCAACATTCATGGAATGTAAGGAACCACTGAGCTTTATCTAAATCCATTGTTGCATTCTTATGCACCTGAGATTTGAACTGTGGCCCAGATTTCTGAGTGACTTTAAGACAAAGGCCTCTGTGGTTCCTTTACCAGTCACACCCACAGTGACTAACACCAAGAAGCTCCTACTTCAGTCTCACAGGCATACCTAGCCCTCTCTTCCAGAATCTCTATCTCATTCTGTTAGCTCTACATGACCCAGTGGGCAGTGCTGTGGTTCTGGCCAACATCAGGAAAGAACCCTTTTTTAGTGAGCCTATGTTCCTCTCCATGTGAGATAGATGCATCTGGTCATTATCTTCACCTGAGAAAATTGTATGAGAGTCAAGAATGGTATGGGGAGGGAGGAGGGAGGAGGGTTCGGGATGGGGAACACATGTATACCTGTGGCGGATTCATTTTGATATTTGGCAAAACTAATACAATTATGTAAAGTTTAAAAATAAAATAAAATTAAAAAAAAAAAAGAAGTAACAGTTAGAACCTTACGTGGAACAACTTAATGATTCACGATTGGGAAAGGAGTATGACAAGGCTGTATATTGGCACCCTGCCTATTTAATGTATATGCAGAGTACATCATGTGAAATGCCAGGCTGGATGAATCACAAGCTGGAATTGAGATTGCCAGGAGAAATATCAGCAACTTCAGATATGCAGATGATACCACTCTAATGGGAGAAAATGATGAGGAACTTAAGCTCTTGATGAGGGTGAAAGAGGAGAGTGAAAAATCTAGCTTAAAACTCAACATTCAAAAAACTAAAATCATGGCATCCAGTCCCATCACTTCATGGCAAATAGAAGGGGGCGGGGGGGGGAGTAGAAGCAGTGAGAAATTTTATTTTCTCCAAAATCATTGCTGATGCTGACTGCAGCCATGAAATTAACAGGTGCTATCGCCTTGGAAGGAAAGCTATGACACATCTAGACAGTGTATTAAAAAGCCGAGACATCACTGCCAACAAAGGTCCATATAGTCAAAGCTATGGTTTTTCCAGTAGTCATTTAGGGATGTGAGAGTTGGATCCTAAAGAAAGCTGAGTGTTGAAGAATTGATGCTTTTGAATTGTGATGCTGGAGAAGGCTCTTGAGAGTCCCTGGGACTGCAAGGAGATCAAACTAGTCAGTCCTAAAGGAAATCAGCCCTGGATATTCCTTGGAAGGACTGATGCTGAAGCTGAAGCTGCAATACTTTGGCCACTTGATGCGAAGAGTCAACTCATTGGAGAAGACCCTGGTTCTGGTAAAAATTGAAGGCAAAGGAGAAGAGGGTTGCAGAAGATGAGATGGTTGGATAGTATCACCAACTCAATGGACATGAATTTGAGCGAACTCTGGGAGATAGTAAAGGACAGGTAACCCTGGTGTGCTTTAGTCCATGGGGTTGCAAAGAGTAGGGCGTGCCTTAGCGACTGAAAAACAACTTAACCTTCACCATCCTCCTCACAGTCATGGAATCCTGTGTTTTAATGCCTCAGAGCTTATCTCTTAAGCCTAATATTGCTCCATCCTTAGATTACTCTTTATGGTATTCTTTTCCTGATGGCCAAATCCTTTGACTACCACGTGGTTGTCTGCTACTTCCTGCCTTATGCCTCCATCTCTTTACCAGGATCTCTTTTGCACTGTTAGCATCACAATCGACTGTTGTTATGTTCTTTTCTACTCTCCCAGATCAAACGGCTTTTTGTTTCTTGCTCCCATCAGTTCTCACCTCTTGCCTCCGTGGCATGATCCACATAGCCTGTCTTTGTGTCTGGACTAAAAATTGGTGAAGATTTATGCTAGAGTTGCTCATCCTAATATGGGATCCATTGTCCACTATTCTTCTCTATGCACTAATTTGGAGAAGACTCATTTCACACTTTCTGGAAAATATTTGTAAGCTTTCTAATTCACTCTGCTTAACTGTTTCAGCTTAAACCTGTAAGGATGAGGTTACCTTTTCTCTGATTTAATGTTTCATAGCCAACTGACCTTCAGTGTAACCAGAGTGACCACATGAAAGACTGAGAATGTCAGTGGTAATCATAATGATAAAAAAGGACAAACTATATATTTTTATCTTATCAGGGTGTTAACACTCTCTAATATATATCTGGAAGATTTGTTTAGAAAAGTAGGCTGCTGCTGTTGCTATGGCCATCAGAGGGGTGGACATACTCATGTAGTTACCAGGTTAAGATGGGTGTAGCCTCCTATAAAGGGAGTGCTGAGGAGGTCTCTTGACTGAAGGTAGGTGCTCCCACCTTGCAGAGACAAGGTATTTGAGTGCCTCTCCCCAGTAATGTCCCCTGAGGAAATGGCTACACTCTCTTTCTCATTTCTAATAGTAAAACATAAAGTTACATTTTCAAAATGTCACAGACCTTCAAATGATTTTAGATATTAATCTGTCTTTATTTATCCCAGATTTCAAAAAGGAAATATTACCTTCAATTTAACATAATAGGAAAAGCTTTTTCAAGAGATAAACAAATATTGAATCTCTTTCCTCACCCCTCTGTTCCTTTTTCTCTCTCTTCCTCTCTGCCACACCCATCCCCATGAATCAAAAATACATTCTGGAAGGATTCACACCAGACTGCTAAGGCTGGTTTCCTGTAGGAAGAGGAATGAGAGTAGGACTGTAGGATAAGAACTATCAATTTTCAGTTTATGAGTGTTTGTATTGTTGGAGTATTCTATAAATATAATTATTTTCTAGCTATATAATGCTTAAATATTTTCTTACATATTCTAATTTATACGTTACTCACTTGGAAAAGGGGGATAAGTGATTTCTGCATAGTGTATTAATGACTAAGTGAGATATTGCATGTAAACCTCAAATCATTCAAAGAACATAGGCAGTTGTGTCTGACTGTTTGCATTCCCATGGACTGTAGCCCTCCAGGCACCTCTGTCCTCGGAATTCTCCAGGCAAGAATACTAGAGTGTGTAGCCATGCCCTTCTCAAGGGGATCCTCTTGACCCAGGGAACAAACCCGGATCTTCCACATTGCAGGCAGATTCTGTAACATTTGAGCCACCAGGGAATAATATGCTGAAGGTGCTTATAATACATATATTAAAAGATAATATTTATAAGGGTCTTACTTTATGCTAGGAACTATAGGAAGTATGTAGAGCATCAGAAATATATACTATATATACAAATAGTATATATACTATATATACAAATAGTATAACCCTATTATACAAATTTCATCCTGAAGACTTCTGGATTCATACAAGTTAATTAAATTTCTCTGTGCCATAAATATGTTTCAAAGACTGAACTCAAATCTAAGTTTGTCTAATTTTTGAAAATGCCCTCCTACATATGACACGATTATTCTATTTTGAAAATTATTATCCTGAGGAAATTAAAACATAGAGAGGGCAGGGTTTACATAGCATCTCAAAATCAAGCTAAGGAGTTGACAGAGACTTGCAGGGTAGTCTGAAGACCACGGAGGGGCAGCAGAGTTGTACTTCCACTTAAGTTCAACCCAGACACACACAAACACACACACACACACACACACACACACACACAAGGACCTGAGCACTTTCAAGCTTTTTGCTTACATTTATGAATGAATGAATATTATAGATAGGTGGTGAATAGATGAATACATAGATGAATTAAATCTTCCCTTCATGATTGTCTCCTTACCCTGTTTGAAAAGTCCCAGTCTTATATTTACCTGGCAGGAGACATACCATGATCACTAAGGTGGTTTTCCAAGGGCAAGGCTTATCCATTGCACTCTGGATTCAGTGTGGGAAACTAGACTGCATAGTTTGTGGTAATGGGGACAGGGATGAAGGGAGGGGACTTAAAGACTGAGTCTCAGATCTGAGATATCGGGCCTTGTTTAATTCATTAGTGCCTAGGTTAAATTCTGATGTCAAAGGAAGCCAAAATATTTTTTTAAAATTTTGATTTGCTAGATTACTCAGGGAACTCAAACAGGGGCTCTGTGACAGACTGAAGGGTGGGATGGGGAGGGAGATGGGAGGAAGGTTTGGGAGGGAGGGACATGGGTGTACCTATGGCTGATTCTTGCTGATGCATGACAGAAAAACACAAAAGTCTGTAAAGCAATTAGCCTTCAATTAAAAAATTAAAAACAATTTCTGACCTACAACTCATACTTCCAAGATGATTGGACTAAAAAGTTTCAGGAGCATGTTAATAATGTTAATAGGGAATGAATGACTGGTATGAGATCACTTATATGTGAAATATAAAAAGTAATACAAATGAGTGCATATATGGAAGAAAGAAACAGACTCACAGATACAGAAAGAAAACCCATGGTTACCAAAGGGAAGAGGGAAGGGAGGGACCAATTAAGGAAGTAGGATTATGAGAGAACCATGTTAGCAAAAACTTCCTTTGGGTTTTTCCATTAGCTGTTATAGAAAAACCTGAACAAACTTTTAGTCAACCCAATACAAACTATTGTGTATAAAATAGACAAGTAACAAGGACATATAGTATAGCACAGGGACATATAGCCATTCTCTTGCAATAATTTTGAATAGAATATAACCTGTAACAATACTGAATCACAATGCTGTACACCTGAAAGTAATCTAATACTGTAAATAAATTAGAGTTCAATTAAAAAAAGAAGAAGAAATAGGGAATTAACACTAATATCTCCTCTTTCCCTGCATCTGAGATCCCAGGTTCTCAGCATTTCCAGTCTCTCACCTACTGTGTTAGCTGTAGAAGTAGACAGGAGTGTTAAACTTGGTGGACAAAGAAGACTGTGAACACCTAAAGTCACTGTCTCAAACTCCTCAAATCTTCCCTCTCCCTGAAGGTGGGCCAGACTCATTCTCTGCTGATTTCAGGGAATAGGAAAAGGACTTGCTTGGACTTTTTTCATGAGAAAAAATATTATCTCAGGGCACTAGTTTGGAGGACCACTAGTTCTTTGCAGAGATTTCTACCTGAGGGTAGCTAAACAGGAACTACAGGGCCTCAGATCACGCATTCTAGTCCAGTGCCAACTGTCAGAAAACTCAAAGTCTTATTCTCTAAGTTCCTTCTGATTTGTTATTATTCAGCCACTCAGCCATGTTTGACTCTTTGTGACCCCATAGACTGAAGCACAGCAGCCTTCCCTCTCCCTCATAATCTCCTAGAGCTTGCTCAAACTCAATGAATTGGTGATGCCATCCAACCATCCAATCCTCTGTCATCCCCTTCTCCTCCTTCCTTCAATCTTTCCTAATATCAAGGTCTTTTCCAATGGGTCTGCTCTTTGCATCAGTTGTCCAAACTGCTGGAGCTTCAGTTCCAGCATCAGTCCTTCCAATGAATATTCAGGGTTGGTTTCCTTTAGGATTGACTGGTTTGATCTCCTTGCTATCCAGGGGACTCTCAGGAGTCTGCTCCAAAACCACAATTCAAAAGGATCAATTCTTTGGTGCTCAGCCTTCTTTATGGCTCCAACTCTCAGCCTCCAATCTCACATCCATACGTGACTACTGGAAAAATCATAACTTTGATTATATGGACCTTTGTCGGCAAAGTAGTGTCTCTGCTTTTTAATGTGCTGTCTAGGTTTGTCATAGCTTTTCTCCAAGAAGCAAGCATCTTCAAATGTCATGGCTGCAGTCATCATCGGCAGTGATTTTGGAGCCCAAGAAAGAAAAACCTATCTTTTTTTATTATTGAAAATTAAATTCTGACCTTCATCCTAATGCTGCATCCATCACTTTTGTTGGATTGGAAAGTGTTAGTGGTATCTGACTCTTTGGGACTTCATGGTCTGTAGCCTGCCAGGCTCCTCTGTCCATGGAC
>NW_011491001.1:0-758 GCF_000754665.1 Bison bison bison | reverse complement strand
CCATTCCCTCCTGGCTTGAAGAGTTTCTATTGAAAGATCAGCTGTTATCCTTATGGGAATTCCCTTGTGTGTTATTTGTTGTTTTTCCCTTGCTGCTTTTAATATTTGTTCTTTGTGTTTGATCTTTGTTAATTTGATTAATATGTGTCTTGGGGTGTTTCTCCTTGGGTTTATCCTGTTTGGGACTCTCTGGGTTTCTTGGACTTGGGTGATTATTTCCTTCCCCATTGTAGGGAAGTTTTCCACTATTATCTCCTCAAGTATTTTCTCATGGTCTTTCTTTTTGTCTTCTTCTTCTGGAACCCCTATGATTCGAATGTTGTAGCGTTTAATATTGTCCTGGAGGTCTCTGAGATTGTCCTCATTTCTTTTAATTCGTTTTTCTTTTATCCTCTCTGATTCATTTATTTCTACCATTCTATCTTCTAATTCACTAATCCTGTCTTCTGCCTCTGTTATTCTACTATTTGTTGCCTCCAGAGTGTTTTTAATTTCACTTATTGCATTATTCATTATTATATTGTACTCTTTTTTATTTCTTCTAGGTCCTTGTTAAACCTTTCTTGCATCTTCTCAATCCTTGTCTCCAGGCTATTTATCTGTGATTCCATTTTAGTTTCAAGATTTTGGATCAATTTCACTATCATTATTCGGAATTCTTTATCAGGTAGATTCCCTATCTCTTCCTCTTTTGTTTGGTTTGGTGGGCATTTATCCTGTTCCTTTATCTGCTGAGTATTCCTCTGTCTCTTCATCTT
>NW_011491000.1:3874-5303 GCF_000754665.1 Bison bison bison | reverse complement strand
AGTTTGTTCACGACTCCACCCACACATTAAGATTTAAAAGGGCTTAATATAGTTACTCAGAAATCCACAGAGTTTTTCCTGAAACCTCCTCAGTGGCTCAATTGAGGAGCCATCAGGTCATGCCATTTGTCCCAGGCCAAGACAAGAATTCTTGTCCTCACTGCGAATGTGAAAATTAATCACTGGAGAGAAATACATAAATGATAAAAAGAATCAAGAAGGGGTCAAGAGATGACCCTCTATGACAGGGACAGAAATAAACCAAGGCTAATCCAAAATCATTTCCGTTGAAGTAGATCTTCCCAAACCACATGACAAAGTATTGCATCCTCCATCGCTTTCATCTGAGTCATCTGCTCCGTCCACTGACATGTACCTGGATGTATTGCTGTTTTCTCCATTTGATTTACAGTCCAAGCATCCTTCACTTCATCCTGAAAGATGACCAGATCCAGCTGAGAGAACACAAGACATGTTCATCAGAAAAAGGAATATGTGTTTTGGTGGTGATTCATCTGTTTCCAATCCAGTATGTGTTAAGGTAAGAAGAGAAGTCAAGGTAGAAGGTTAAAATAGCCACCCCCCCCCCACACACACACACACACACACACAACGAAAAAAAGGATTTCCCCAAAGACTTTATTGAAAGCACCTTTAAAATACAAATGCATAAAAGCCAGATTCTGAAATTGTACTCAAGCTCTACTGAGGTTAAAGCAGGTAGAGGAAATCTGATTTTAAGAGGAGGTTGGCGCTATTTGACGCCAGAGAATTTATAGAATCACCACTAGTCCAGAATGAAGGCTATGCAGGTCATGAAGCAACAGTTAGAACCAAACACGGAACAATGGACTGGTTTCAAATAGGGAAGGAAGACCTCAGAGCTGTATATTGTCACCCTGTTATTTAACTTCTATGCAGAGTACATTATCCAGCCAAAGCCATGCTGGATGAAGTAGAACCTGAAATTAGGATTGCCAGGAGAAATATCAGATATGCACATGATACCACTCTAGTGGCAGAAAGCGGAAAGGAGCTAAAGAGGCTCTTAATGGGGATGAAACGGAGAGTGAAAGAAGCTGGCAGAAAACTCAACATTCAGAAAACTAAGATCATGGCATGTAGTCCCATCACTTAGTTCAAATAGATGCCAACACAGAAACAGTGACAGAGGGCTCCAAAATCACTGCGGATGGTGATTTCAGCCCTGAAATTCAAAGACAGTTGCTCCTTGGAAGAAAAGCTATGACCAATCTAGACAGCATATTCAAAAGCAGGATATCACTTTGCACACAAACGTCAAAATGGTCAAAGCTATGGTTGTTCTAGTAGTCACATACGGATGTGATAGTTGGATGATAAAGAAGGCTGAGCGCCAAAGAACTGATAGCTCAAATTGTGGTGTGGGAAAAGGCTCTTAAGAGTCGTT
>NW_011491000.1:0-449 GCF_000754665.1 Bison bison bison | reverse complement strand
TCGTCCAAGGTAAGGAGCAATGGCTGCGCTTTGCTGGAACAGCCGTGAAGAGATACCCACGCCCAAGGTAAGAGAAACCCAACTAAGACGGTAGGTGTTGCAAGAGGTCATCAGAGGGCAAACACACTGAAACCATACTCACAGAAAACTAGTCAATGTAATCACACTAGGACCACAGCCTTGTCTAACTCAATGAAACTAAGCCATGCCCGTGGGGCAACCCAAGACGGGCGGGTCACGGTGGAGAGATTTGACAGATTGTGGTCTACTGGAGAAGGGAATGGCAAACCACTTCAGTATTCCTGCCTTGAGAAGCCCATGAACAGTATGAAAAGGCAAAATGATAGGATACTGAAAGAGAAATTCCCCAGGTCAGTAGGTGCCCAATATGCTACTGGAGATCAGTGGAGAAATAACTCTAGAAAGAATGAAGGGATGGAGCCAAAGCA
>NW_011490999.1:115998-116555 GCF_000754665.1 Bison bison bison | reverse complement strand
AGCTGACTGCGCTGTTTCTGCCTGTAGCCCCCTCCCTCCATCTATAAAAGCTGTTGCTCATTAATTGTCTGGGGTGGGAGGTGGAGGGAGTCAGTCCTTCCTCTTCCTTGTTGGAGAAGGAAATGGCAAACCAGTCCAGTACTCTTGCCTGGAAAATGCCATGGATGGAGGAGCCTAGTAGGCTACAGTCCACAGGGTCGCAAAGAGTTAGACATGACTGAGCAATTTCACTTTCAACAGTGGCTGGCATCCAGAATAATGCTAGCTTTCCTTTCCCCCAACCTGGCCTCTGTATTGGCTTTTAAGTGCGAGCAGCCAGACACAAATATCTATTACAATATCATCCTTGAGTTTGCCGCCCCCAACAAATTCCCAAGCTAATTAATAGAAGAAAACGCTGATTCTTTGAAAAGAAATACTTCATTATCTCCATTCTGCTCCAAATGAGCTCTCTTAATTTCTGCTGGAGGAGAGCCAGGTGGGATGAAAGAGTGCTACCTTGAAGAATCTTTTCAAGCAGAGACACCCTAGAATCTCAGTGTTCAAATGGGCATTAA
>NW_011490999.1:110584-113566 GCF_000754665.1 Bison bison bison | reverse complement strand
CCAGCGATCGAACCCAGGTCTCCCCCATTGCCGGTGGATTCTTTACCAACTGAGCTATCAGGGAAGCCCTCACTGCTGTGGACAGGATTTTTTTTTTTTTTTGGTTGCCACATGCAAACTCTCAGTTGCAGCACGTGGGATGCAGTTCCCTGAATAAGGATTGAACCAGGGGCCACTGCATTAGGAGCTTGGAGTCTCAGCGACTGGGCCACCAGGGAAGTCCCCAGATCTTATTTAGGAAAGAGGTCAAGCTGGAGTGAACCTCGAGGTCAGAGGGAGGGATTGAGGTTCACATCTCAGCTAGAGCTAAACTGGAGGGTGATACTGGGGGAGGGGGCCAAGGTCCGGGCGTGGGGTCATAGCTGGAAACGGGCCAGAGTGTCAGGAAACGCCAGGGACTGTTTGAAATTAGAGGGGGACAGGAAGCTGAGCACGTGAGGTTGGGGCTAGGGCCTGTGGCTATAGGTGCGGGGCCCGTGGGTGAGCCCCGGGTCTTCCCGCCTCCCGAGCCTCCCAGCCCCCGCTCCCCCCGCCCCACCTCTCATAGTTCCCCAGTCTTTACCTCCGGTCTCTGCTTTGGCAGCAGTCTCCCCCAGACTCCCGGAGGCCAGCAGAGACTGGGAGTAGGGAAGGCCGTCTAGGAAGAGAGACACACGTCAGTAAGCCTTTGGGGTTTTCGGTTTGGGACTGTGCGCTGTGCGGGTTTTTTGTTTTTTTTTTTAATTCTGTCTTTATTTTTTGGGCTGTGCTGGGTCTTCGTTGCTGCGAGGGTTTTTTCTGGTTGTGCCGGATGGGGGGCCGCTTTTCCTTGCGGTGTGGGGGCTCCTCTTGTTGCGGAGCTTGGGCTTCGTGGCTCCGTGGCACGTGGGGTCTCCCCAGATAGAGGACAGAACGTGTGTCCTCTGCGTTGGAGGGCGGATTCTTAACCAGGGCAGTGCTGGTTTTACTTCCTTGATTTCCTTGGAATCATACACTACTTAGCAGTTCTCATCTAGGGGCCAACCAACGCCCCCTACTTCCTCCCCAGCCCCTCACCCCCTTCACCCGGGGATATTTGGCAATTTCCAGACCCATTGTTGGTTGTCACAACTTGGAGGAACTACCACCATCTAATGAATGGAGACCCGTTGTTGCTGTTCACTCGGTCGTGTCCGACTCTTTGCGACCCCATGGACTGCAGCATGCCAGGATTCCCTCTCCATCACCAACTCCCAGAGCTTGCTCAGACTCGTGTCCATCATGTTGGCAATGCCATCCAACCCTCTCATCCTCTGTCGTCCCCTTCTCCCGCCTTCAATCCTTCCCAGCATCAGGGTCTTTTTAAATGAGTCAGGTCTTCGCATCAGGCGGCCAAAGTATTGGAGCTTCAGCTTCAGCATCAGTCCTTCCAATGAATATTCAGGACTGATCTCCTTTAGGATGGAATGGTTGGATCTCCCTGCAGCCCAAGGGACTCTCAAGAGTCTTTTCCAACACCACAGTTGAAAAGCATCCGTTATTAAACATCCCCTGACACACAGCGGTTCAGCCTCAAATGTAAACAGCGCTAAGGTTGAGCAACTCTGCCCGAGATACAGTTAAGTGCCCGCATCTGGTAGGTGGTGATGAAGAGCAGGTTCCCTTCAGGTCGCCCTGAGCCTTCTTGTGTCTACCCACATGTCCCGAGGCCACATGCCCCCAGGGTTCTCTCCCTTGAGAGGCCAAAGGGGGAGAGGGGAGTCTCAGAGATGGTACCCAGCCAGGCACGACGAGGAGGTAAACAGGATCGGGGCTGAGCAAAGAGGAAGTGGATGGGGGGCCCTGCAAAGAGATACTTAGAACCACCGACACTCACCTGGCTCCCACCATCTGCCAGACCCTCTGCTAGGAATTTTCCATGCAGTCTCACTGACCACACTACAGAATTGTGAGGAGGCTTCATAACACCGTTTTAGGCGTTTGAAACAAACAGCATCACTGTCTCGTGTTCAGTCGCTCAGTCGTGTCCAACTCTGTGCGACTCCATGGACCGTAGCCCGCCAGGCTCCTCTGTCCATGGGATTCTCCAGGCAAGAACACTGGAGTGGGTTGCCATATCCTCTTCCAGGGGATCTTCCCGACCCAGGGATCGAACCCGTGTCTCTTATGTCTCCTGCGTGGGCAGGTGGGTTCCCAGGGAAGCCCCAATCAGTCTCCCAGGCTCCCTCAACGCGTGAGTGTCAGAGCAAAGGAGGGAGCCCACACACAGCGGGTTTCTGAAACCAGAGCCGGCAGGTGGGGCAGAGTGAGGGGATGGGGTGGGCCCTCCTTTTCCTGCCTTTACTCACCAATGGTTCTCCACAGGTCTAGGATCCCCAGGGTCGTCTTCTCCTTCCGGCCTCTGTCCGCCCTCGGGGGAGGGGGGAGCACTGCAAGGGGCGGGGAAGCAAGACCAAGAGGTCGTTAGAGGCGGAGAGGACACACAGCCGGTGGTCCCAGAGCACCGCTCAGCGGGCGAGGGACGGAGCATGGGCTGACCAGGTGGGGGCGCAGCTCTGAGAGACAGACACCTGCCCGGTTACCCACCCCCCACCCCAGCCGGGGGAGACTCCTGAGAGGCCCTTGGCCTGCAAGGTCAAACCAGTCCACCCTAAAGGAGATCAACCCCGAATATTCACTGGAAGGACTGATGCTGAAGCTGAAGTTCCGATACTTTGGCCACCTGATGCGAAGAACTGACTCATTGGAAAAGACTCTTATGCTGGGAAAGATTGAAGGCAGGAGAAGGGGATGACAGAGGATGAGATGGTTGGATGGCATCACCGACTCAATGGACATGAGTTGAGTAAACTCCGGGAGTTGGTGATGGGTAGGGAGGCCTGGCGTGCTGCAGTCCTTGGGGTCTAAAGAGTCAGACACGACTGAGTGACTGAACAACAAACAACCCGTAGGTGGCAGAACTGGGGCTTGAGCCCACCTGCGTCTGCAGCAAACCTCACATCGTTTCTGCCACGCTTCCTGGTG
>NW_011490999.1:106710-109513 GCF_000754665.1 Bison bison bison | reverse complement strand
CCTTTCCCGGGAGGGCAGTGACAGGTGTGCAGTGATAGGTGGGTCTCACCCCGTGGACGGGGGCAGAGGCTGGAGTCTCGGCCAGGCTGAGGAGGACCGCAAGAAGGAGCAGGTGAACAGACAGAGGCATCTCAGGGCTGGAGGGCTGGGTGCTGCGGAATGCTGCAGAGAAAGGGCAGGGGGGTTATTTGCTAATTTTGCAGCTTGATTGGGGTATAACTGATACGAAAAAAAAAAGAAAAACATGAAACATGTTTAAAGAATGCCTCTTGGTGAGTGTGGACATGACCTTTCACCGATAACACCATCATTGCAATAGATGTATCCACCACCTTCAGAAATTTCTGTGGGTTTTTTTTTCCCCTCAAAATTTATATTTTTTCCCCAAAGATCCCTCATGGTAAATGTCACATTGCGCTTGAAAATATGTGGTTTATTTTCAAATATCTTTTGATACTGATCTCTAGCATAATTCCACAGTGATAGAAGCACAGACTGTGTGATTTCAATACTTTTACACCATGAAATTTCTGCACCTTGTTTTATGTCCCTGGATGTGTTCCAGTGTCTCCTGGTTTATACTCTATGGGAACTTGAATACCATTTGTATCCTGCTGTTATGTGAAAATTGTATAAATCTTAATTATGTTGAAATGGTTCATAGTGCTTTTCAAGTCTACTATATCCTTCTACTTCTCTGTCTATTCATCCTATTAATTTTTGACAATTTGATATTGAAACTCCAACTAAAAATCTTAATTTGTCTATTTTAAAAAAAACTGTAATTACAGTGGAACTATACGTAACCTAGTTCTGTATTTTCCAAGTGTCCTGTAAAATGTGTGATCATACTTTCATAATTTAAAAAAATAAAAATTAAAAAAACTTTTATTTTTAAATTTTTAATTGGAGGATAATTGCTTTACAATGTTGCATTGGCTTCTGCCATACATCAACATGAATCAGCCATAGGTACACACATGTCCCCTCCCTCTTGACCCTCCCTCCCATCCCACCCCTCGAGGTTGTCACAGAGTACTGGGTTGAGCTTCTGTGGGGTTTTGTTTTTTTTTTTTAAGATGCCACACATAAGTGGGTCTGAGGCTCTGATGGCTCAGACGTAAAATGTCTGCCTGCAATGTAGGAGACCCAGGTTCGATCCCTGGGTCAGACAGATCCCCTGGAGAAGGAAATGGCAACCCATTTCATACTCTTGCCTGGAAAAATCTCATAGACAGGGGGGTCCATGGGGTCGTGAAGAGTCGGACACAACTGAGCGACTTCACTTTCACTTTTCATTTAAGTGGGCTTCCCTGGTAGCTCAGATGGTAGAGAATCTGCCTGAAATTTGAGAGACCAGGGTTCGATCCTTAGGTTGGAAAGATCCCTTGGAGAAGGGAATGGGTACTCACTCCAGTGTTCTTGCCTGGAGAATCCCACGGATGGAGGAGCCTGGCACGCTACAGTCCTTGGGGTTGCAAAGAGTCGGACACAACTAAGCAACTAACACACACTTCACTTCACATGTAAGTGAAATCATACAGTACTTATCTTTCTCTGTCTCTTAATATACTGTAAAGTGCAGGATATCCTGTTGTTAACTGAAGGCTCATCTCTACATTTTGGGTCATAAATATATAATCAAGAATTAAAACAAACACTTCTGAATTTTTTAACTTTATGTGGAGCACATTTCTTTAAGTAAAATGAGAGTTGGTGGAGGGAGAATCCCAAAGTAAGTAAGTAACAGGATATTCAGTACATAGAATGTAAGTGTGTGTGCAAGTGTGAAAGTTGCTCAGTCATGTCTGAGTCTCGGACTACACAGTCCGTGGAATTCTCCAGGCCAGAATACTGGAGTGGGTAGTCTCTCCCTTCTCCAGGGGATCTTCCCAACCCAGGGATCAAACCCAGGTCTCCCGCATTGCAGGCGGATTGTTTACCAGCTGAGCCACAAGGGAAGCCCAAGAATACTGGAGTGGGTAGCCTATCCCCTTCTCCAGCATATCTTCCCGACCCAGGGTCTCCTGCATTGCAGGGGGACTCTTTACCAACTTAGCTATCAGGGAAGCCCTGATACATAGTACATAGTACATAGAATATGCCCCTCCAAACCCCGCAGTGCATGAGTGACCCGTTTCAGAACCAGAGAGGCCTGAATTGAGACAGTAAGACTGACATAGATACACATCACCACGTGTAAAATAGCTAGCTAGTGGGGAGCTCAAGCCAGGGCTCTGTGATGTCCTAGAGGGGAAGAATAGGGGGGAGGCAGTGGGAGGAAGGCTCAAGACTCTTTGCGACCCCAAGGACTGCAGCCCACCAGGCTCCACTCTCCATGGGGTTTTCCGGCAAGAATGCCAAAGTGGGTAGCCACTCCATTCTCCAGGGGGTCTTCCCGACCCAGGGATCGAACCCAGGTCTCCTGCATTGCAGGCGGATTCTTTACCGTCTGAGCCACCAGGGAAGCCCCAGATAGCTAGTGGGAAGCTCAGCTTGGTGGTCTATGATGACCTTCTTCTTGGAGGGTTGGGATGGGGGTGGGATGGGAGGAAGGCTCAAGAGGGAGGCGGTCTATGTTCACATATAGCTGACTCCCGTCACCGCACAGCAGAAACCAACACAACCTTGGAAAGCACTCACTCATCCTCCAAATAAAAACCAGGGCCACGGACCTCCACCGTGCCTCCCCTATCCAGCCCTGGAACGCCGCCTCCTCACTGGCCCCAGCCCCTGTCCCGGACCTCCCAGCCCCCTCCCTGCCTCACCTGTGTCCCTCCCCACCTCCCCCTCCCCTTCTCCG
>NW_011490999.1:100991-106610 GCF_000754665.1 Bison bison bison | reverse complement strand
CTCCGCATCCTCTCCCGCCTGCATCTCCATCCTCCCAGGACCCCAGCCTCCCCGCCTCGGTCTCACCTCGCTGGAGTGGGCAGACCCCGCCACCTTTCTCCTGTCGGCCGGTCTGGGTCCCAGCTCCCGAGAGACTCCAGCTTTTGTGCCCGAGGAGGAGAGGCGGGCGGAGGGAAGCCGGAGGAGACTAGACGGGGAGAGGGCGTGGGGGGAGAAAGGCGGAGCGGAGCGCCAGCCCACAGGAGGGGTTTCTCAGGTCAGGACAAGGATGCTTCCCGGAAGGAAGATTTCTCTGCCCGTTTCCCCCGCAGACCCCGCAACCCGAGGTGTTTGCTCCGCATTTATCCAAGGACCCCCAGCCCACCACCGCCTGGTGTCGGCGTTAGTGGGAAGGGGGCGGTGGACGGGGCTTGGGGAGGCGGGGTATTCTGGGTTCTCTGCACGCCCTTGACTTCTCTCCACCTGCCGGGGCACCCGGGCCACCTGTTTCCGTGTTTGTGGAGCGTCTCTCGTCGCCACACACCGGGAAATAAGCTCGTTGCAGGCCGGGGGCGGCGGGGCCCGGGGATGGGGGCGGTCATGTCCTGGGAGTCGCCAGCACGCGGCGCTAGCCAGGCGGGCCCCTTCAGCCGCGCTCGGAGGCTCTTCCGCGCGTCCTGACCCGGGAGGGCGCTTCCGCATCCACTGGGTGGAGGCCAAGGATGCTGCATCCTCCGGGGCAGAGGACAGCCCCCACCCCCAGCAAAGAACCACTGGACCTCCAGTGTCCGTAGTACAAGGATGGGAAACCCTGTGGCAACCCCTAAAACGGTCCCCAGAACCGAACAAATGTTGCTGGATGAACAAATGAAGAGTGTGTGTGTGTGTGATTGTGCGCTTGGTCTCTCTCCCGCTCCGTTTCGCTTCCTCCGTTCATCTGTCTGTTCCTTTCTCTGCCTCTGGGCCCCGGGACAGCAGCAGTTTTCCAGAGGAAAGACCCCGGAATCAAAGGGAAGGGGGCCCGGCCCGCTGGCTCTGCTCCCGGGCTTTCGACCGTCCTGGGGTCCTCGCGGGACTCGATGTCCTGGCTCTGAGATGAAGAGCCCGGGTTCAGCCCGGACTCGGGGGTCCTTGCTCCAGGTCCTCATCTCTACCCCAGCCCTACCACCCCCACTGCAGACCTTTCTGGACTGCCATGCCCGTCTGCCTCGCTTTTAAGAGGCTCAGGCTTTACCGACTGAGCTAGCCGGGAGACCACTCCCGCCTGCCTCAACCTTAAAAGCAAGACCCCCAGCGGGGAGGAGGGTGAGAAACAGCATCCCGGAAACCTAGTGCGCGCCTCCCCCGGGTGGCTCCCTCTCCCCTCTTCCCGGCTTCCTTCCCTTCTCATCTGGGGGGAGGGGGTGGTGTTCCGATTGGGAGAAGGTGACAAGGAGGTGTAAATGGCTCTGCTGGAAAAGAGCGGGAGCGGGGGAGGCTGTCGAGGATAAACCGGCTGATCTGAACCTGGCGGACCGCTTCTCTGCGTGACCAGTGCCGTGAAAAGTGAAGCCATGGGGTCTGCATCTCACGCAAACAAACAAACACACACACACAACCTGGATGATGTGGGGGACATGTCACTTTACATTTCTGTGACACAGCTGGACGTCTGTGGATGTGTGTATATGTGTGGACATCCATGCATCTGTGCAGGTACCTAGCTAGGTAGCTACCTAGCGTATCTCCTATAAGAGCTATATCTCCTTTGAGTATTCCCCAAGTAGCAGTTGTTGTTCAGTCGCTAAGTTGTGTCTGGACTGTTTGCGACCCGACCCCATCGACTGTAGCCTGCCAGGCTCCTCTGTCCATGGGATTCTCCAGGCAAGAAGACTGGAGTGGGTTGCCATGCCCTCCTCCAGGGGATCTTCCCGACCCAGGGAGCGAACCCATGTCTCTTGGGTCTCCTGCATTGGCAGGCGAATTCTTTACCACCGAGCCACCTGGGAAGCCTTTTCTCATATAGGTTAACACAGAATTCCTTGCTTTTTTTGCGACAGTTTTCAGAAGCATGTCTCTGTACAGATAAGGCTCTGAATATGGATTTGCATACATACATATATCTCTCCAAGTGAAAGTCGCTCAGTCGTGTCTGACTCGGACTGGGGTCCGTGCAATTCTCCAGGCCAGAATACTGGAGTGGGCAGCCATTCCCTTCTCCAGGGGATCTTCCAAACCCAGGGATGGAACCCAGGTCTCCTGCATTGCAGGCGGATTCTTTACTGGCTGAGCCACCAGGGAAGCCCGTGTCTCTCCATCTCTTCCTTTAAACAGCCCCCAAGCCCTAAGGTGAAGTGGCTCAGTCGTGTCCGACTCTTTGCGACCCCACGGACTGTAGCCTACCAGGCTCTTCTATCCATGGGATTTTCCAGGCAAGAGTACTGGAGTGGGCTGCCATTTCCTTCTCCAAGCCCTAGGAGTTGTTATATCCCCCTGCCACCACGAGGGGGAGCCAAGCCCAGGACGATCCGGCACCTCCCAGAGTTTCCTGCGTCCCTTTGTTATTGTTTGGTGGGTGTGTTCAGAATACCTCCCGTTATGAGATTCGAAATCTAAAAAAAGAAAAAAAAATGTTACAAATAGACCTACTTACAAAAGTATATATCGCAGTGCGATATATAACATAGGTAACTAGTAAGGACCCGCTGTACAGCACGGGAAACTCTGCTCAGTACTCTGCAACGGCCTATATAAGAGTCCTAAAAAACAGTGGCTATGTGTATATGCGTGGGCTTCCAGGGGGCTCAGAGGTAAAGAACACGCCTGCCAACGCAGGAGACACAGGTTCGATCCCTGGGCCGGAAGATCCCCTGGAGGAGGGAATGGCAACCCACTCCAGTCTTCTGGTCTGGAGAATTCCCTGGGCAGAGGAGCCTGGCGGGCTACAGTCCACGGGGTCGCAGAGAGTCGGACACGACTGAGCGACTCAACAACACCAATGTGTATATATATAACTGGCGCACTTTGCTGCACACCTGACACCAACACAACGCTGTAAATCAACTCTACTCCAGTGAAAATTAATTTTAACAAAAATAAAGAACTCTTTGCATGAGATCTCTCCTCTTGAAAAATCTTGAGGACTCCAGTCAGGGGTTCAGCAGACCTCTAGAACATACTCATCTAGCGTAACTGAGTGCCTTCTCCCCCCGTGCGCGCGCACACACACACACACACACACACACACACACACACACATGGCATGCATGAGAAATCAGCCAAGGGGGGAAACCAGGACGTTCACAAACACGTGGCGATTAGCCAGCCCACCGTGAACCACCACGGGGTCAAGGAAGAGATGGTGTGTGAAGTCAGGAAACACCCTGAGTTGGGCTGGCTGACTCAGACCTCCGCCAAGGCTTCCTCAGAGATTACAGCTCCCGCCCCCACGGTTACAGTTAAATTTTCATGAGTCGGGGGGAGGGGGCTTACAAGGCCAAGGTTAACGACAGCGACTGGCCCTCAGTGCTTTCATCTGGGGGGTGGCAGAGTATGCCAACCCCCTAAGGATGCCATGTTGGCATATTGATCACTCTGAGCCTAAGCACATGGGAAAAAAACACAAAAACATCAGGGAGAGACTTCCTCCCCGCCCCCCACCCTCCACACACACACACACACACACACACACACACACACACACACTTTTACTTCTGCTGGGAACACTTATGAACATCCAAAGGAACTGTTCATTTACTCCATTGGCTTTCTATCAAGTACTTGAAGAAGTGGTATAGGAGGATTTAGTCTGCTCCCAACAAATAATATATTTAAGTGTCTACATTAGGATGAAGGTGTAAATTGAAAGACCGAGGAAAGAAAATTGCAGCAGGGAGCGGGAAGAACAGCTGGATTTTCTGTCTGCCGTCTCCTACTTTAGCATACTGAGAGAACACAGGGAGGTGAAGACGGGGTGGACAGGGGTGGGTAGGTTGGTAGATGGATGGCTGATAGATGAGAGGTAATTGATAGATGATATATAGCTGAAAGAGATGACAGATAATTGACAGATAATAGACGAGGCTTCCCTGATGGCTCAGATGGTTAAGGACCCACCTCAATGCACGAGACTCAGGAGACGTGGGTTTGATCCTTAGGTTGGAAAGATCCCCTGGAGGAGGGCATGGCAACCCACTCCAGTCTTCTTGCCTGGAGAATCCCATGGACAGAGGAGCCTGGTGGGCTACAGTCCATGGGTCGGATCGCAAAGAGTCAGACATGACTTAGCGACTGAACAATAACAACTGCTACTTAGGGAGTACTCAAAGGAGATAGAGCTCTTATATCTCATAGGAGATACGGCTAGGTAGCTACATAGCTAGATATCTGCACAGATGCATGGACGGAAGGAAAAAACACATAGAAAGAGAGAAAGACAGCAAGGGTCAGAGAGAATGTGTGTGTGAACGTGTGCTTAGCCATTCAACCCTGCTGGACTCTTTGCAACCCTGTGGACTGTAGCCCGGCAGGCCCCTCTGTCCATGCCAGGCCCCTCTGTCCGTGGCATTTTCCAGGCAAGAATACTGGAGCTGGTTGCCATCCCTTTCTGCAGGGGATCTTCCTGCCTGACCTAGGGATCGAACCTGGGTCTCCTGCATTGCAGGCAGATTCTTTGCGCACTGAGCCACCTGGGAAGCCTTTATTTGCTAATAACAGTTAAAGAAGAAGCAAGATTGTTTAACTCTTGCAGGCCTCTTGTGTGCAAATTCTGTTCACTCATTTCTGTTTTTGCTGCAGCTCGTTTCCCCGTTAGTTATTCCCTCCGTATCAGTGGAGGAAGGGAAACAGGCATGGTTCTTGTCTGGCTGAAGACATAAACTTCAGTTTTGCCCCATTTGGCAAATATCAGCTGTCTGGGCCAGGGGCCCTTCTATCCCCTACTTCAACCTCGTTCCCAGACCAGGGATCAAACCTGAGCCCTCTGTGTTGGAAGCTTGAAGTCTTAACCACTGGACCACCAGGGAAGTCTCCGTTCTGAGGTTCTTCGTATATATTTCCAAATTACCTTCAACAATAGGGGACCAGTCTGCCATACCGCCAGCACTATGGGAAGGTCCCCACTCCACCTGGGAGAGTCACCTATTTTGAGAGAAGTTTAGTGAGAAAGACGTGAGCATTGCCGGTGCCAAAGAAATCGGTGGATTTTTAAAACAAGGATGGGTGGCTGAGGCTGACAATCGTGTTATCAGAAGGGGCAAGATGTCTGAGAGACAGCGGGAGAGGAACCCGTGGTCAGGAAGCGTCATTTCCTAGCTGACCCCCAGAGCACATTTCTGTGAGAAGCTGGTGAGTCAGAATGCGGTGGAGTCCAGGAGGGGTCAGGATGTTGAGGGCAGCCTGTGAAAAGCTTCGCTGGTGTTGATCGTGCCTTCACGCCGGGGCCTCAAGTGGAGTGACGTCAGGCGGGGGGTGGAGGCGGGTCGTGCTGATCCATCCTGGAGCCTGCAAAGGTGGGCGCGTCCCGGGGTCCCGAAGCCCACAGCAGCCAGGACGCAGAGTTCAAGAGACAGCATGGCCTAGCCTTTAACGGGTGAGTGGGCCAGAAGGTGTGGACATTTTTTTCAACCTTTTTTTACTGAACTATAGTTGACTTACAATGCT
>NW_011490999.1:96111-100891 GCF_000754665.1 Bison bison bison | reverse complement strand
ACAATGCTGTGTTCATTTTGGCTGTACAGCAAAACGACTCAGTTATACCCTACTGCCATCACTGTTGCTGTTCAGTCGCCGAGTCGTGTCCGACTCTTTGCAGCCCCACGAACTGCAGCACGCCAGGCCTCCCTGCCCATCATCAACTCCTGGAACTTGCTCAAACTCATGTCCGTTGAGTTGATGATGCCATCCAACCATCTCATCCTCTGTCGCCGCCTTCTCCTCCTGCCCTCAGTCTTACCCAGCATCAGGGTCTCTTCCAGTGAGTCAGTTCTTTGTGTGTATATATGCACAATACTCTAAAAGCTCTCGTCCATTATGGTTTATCGTAGGTTTATCATAGTTCCCTGCGCTATACAGTAGGGCCTTGCTGTGTATCCATCCTATATATAAAAGCTTACGTCTGCTAATCCCAACCTCCCACTTTAGCCCTCCCCCAGCCCCCTCTCCCCCGCAACCACCAGTTTGTTCTCTATGTCCATGAGTCTCTTTCTCTTTCAAAGATGGATTCCTTTGTGTCATATTTTAGATTTCACATATAAGTTATTCCATATGGATTTGGTATTTCTCTTCACCTGACTTAATCCACTCAGTTCTCTAGTCGCACCCACGTTGCTGCAAATGGCATGATTGCGTTCTTTTTTCATGGCTGAGCAGTATTCCATCGTATATACGGACCACATCTTCTTTACCCACTCCTCTGCTGGTGGACATTTAGGTTGCTTGCGTGTCTTGACTATTGTGAATACTGCTGCTGTGAACATAGGGGGCCTGTAACTTTTCAAATTATACTCTTTACGTTTTCCCTCTTTTGAGTTGGGCAGTTTCTAAAATCCCATGTTCGTGTGATGTGTGGTCCAGCGACTTCGCATTCGTTAAAGTCTGCTAAGATTTAAAATTTTAGAGCCATATGTGTCTTTTCAGTCTTATCAGAGAATTCTCTGCACATACACACAATAAAGGGCTTCCCAGGTGGCCCTAGTGGTAAGGAACCCACCTGCTAATGTAGGAGCCGTAGGGACGTGGGTTCGATCCCTGGTTTGATCCCTGGGTCAGGAAGATCCCCTGGAGAAGGAAATGGCCACCCACTCCAGTCTTCTTGCTTAGAGAATCCCATGGACAGAGGAGCCTGGTGGGCTACAGTCCTGGAACTGCAAAGAGTCGGACACGACGGAGTGCCTGCACAGCAGCAACACATACAGTAGAGCAGCGAATAGGAGGTCCTCACGCGCTACACAGTCTCCCTGAAGCTTCCCTTCTCTTTCTGCCTGAGAAGGGAGGCGAGGAGAGACTTCTGGGGTGTGCGGCGGCAGGCAGCCTTCTTCCCTGGGGCTCAGCTTCGAGCAAACACCTCTGTCCACTGTGCTGAACGTTCCAGCGTCTCCCTTGATCCCTCCTTCCTCATCCCGGACTGAGATCCAGGGATCACAATAAAGCCTCTAAAGGACACAGGTGTGTGATTGTTGGGGTTGGGGATCTGGGTTGATTAACACGCCCTCTCCCTTTCCTGCCCAGAAATCGCCCAGTGTGGGTCCAACACTCCCCGCTTTCCCCCTCTCGCTTTCACCATCTCACACCGAGAAATGAGGGGACTTGGGGGTCAGCATTCTGTTGTTGCCCTAACTCAGGGAGAGGCAGTTGGAGACATCCTCGTGTCTCACTGGCCAACTGTGCGATTGTGGGAAATTCTGCAGGTCTGCGGACTTTGTCTCCTCTCTGATGACCTGGTTGTACCTGGGTTTTGTTTGCTTGTTTTAGTTCTTTTATGGACTCTTTCAAAATCTGCTGTGTCATTTTGTGAGTGGAGTGGGGTCATACTATAGATCTGGTTACATTTCTATCTTTCTCCCAGCTGCTGGCTCCCCCCACCCACTCCTCATAGTGTTTTAAAGAAAAAGTCATGATTCTGTGAGTACCTCTAGTTCATTGCCTCTGGCTTCAGGTAGTATTCAGTATAAAGCTGTAACTATTGATTTTTAAAAATCTCATCCATCTCATATTTAAATGCTTTCTTCTCTGTAATCAGCCTCTGTGTGTTTTCATTTCAGTCTTCTAGCTTCACTGAGGCTTTCAACGGCTAAGTCAAAGATCCCTCTTGGTAAATGTTACATTGCACTTGAAAATACATGGGTTATTCTTGAACATCTTTTGATATTGACTTCTAACATAATTCCACAGTGATGAGAACGGACTCTATGATTTCAATACCTTTAGATCATAAAATTTTTGCAACTTGATTTATATCCCTGGATATGTTCCAGTGTTTCCTAGTTTACACTCTATGGGAATTTGAATAGAATTTGTATCCTACTGTTGTGTGAAAACTATTTAAATCTTGATTATGTTGAATTGGTTCATAGTGCTTTTCAGGTCTACTATATCCTTCTACTTCTTTGTCTATTCATTCCATTAATTTTTGAGAGTTTGATATTGAAGCTCCATATGAAAATATTAATTTACCTAGTTAAAAATAACAGTAATACACAGTGGAATTTTTTATTGAAAAAGACCCTGATGCTGGGAAATATTGAAAGCAAAAGAAGAGGGCAACAGAGGATGAGATAGTTGGACGGCATCGCCATCTCAATGGACATGAATTTGAGCAAACTCTGAGGAGGTGGTGAAGAACAGAGGAGCCTGGCGTGCTGCAGTCCATGGGGTCACAGAGTTGGACATGACTGAGTGACTGAACAAGTGGAACTCCAAGTAACCTTGTTCTGTATTTTCCAAGTCTCCTGTAAATGTGTTATCATACTTTCATAACTTAAAAAAATGTAAAAGAACACACACACAAAGCAAACAAAAAATCTCATACCAATAGATCTCAATGCTGGGTTGAGGATTTTCTGGGCTCCTTTACCACAGACCCCCAGGATGCAGAGCTTGTTGTAAGGATTGGAAGGACCAAGGCCATGCGGCTGGCGGAGCAGGGTGCTGAAGAAACGTGGCTGCTCACACCTGGTCCACGCCCCGCCCAGAGGGTGGCCCTCCACACCCGGGTGCCCTCCTCCACCAGACAGAGTAAACGTGGCCCCACACCTAACTAGCTGTGCTCAGGTTAACCTCTGACTTGGCAGGAGTGGTGAACCAACCCCTCTCCGTAACAACTGTTGGCCCGACTCAGTTTCACTTGCAAGGAGTTAGAGGAGCCCGGGGTTGGATGTCTTGTTTTTCAACACTGCGGCATGATGTTATCAGGCTGCCCAGCGGAATCACTTTCCGGGGTTTGGACAACTTTTCCTGGACAGTGTGCAGGCGCCTCCCCCTCCCATCTGAGCCGTCCGTTGTGGACACCGCGCTACACAGGCCCCGCTGCGCGGGGCCGACACCGCAGTCCACGTGGGTCCCCTAGAGGGCAGGATGCGAGCCCCCGGATGCTGCTGCCACACCGCGAACCTGGGGTCCTCCACCCGCCTGCGCCCCCGGCCACCAGCTTCAGACCCCAACCGCAGCGTGGCCACACACCCCTCTGATGCCTCGGTTCCCCCATCTGTGCGGCGGGGTGACCACAGCGCTTGTCTCCTTGGGTTCTGACGATTAAAGCACTTGGTAGCTTTGAGTGCTTGAAAGGGGTCCCTGGGGGCTGGCACTCGGCACGCTATTGGCAGAGCCCCGTCCTCGGACCCCAGCTCCGGGGGAGACACCCCTATCTCCCCTCCTCTGGTCCCCTCGCCGGGTCTGGCTGCAGACATGGCCTCTCCAAGCCAACCTCCTCTGCCAGGCGTGGCCACACGGACCCCGGGCGTGGAAGGAGGCCCTGCCAGAGACCTTCCGCGAGGGTCACAGTTCTGCGGGCCGGAAGGGCAGGCCTCTGCCTTCAATTCCAGGGCCGGCCCCTTCCGGAGCGTTATTAGCCCCGTCCCACAAGGTGGACGCTGAGGCCTGAGCGCTTGCCCGAGGCACCCTGGAGACCACCTGGAGCCCCTGCCTCCACCAGCTGTTAACGGTTTCAGAGGTGGGGCCCGACTCCGGCTGTAAATGCCTGGGGGGTCCAGCTAGTCGCTTTCCCAGACTCCCTCGCAGCCAGATGGCAGGGCCCCGTGGCCTGGGTCTTGCTGGTCCAGGGGCTGGCAGAGCGAAGCGAGGGCCGTGACCGAGGGGGGTTCCGCCAGCAGCAGCCGGGCCAGGCTCCTGCACTCGATGCACAGGAGCCCAGGGCAACTCACTCCGCCACCTCTCAAGGGCTCATGGAGTCTCTAGACTCAAGGGCAAGGAACCGAGCCCTGGTCTGCGCCGACTCCCAGGGCCCTGCCAGCCGGGAGGGTCCCCGGTGGGGCCCACCATGCCCCTCCCCGGACGACAGCTTGGACAGAATGCAGGCGCCGGGGTCTGCACAACTCATCAGCGGCTTTATTAACAACTCTCCAGACGCTAGCCAGCGGGGGTCTCCGGCGCGCGTCCCGGGAGCCGGCGTCTGTCCACCTCGGGCCTGCCTGACAGGCCGCTCGCAGCGCGAGGACCCCAGAGCTCGATCCCCCTGCCGGAACCCGGGCCGTCCTGTCGGAGCTGTGCCGCGATCCACCCGTCCTGGGAGGGGCAAGGGGCGGTCTCCCCGGGCAGGACAAGACCCAGTCCCCTCCCTGCAGGCTCCTCCGGCCCAGGGCCCTGCCCCTGTCCAGGTCTTCGTCTAGGCTCCGGGCCCGGGAGGGTCGGGGTGGGGAGGACCGCAAAGGCACCCTCGCACCGCAGAAGCTGCGAGGACGAGGGCGGGGCGGGGGCTGACCCGCAGAGTGAGGTTCAGGGCATCACGCGACAGGGCTCGGGCACTGGGGTGCGG
>NW_011490999.1:95468-95637 GCF_000754665.1 Bison bison bison | reverse complement strand
GGCCTGGGCGTCCGCCGTCGCCGGTTCCTCAGGTCTGGGGGCCGCATCTCCTGCAGGCAAAGGCACATAATCAGGACGGCCATGGACTGGCGCATGGATGCCGGCGACAGGGTGGTTCATGGATGGGGGGTGAACAGGTGCAGGGACTGGGGGCGGGGGGGTTCATGGG
>NW_011490999.1:93014-94873 GCF_000754665.1 Bison bison bison | reverse complement strand
GTGAGAACCAGGGTGCAGAGCTGGGGTCAGGCTGCCGGGACGCAACCCTGGTTCAGCAGACGCCCATCCCGAGTGGGTTAGTCTCTTCTGTGCCGGGGCTCTTGCTGCAGGGAAAGGCTGGAGACGCCGGGCTCTCGAGGCAGCCACGGGATGTCCGCACTGCGGGCGCTCCCGTCCTGTCTGACCCCCACCCCCGTGTGCCGGGCCCTCCGGAGTGGGGTCCGTCCATTGAACGCATGAGTGATGGACAAGCGGGGAGTGTGGTGCGGAAGGAGGGGCTGCTCACCTGAGGGCGTCGCCCCACCGGCTTCCTCTTCCACGCCGACCCCAGAGCCTCCGGTCGCATCCTGAGGCGCCCTCGTCGCTGGTCCCTGGAACCAGAGACCCCACGTGGCCAGCTGAGAAGCCGGAGCCCCACCGCTCACCCTCCGGGTCCTGCTGCAGGTTTTTGAGGGCAGCGGCCGCCAGGCTAGGGTCCTCCGTGGACAGGCCCATGGAGAGACCCACATGGCGAGGCCCGAGACCTCCCTCTGAGCACCTCGGCAGCGGGTCCTCCAGCCCCCTGCAGCCTCCTGAGGGGCCCGGGCGGGCGCCCCTCACTCCCGACTCATGGGGCCGGCGGAGACCATCACCGTTTACTGCTTTGAGCCACTGCGCTTCAGGCGGTTTTGTTACCCGACAGACAGACCACTGAGGGAGCCGCTTTAACCCTGCTTTTAGCCTCGATGCCCTGTGCCAGCTCCAAGACAAAACGCAGAAGGAAAACACAGACGCTACTTTCAACTCAGGACCAAATTAAGGAGCTTTTCCCAGCTGTCCCGTGGACGGCTCCGAGCAGCGTTGCCCGGCCAGAAGTCCATGTCCAGAGAGACTTCAGACCCACAACTTCTGGCTCCTTTACGCTCTTGTCGCGGCTCCTCGAGGAGTCTGTGTGGAGACATTTCTCCTGGAAAGGCCTCATGGACCTCCTGGTGGAGTCACTGGACTGCCTTTACCAGGTGGCTCAGTGGTCAAGAATCTGCCCACCAATGCAGGATACGTGGGTTCGATCACTGGGTCTGGAAGATCCTCGAGAGTAGGAAATGGCAACCCACTGCAGTATTTTTGCCTGGAGAATCCCACGGACAGTTCTGCCGCAGGGAGAAACTGGCCCCAGGCCAACTCTAAAGTGCTCGGGAGGCCAGTCACACTACAGCCCGGAGGCCCCGGGGCTGACCCTCCGGGCGCAGCAGGACCTGGGCTGCCCCAGAGAGGCCTGCCCTCTGCCCCTGCCTCCTGGGCGGGGAACCCTGGGCCGGCTGGTCCCGCCAGACTGGATCCTGGGGCCATGCTGGGCGATATCAGGACCTAACTCACGGCAGCGGAGGCTCCGGGCAATGCGGACATGCAGCTGAAGCCCCACCGCACCTCCGGGCGGGAAGCTCAGAAGCTCCGGCTGGGGCTCCTCCGTGTGCCCTGCCACATGCTGTCGCCCGGGGCTGGCGCTGCCCCCTGGGTCCCAGGAGGACTCTCCTGGCCTCTCCCCTCCGTCTTTCCTCAGCAGTTAACCAGTGTCCTTCCGCCGGGACCAACCACAGCTGTGGGCAGGGCAGGGTCAGCCCTCAAGGTGGTCCACGGACCCTGAACTTTCATCAGTCGTCAGAAGGGTGGGTCTGGGGCGGTGTTAGTCGTGTCTGGCTCTCTTCGACCCCTTGGCCTGCAGCCTGGTAGGCTCCTCTGTCCTTGCCTGTCTCCCGAAGTTTGCTCAAGATTGCCTGTGCACCCACCGTCCCTTACCGCCAAGGCAGGCCTCACCCTTTCCCCCGCCGCCGCCACACCACGGACCTCAGGGTGGTGTTGGGGGTGTCTCCATGGGGAGC
>NW_011490999.1:92802-92914 GCF_000754665.1 Bison bison bison | reverse complement strand
GTGCTCGAGCAGTTTCCCAGGCCTGCACCTCGGTGGGCAGCGCGCTCAGAAACTGCTCGAGCACCAGCAGCTCCAGGATCTGCTCCTTGGTGCGCAGCTCGGGCCTCAGCCA
>NW_011490999.1:88307-91937 GCF_000754665.1 Bison bison bison | reverse complement strand
GCAGGGAGCAGCCGCAGTCAGGGTGCGCTGCGGCAGGGCCCCCACGTGGGAGGGCTGGCCGCCCCATCCCGTGCCTCAGTTTCCCCCCCTCCCCGAGAAGAACGGCTGACCCGCTGCGTGTGGGCCCCTGTCCCTACTCTCCCCCACTCCTGCGTCCTCCGCGCGAGGACCCAGCGAGGCCGCCGGTGCCGGGTACCCGGGCCTTGTCATCAGCACCTCCGATGCGGGTGGTTGCACCCCGATGCCGCCGCACCCCGGAGACAGAGGCTGCTGGCTCCCAAGTGCTCCCCGCCCTGCCTCTCCCTCACTAACCAGGGTGGACACAAGCGTGTCCCCCTCCACCCCTGGGGCTCATGTGGACTCTCTGGCCCCAACGTGACTGTACGCGGGGCCGGGGCTTTGAGGAGGACGTGGAGGTGCAGTGAGGTCGTCGCGGTGGGGCCCAGGGTGTGGCTGTCTTCATAGGACAGGGCAGGTCTGGCCCCGACCTGGGGGGACACAGCAGGAAGGGAAGGCAGGGTTCGCAGGCGGGGGAGAGGCCCTCGCCAAACCCCCATCCACCTGCACTGATCCTGGCCGGATCCCCGCCTCCCCAGCCACAAGGAGCAAGTGTCTGTGGTTGAAGCCGCCTGTTCTGCGGCAGTCAGGCCTTGACACTCACAGGGCTCCCCAGTCACAGTCTGGGAGATGCTGGGGACTGACTGTAAGACCCTCCACCCTCTCAGTGGAGTCACTGGACTGTCTTCCCAGGCAGCTCAGTGGTCAAGAATCTGCGAGCCAATGCAGGAGACACAGGAGACCCGGGTACGATCCCTGGGTTGGGAAGAGCCCCTGGAGTAGGAAATGGCAACCCACTCCAGTGTTCCCATCCAGGGAGCCCTCTGCCCCCCACTTCCTTGTCCCCTTCCCAAAGCGGGGGACACAGACGGGCAGTGGCCTCAGTCCTGAGGACTGAAGACACGGAGCAGGGCTCCAGGGCGGGGTGATCTGGAATGGTCTGGGGACATTTCTGACATGGCACAGCTGGCATCTACCCAGCGGAGGCGGGGACACTGCTGGGGACCCTGCAGGGCCCAGAACAGCCCCACCCCGACAGAGAAGGACGCAGCCCCCAAATAAACCCCGCCTGGAACCCCGGTCCTCAAACGGCCCAGGGACCCTGGCGTTCCTCTGGGGCTACCTTGAGGTGAGAACCCGCTTCCTGACCCAGAGAAGTTACCAGCCCCTTTCCCTGCCTTCTCTCCCGAGCATGCGGTAGGCCTTCCAGGGGCCTCGCCGGGAGCAGTGGCGGCCGTGGAAACCCAGCTGTTCAGGTCACACTGAGATGTGCAAAGACAAGTGATACCATGCTTCCAACTTTTCGTTTGGAAAACACAGTTATTCTTCATTTAAATACCGTTATGGGGCGTGGGAAAAACTGGGAGATTGGGATTAACACATACACACTACCACATACAAAACAGAGAACTGATACGAAGCTAGTAAATAGCACAGGGAACCCTACTGGATACTCTGGAAGGACCTATATACGACTAGAATCTATAAGAGTGGATATGTGCATGTGTAACTAATTCACTTTGCTCTACAGCAGAAACACACTATTGTAAATCAACTATCCGTGGGTGCATGTTACGTTGCTTCAGTCGTGTCTGAGTCTTCGGGACCCCATGGACTGTAGCCCACCAGGCTCCTCTGTCCGTGAATTTTCCAGCAAGAAGACTGGAGTGGGTTGCTAGTTCCTCCTCCTGGGCATCACCCCAACCCAGGGACTGAAGCCGCATCTCTTGGATCTCCTGTGTTGGCAGAGGGGCTCTTTACCACTAGTGCCACCTGGAAAGCTCCTTAAATCAACTACGAAAGTGAGTCATTCAGTCGTGTCCGACTCTTTGCCACCACATGGCCTATACAGTCCATGGAATTCTCCAGGCCAAATACTGGAGTGGGCAGCTGTTCCCTTCTCCAGGGGATATTCCCAACCCAGGGATTGAACCCAGGTCTCCCTTATTGCAGGCAGATTCTTTACCAGCTGGGCCACCAGGGAAGCCCTAAATCAACTGCACTCCAATAAAAAAAGAAAAAAAAAAAAATTAAGAGAAAAAAGTGCTATTTATGTTAACGTGGAAAAGTCAACTACTGCTATTTCTAAATGCATTAATTACTATTATGAGATTTTCTCAGCCTTACTTTCTGAGATGACTCAGAGATGTAAACAAAAGTGCTTTGGGGAGCATCTTCAAAAATTGTTTAAGATATAAAGGGGTCCTGAATTTAAAACCTTTGAGACCACTGGCCCACAGCCTGTTTTTAAACAAAAGTTTTACTGGTGCACAGCTGTGCACATCTGCTGTGTAGGGAGGATCATCTCAGACTTAAGCTGGTTTGATCACCCAGCTAATAAGTGGCAGGGACTGAACTCACACTGGCCTTAAAGCGTGGCTGCAAGGGGAGGAGCAGAGGGACAGAGTGGGAGATTGGGACTAGCAGACACAAACTGTTATACACAGGACAGATAAACAAGGTTCTACTGCACAGCTCAGGATCCCAGTCCATCATGATATGGTTCATGATCAATCCTGCGATGAACCATCATGGAAAAGAGTAAGAAACAAGACCGAAGCAGTGTATAACTGAATCACTTTGCTGGACAGCAGAAATGTGAATCAACTAAACTTCCATAAATTAAGTTAAAAAAAAAAATGCAAAAAAGGGGGAGGGAGGTTCCAGAGGCAGGGGACAAATACATACCTACGGCTGATGCACGGTGATGAATGGCAGAAACCAACACACTATTATAAAGCAATTATGCTTCAATTTTAAAAAATTATAAAAAAATAAAGACAATAACATAAATGTTAAAAAAAAAAAAAAAAAGACGGAAAAAATAAATGAGAAGGCTCTGGGTGGAGCGTGCCTGCCTGGCTACCACTTTTAACCTGGCCAATGTTTTGCAGCCTCTTTCACCCAGATGCCAGCAGTGTCTCCCCAATTGTGACAACCAAAAATGTGTCCCGGAAACTTCCACGAGTCCCCGGCGGCGGGGGCAAGGGCACAGTGGGCCCTGCTGGGGAGCCACCGGCCCACTGGACTAATATTTACTCAGACCAAAGGGCCACCTTCCCAGCGAGTCGTCCTAGGACAAGGCACACCACCTTTTACGCTCTGAATCTTCCGTCCCCGGGACTGCAAAACGGGGAAAGTCGGACCAACCTAGACGTCTCAGGAAGTCAAGACGTACGGAAAACAAAGATGCTGCGGGGCGCGCGCGGGGGCGCCAAGCCAGCCTTCCACCAGCGTCCGCCCTGCCCACTCCCGTCTCTGTGCGGTGCCGGGGACACCGCTTCCAACAAAAGCGCCGGCGCTGCACCCAAGCACCCGCGGGAGCAGGGGCTGAACCCGCGGGAGCAGGGGCTGAACGGGGAAATAGAAGGCGGGCGGCAGAGCCGCCGCGGACGGCCAGAAGAGCAAACACAGCCCTGCAGCGCGGCGCGCCCACCAGTCAGGCTGTCGGGGGGAGGGTGGGGGGCACGCGGCCCCAAGCAGGAGAGAAAGGAGGAGAGCCGCTGACCCCGGCCGGGGAAGGCGCAGCTCGGCCGAAGTGCCGCGGAGCTTGCAGAGGCCCGCGCGCCGGAG
>NW_011490999.1:73670-87431 GCF_000754665.1 Bison bison bison | reverse complement strand
CACCTAGAACAACATCTCCCAGGGAGCACCGCGGCAAAGGCGGCCTCTCATTGGCCCTCGCCTAGGTGACCCCCCCCTTGCCTCACGCCCGTCCCCGGAAGGCGCCGCAGGCGCCAGAACTACATTTCCCAAGATGCACCAAGGCGCCGCCAGGTTTTGGACTACATTTCCCACAACGCACACATACGGGTCTTCGCCCGGGCCCGCGCGCGGGCACCCCACCACCCGACCCCGGGAAGGCGCAGGCGCGCCGAAGGGGCCGAGGGAGGAGGAGCCAGGGCGGCGTTGCCGTGGAAACCGGAGCGGCCAGTCCGGAAACAAGGCCCCTGCAGCCCAGAAGTCGGTCGGCGGGGAGGAGGGGCCCGAGCGGAGCTCCGCGCCAATCAGAGCTGCGCGCTGCGTCTCCTTGACAACGGGCCGCGCGTCATCCTCCCTCCCCGCCCCATGCGTACGCAGCGGGGTTCGAGTTGGCCACGCGGCCGCGGTGGCGGGCCTCCGGGGTGGGGGGCTCCCTCCCGGGGCCGGCCAGGGCGCCGTGCTCTGCCGTGTGAGCCTGGTGCGCGGGTCCTAGACTCCGTTTGCCTCCCCGCCTTTGAATCGGGGAGGGGCTGTCTGCAAGGTCTCGACTGGCCTTCAGGGACCGGGCCGCAGTCTCCCCATCTCAGACCCGGGAAAGAGATGCACAGACGGGAACAAGACCGAGGCCGGCCCAGGAGCCGCACGGACCCCGGGCTCAGTCATCGCCCGGGGCCACACCTCGTGTCCTTGGGAAGGGTGAGGCAGACACGCCCCTCGCCCCCACCTCCGCCTCCGGGGCTGGTGCGCAGACGGGGTGAGACAGTGACTGGCGCGGAACCAGCGTTGACCAGACGGACACTTTCCCCCTGGTTTCACAAGTGGTCAGTGGCTGAGTCAGAACCTCCTGTCCGAGAGCGGGTGAAAACCATCCTCCTCACTGTGGCCTCACGGACCTTGGCCCACGCTCCCCTCTTGCCCATTGGTTTCCAGCCACATCGGAGTCTTTCCTGCTGACCTTTGTTCCCACTCACTTCCGATTGCCCACTCGACGTCTCCACTTGGATTTTTTTAAGAGGTATTTCAGACCTTGAGGTGGACAGAGGAGAATGTTTTGCCCCTCGCCCCTAGCAAAGAAACTTGCTTTCGTCCCAGTTTTCTACGGTCTTAGGAAATGAGTCTAAAGGACTTCCCTAGTGGTCCAGTGGTTAAGACTCCAGGCTTCCACTTCAGGGGCCTGGTTTCGATCCCCGATGGGGGAACTAAGATCCCACAAGCCACGCGGTACAGCAAAAAAAAAAAAAACAAAAAAAACAGTTGGATGGCGTTTAGGACATTCACATTGTGCAAACCATCACCACCGTCCATCTCTAAAACACTCCTTATCTTGCCAAACTGAGACCGCCACACTCGACTCCCTCGTTCCCATGCCCCAGCCCCTGGCAGCCCCCATTCTACTTTCTGCCTATGAATGTGAATATTCTAGGCACTTCACATAAATGAACTCATACAGTACTTGTCTCTTGTGACTGGTATATTTCACTTAGCATAATGTTTACCCCTGTTGTGGCAGGTGTCACATTTTCCTTCCTTTTTTCTTTTAAGGCTGAGTAATATTCCATGGTATGAATAGACCACATTTTGTGTATCCATTCCTCAGAAGGCTCTTCCTAAAACTTAAACTTTTGGACTTCCTTGGTGGTCCTGTGGTTAAGACTCTGAGGTTCCACTGTAGGGGGCGTGAGTCCAATCCCTGCCTGGGGAACTAAGATCCTGCATGCTGCATGGCAAGGCAAACAACAACAATAACTTAAACCCTTGACTTTGGCCTGCAAGTTCCCACAAAATAGGACCCCTTCATAGACCCAGGATTCCTCCAGCTTTAGGGCAAATCAGGAGTGCCAGGGCTTGCCTAGCAGAGTAGGGAGTCAGTAGATAAACATTCATTCCCTAGTGGGCTTCCCTGGTGGCTCAGACGGTAAAGAATCTGCCCACGATGTGGGAGACCTGGGTTTGATCTCTGGGTTGGGAAGATCCCCTGGAGAAGGACATGGCAACCCGCTCCAGTATTCTTGCCTGGAGACTCCCCAAGGACAGAGGAGCCTTGCTGGCTACAGTCCATGGGGTTGCAAAGAGTCTGACACGACCAAGCGACTAAGCACAGCACAAATAAACATTAGCTAATTTTTCACTTTACCTATGGTTGAGTCAGTAATGAAAGCATGCCCAACCCAGACGCAAAGTTCACCCCACCCCACCCCCAGCCTGCTGCCATGTAATGAAATACCCTGTTTCACCACAGAATCTCCTCTGCTTATCCCTTGTCTGATTCCTGCTGGGCTAACTTGTACATTGTTATTAATATAAAGACAGATGCTCAGCAGGCTCAGGACACGGGCAGGGTTGAAGAGGAAGGACAAGGCAAACAGATTCCAGGTCCATCTGGAGCTTCAGCGTTGCACAATGGGTGTGTCAAGGTTCAGAATCCCCTCCAGCACCGTCTCACACACACACACACACACACACACATACCCCGTGCCGTCCTCCCTAGCTACAACACGTGAGCGTTTTCATCTGAATTGTAGGTGACCTAGCACGCAGATATATTCCCAGGTGTTACTAGTGGTAAAGAATCTACTTGCAATGCAGGAGACACAAAAGACCTGGGTTCGATCCTCAGGTTGGGAAGACGCCCAGGAGGAGGAAATGGCAACCCACCCCAGTATTCTTGCCTGGAGAATACCATGGACAGAGGAGCCTGGTGGGCTACAGTCCATGGGGTGGTAAAGAGTCTGTCAGGACCGAGGGACTGAGCACACAGACCACCTTCAAATTCTTTATATGTATGCATATATATCATTATTATTATTTGGCTGCTTTGGGTCTTAGTTGTGGCATGCAGGGTCTTTGGTGTGCGCAGGCTCTCTAGCTGTTGCATGCGGGATCTAGAGCATACCATTCTATAGTTGCCGTGCAGGGCTTAGCTTTCCATGGCATGTGGGATCTTAGTTCCCCAACCAGGGATCAAACCCGTGTCCCCTACATTGCAAGGTGGATTCTTAACCAATGGACCACAGGGAAAGTCCCATCTTCAAATTATCTTTTTTTGTGTGTGTGGCGGGGTGTAAATTGAGGTATTTTAATGTTAAAAAATGAACACCAGTGATATTAAAGAATATCACTTCAAGTATATTTCAGGTGCCCTTTCAGATAAGAAAATATTGTGAAAATCTGCATTTGAAGTTGACTTTGGTAGATGCTAGACCCACCTTCAAATTCTTAATGCTTTTTTTTTTTAACATGGGGCTCTGCATTGTCACTGTTCACTGGGCCCAGAAATTCAGTAGCTATTATACACATAACATCACCTTGATTCACTGGGCCCAGAAATTCAGTAGCTATACACATAATATCGCCTTGATGAGTTATGCAATACCCTCACAAGGCAGCCGTTTCTCCAGTGCTCACGTGTACCGTCGTTATGGGTGAGGAATAGCATAAAAGGACTCTCTGGATGTCTTCCCTCTATTTCTTCACCCAGTACTATCGTACCTACTGATCAGTGATCAAGTCACATGTCACCTCCTCCAAGAAGCCCTCCCAGACCATGCCCACTGCAATAAACCTGGACGAAGGGCTTCATCTGAGCCTCCACAGTGTCCCTTCTCTCTCCATCTCTGTGGGTGTGTGGCTGCCCCGCCCACCCTCTGGTAAGGAACTCATCAACACAGATCCAGTGGTTGCCAGCTCCTCACTTGGGGCCTGCTCTGGAAAAGAGTAAATAAGCAGGGGAGGAAAGAAATTCTTACCCTACTTCCCAGGCCTGAGGGCGAGAATCCCTTTGGCAGCAAACCTAGCCGTACCCCACCAAAGCTCCCCGGCTTCTTTGTAGCACAATATAATTATTACTCAAAATAATAATTAACGCTTTCTTTCTGTCGGGTCTTTAAGGAGATCCAGCAGGGTGGTGAGGGCGTTGAGCTCTCCCCTGGGTCTCTGGCCCTGCCCTGAGCGGCCAGGAGGCTCAGGTAATGTTCCTGGATAAACAGGTGATAGACAAGCCCCTGCACAAGAGAGGGGACAAGTCCTGGGATGAACGGGCAGTCTGCACCCCACCGCGAGGGCTCCAGGGCAGGGAGTGGGGGCTGAATTCGAGAGTGAGTCATCTTCCCCTTAGGAAACACTCAGGATAAATAAGGAAATTAGGAATGAATTGCTTAATGATGGGATCACGCTGCCCCCATTACGTTATTTCACCGGCACACTCACCCAGGGTAGAAGGCAGAGCAGATCAAAGCATGAGCCCATTTTACAGTCAGGAGAAGTGAGGCCCTGCGAGGTGAGTAGGCTTGGCCCAAGTGACACAGTGGGAGAGAGGCAGGAGTGGGGCTGGACCCAGGCTTTAGGACCTGCAGAGGAGGGTGGGGTGCAGGCTCTTCGCTGGCTGGAATACATGCCACCCCCCAGCCCTCCTTCCGTGGGTGTAGGGACAGTGAGCAGGGCCTACAGCAGGAGGGAGACAAAGAGAGGTTTAATTTTTCACCATTCTGGAGGCTGGAAGTCCAAGATCACAGTGTTGTGGAGCCCTGTACCAAGGTCACAGGACTAAAATCTCTGGAACTGACCAAGCCCCATAGCAACTGTTGCCACGAGTCTATAGGTCTAAACTGGCCAATTCCCTGACCCCCGGTTGTTCAGTCGCTAAGTCATTTCCATCTCTTTGTGACACCGTGGACTGCAGCTTGCCAGGCTCTTCTGTCCTCCACTATCTCCTGGAGTTTGATCAAACTCATGTCCATTGAGTTGGTGATGCCATCCAACCATCTCATCCTCTGTCATTCCCTTCTTCTCCTGCCCTCAATCTTTCCCAGCATCAGGGTCTTTCCAGTGAGGCAGGTCTTTGTATAAGGTGGCCAAAGTATTGGAGCTTCAACTTCAGCATCAGTCCTTTCAATGAATATTCAGGGTTGATTTCCTTTAGGATTGACTGGTTTGATGTCCTTGCTGTCCAAGGGCCTCTGAACAGTCTTCTCTAGCACCACAGTTTAAAAACATCAATTCTTTGGGGGTCAGCCTTACTGGAAAAACCATAGCTTTGACTAGACAGACCTTTGTTGGCAAAGTGACGTCTCTGCTCTTTAATACGCTGTCTACGTTTGTCATGGCTTTTCTTCCAATCTTCCTGATCCCATATCAGGTAAAACACCCACCCTATGACTCACCCTGTAGCGTCCTAGATCAGATCAGATCGGTCGCTCAGTCGGGTCCGACTCTTTGCGACCCCATGAATCTCAGCACGCCAGGCCTCCCTGTCCATCACCAACTCCCGGAGTTCACTGAGACTCACGTCCATCGAGTCAGTGATGCCATCCAGCCATCTCATCCTCTGTCGTCCCCTTCTCCTCCTGCCCCCAATCCCTCCCAGCATCAGAGTCTTTTCCAATGAGTCAACTGTTCACATGAGGTGGCCAAAGTACTGTAGTTTCAGCTTTACCATCATTCCTTCCAAAGAAATCCCAGGGCTAATCTTCAGAACGGACTGGTTGGATCTCCTTGCAGTCCAAGGGACTCCTAAGAGTCTTCTCCAACACCACAGTTCAAAAGCATCAATTCTTCGGCGCTCAGCCTTCTTCACAGTCCAACTCTCACATCCATACATGACCACAGGAAAAACCATAGCCTTGACTAGGCAAACCTTTGTTGGCAAAGTAACGTCTCTGCTTTTGAATATGCTATCTAGGTTGGTCATAACTTTCCTTCCAAGGAGTAAGCGTCTTTTAATTTCATGGCTGCAGTCACCATCTGCAGTGATTTTGGAGCCCAGAAAAATAAAGTCTGACCCTGTTTCCACTGTTTCCCCATCTATTTTCCATGAAGTGATGGGACCGGATGCCATGATCTTCGTTGAGCTTTAAGCCAACTTTTTCACTCTCCACTTTCACTTTCATCAAGAGGCTTTTTAATTAAAAAAAAATTTTTTTTTAATTTTTTTTAGTTCCTCTTCACTTTCTGCCATAAGGGTGGTGTCATCTGCATATCTGAGGTTCTTGATATTTCTCCCAGCAATCTTGATTCCAGCTTGTGCTTCTTCCAGCCCAGCATTTCTCATGATGTACTCTGCATATAAGTTAAATAAACAGGGTGACAATATACAGCCTTGACGTACTCCTTTTCCTATTTGGAACCAGTCTGTTGTTCCATGTCCAGTTCTAACTGTTGCTTCCTGACCTGCATACAAATTTCTCAAGAGGCAGATCAGGTGGTCTGGTATTCCCATCTCTTGAAGAATTTTCCACAGTTTATTGTGATCCACACAGTCAAAGGCTTTGGCATAGCCAATAAAGCAGAAATAGATGTTTTTCTGAAACTCTCTTGCTTTTTCCATGATCCAGCGGATGTTGGCAATTTGATCTCTGGTTCCCCTGCCCTTTCTAAAACCAGCTTGAACATCACGAAGTTCACGGTTCGCATATTGCTGAAGCCTGGCTTGGAGAATTTTGAGCATTACTTTACTAGCGTGTGAGATGAGTGCAATTGTGCGGTAGTTTGAGCATTCTTTGGCATTGCCTTTCTTTGGGATTGGAATGAAAACTGACCTTTTCCAGTCCTGTGGCCACTGCTGAGTTTTCCAAATTTGCTGGCATATTGAGTGCAGCACTTTCACAGCATCATCTTTCAGGATTTGGAATAACATCCTAACCGATCACCTAATGCCACCCTTCCAGTCTACAAACATCGACTACTAGCTCATGAGAGAGGTTAGCTCTCCCTTGAGCCGGCCTGCTGTTCTAACAGTGTCGCCCGCTCTCATAAACTTTATCCTTCTCTCATTCTGCCTCATGCCTGGAAATTCTTTTCCAACCCGCGCACAGACCAGGACAGGTGTCGTCAGAGTTGGTTTCTTGCAAGTCTTGATTTTGAGTAATTGTTGGGCATAAACCCATTTACTTAGTAGGAGCATTCGAAGGTATGGAATTCACATACAAGGAGGATCGACTACTTTTTTTGGTTTTTAACTGGAGTAGTTGCTTTACAATGTTGTGTTAGTTTCTGCTAACAGCAAAGTGAATCGGCTCTATGTATACATATGTGCCCACCCTCTTGAGCCTCCCCCCCACCCTTCTAGGTCATCAGAGCAGAAGCTCTGTGCTACAGAGCATGTTCCTGCTGACTATCTATTTGACACACGGTCGTGTGTGCCTCAGTGTTGCTATCTCATTCTCCCCCTCCCCCTTCCCGAGTCCACAGGATGCACTACTTTCTAAGAAAATAATAATAGTTTTTAGTTTCATTGGTCAAGAGAGAATCCCAGCCAAACCCAGAAATAACACTCTTGTAAATACGAGATACAGGTCCCTGTGGGAAGTGGCCGTTCCCCAGAACCACTTATTCTGGGATGCTGAGGCCCTCGTGTGCTGTTCATTGTCATTCCACAGAATCCCCGACACACACACACACACACACGCACAGTGCAGCCTGGAGAGAGGCGCTGAGAATGACCACCTGGGAGATCTTAGTTCCCTGCCTAGGAATCGAAGCTGGGTAACCCGGCATCCCTGGTGCCTCAGTGATAAAGGACCCGCCTGCCGACACAGGAGATGCAGGTTGGATCCCTAGGTCCAGAAGATCCCCTGAAGAAGGAAATGGCAACCCAGTCCAGTATTCTTGCCTGGAGAATCCCATGGGCAGAGGAACCTGGTGGGCTACAGTCTTTGGGGTGGCAAAAGGAATCGGACATGACTGAGCCGCAGAACCAAAACAAGTCTGAGTCCAGAGTCCCTCACCTTCACAAAGGCAGCCCCTGCCTGTTCAGTGGTCCCTCTGGGGAGTCAGGGAGACAGTAGTGGGATCAGATGCAGAGCCAGCAGCCCCAAATTTATCTTCTGTCCTGTGATAATGTCGGGAAAAACTGCCAGACATAAATAAACGTTTATTTTTAAACGAACTCCTCCGGCAACAAGAGAGCGTTCCCTTTTAAACCTCACAACCATTCGGAATTTACGCTGAACTTTTTATAGCTCTGGGAACAACCCGCCAGCCTAAGAGGAAAGTTTAATGGGTTTTATAGTTTGTTTACACCAACCAACGCCTGCCCCTGCCCCCACCTCTCGTTAACTTTCTCCTGACGTTTCTGTAATTGCCAAACCACGTCTGGCTGGAAATGAACTGAGATCTAGAGGATCTTAATGTACTTTGCTTCTTCAGTAATAAGGATCCTACTTTATTTTGTAATGAAATGTATTAAAAGCTGGTTGGATTAATAGTTAAGGAGGTCTTTGGGGGTTTTGCTGTGTCTTATTTCTCTGGTCCATCTTTTCCCCCCTTGGGTGTCAAGAGTGTTAGGAAGAGCAGTGAATAACCAATTCAGTCTCACTCGGGGATTCTCACTCTTTTACAGATGGAGTTAGAAAAGCCTCTTAAGGAGACACACATTTCATTCTTTTTTTGAGAATCTATTTATTTATTCGCCTGTGCTGGGTCGTCTTTGCCGCGTGAGGGCTTTTCTTTATTGTGGTGTGTGGGCTTCTTATTCCGGTTGTTTCTCTTGTTGGGGAGCACAGGTTCTAGGGCGCACGGGCTTCTGTGGTGGTGGCATGTGCCCTCAGTAGTTGGGGCACACGGGCTTAGTTGCCCTGAGACCTGTGGGATCTTCATTCCCAGACCAGGGATTGACCACATGTCCCCTGCTCTGGAAGGCAGATTCTTAACCACTGAAGCATCAGGGAAGTCCCCATGTTTCCTTTAGAAAGGGAGTTGCCATGATCTGGATATTCACGTCTCCCCAGCATTTCTGTTGAAATCCTAACGTGGCCAGATGCCTTGGTGTGTGTGTGTGGGGAGGTCTCTGAGAGGTGATTAGGTCATGAGGGAGGTGCCCTCAGGTACCAGAATTAGCGCTTGTATAAAAGGGACCCCAGAGAGCTTGCTAGACCCTTACACCATGTGAGGCCACATGGAGAAGGTGCTGGCTGTGAGCCAGGAAGGTGGTGGTGGGGGTGGGCCTCACCAGAAGGCGACCGTGCTGCAGCCTCAACCTTGGACGTCTAGCTTCCAGAGCTGTGAACAATGAATTTCCATTGTGGAGAAGTCACCCAGTCTGCGATGTTCTGTGATAGCAGCCTGAATGTGCTAGAACAAGATACATTTATGTGCACGTGTGTGCATCCGTATTGTCCTCTGTCTTCCACATCTGTGTGTTCTCAGTTGCTCAGTTGTGTCTGACTCTTTGTGACCCCAGGGACTATAACCTGCCAGGCTCCTCTGTCCATGGAATTCTCCAGGCAAGAATACTGGAGTGGGTTGCCGTTCCCGTCTCCAGGGTATCTTCGCAACCCAGAGATCAAACCTAGGTCTCCTGCATTGCAAGCGGATTATTTATTATCTGAGCCACCAGGGAAGCCAAAGAATACTGGAGTGGGTAGCCTATCCCTTCTCCAGGGGGACGACCGAGGGATCAATCCCAGGTCTCTTGTGTTGGCAGGCAGATTCTTTACTATCTGAGCCACCAGGGGAGCAGGGGACTTGTTTCATGGGATTGTTGTGAGGAGTAGTTGAGATCAGGTAAGTGACGAGCCCAGCAGTGTCCCCATGGACACACTTTAGCTGATGTTGTTAATTCCTTGCACAATGATGAAGATAAGGTGAGGAAACGCCTGTGAAGCACCCAGCACGCCCACCTGTCACCAGCCTGGACCCTTCCTTGAAACCTTCACTATCCTCCCAGTATCCATTCCCTTGTCTCCGGTAACTGCACCCAGTTTTCCTGGGGAGCCGAATGGGTCACATTTTCCCGACTCCTCTTCTACCTGGTTTTGGGGAAGCTGGCTCCATAGGAGTGATCCTGTGACTCAGGACTGGCCAATCAGAACAGCACCCCCCTCCCAGGCCACTGTGATTGGTTCAGGCCACCCAATCAGATTTAACCAAATAGAAGTGGGCCGTTTGCCAGGACAAGGGAGAGAAAGGCACGCACCAACTTTTCCACCTAATTTTTAGAGAGGTAAGCATAGTTTGGAAACTGCTGGAGGCCATCTTGCCACCATATGCATGCCTAGAATGAAACAAAACGGAGGCTAGCAGAGCCCAAAGATACGTGGCAAGAGACCAGTACTGGGTGACATTCTTTGAGCTCCTGGATCAAATCACACCTGATGGTGTTTATATGTGTGGAATTTTTTGGATGTTATATAAGCCAACACAATGCTATTGCCCTCCCCCCTTTTTGTTTTTGGCCTTAAACCTATTTGAACTGTGTTTCTGTTTCATGCAAGCTGAGCCCTAACTGTTAAAGTCCTAGTTTGTGATCAGATTTCTGGGGATTGGAATCTTTGAAACCTGCATGCAGCAGCCACACCCTGGATCATAGAGCTCCAAAGCGTTAGGGCCGCAAGGGGCTTTTGAGGAAACCCCAAGCAGTAACCAGAGTTTCAGAGCCCGATAGGTGTGGGATCGAATCTCTGCCCTGTCCTTGCTCACTGTGGGTTCTGGACAAAAAGGGGTTGTCATTATAATGGGAATGGTACAGGGAGGTGGAGAACGCGGGAGGTACTCAACCTGGTTGAGTCAGGAAGGATGAGTAGGAATTACTGAGGCAAAATGAGAGAGAGCAACAGAGCTTAAGGGAACAGTGAAAGAAAATGCCCAGAAGTGGGGAGATGGCAGCACAGCTGGGAAAATTTCCAGTCGCTTCTGTGGCCGTGGTCTAGCATCACTCTGGGGGCCGGGGCGGCTCTGAGAGTCTAGACCCATGGGCCAGAGCCACACACTGACAGGTCTCGGAGCTCAGTCAGCTGTGGCTTCCTCCTGAGGGTGATGGGGAGCCACTGGAGGGCTTCAGACAGTCATATCAGGGTGATGCTGACAGACAGTCGTGTCAGGGTGTTAGACACAGTCATATAAGAGCGACAGACACAACTGTATCAGGGTGACAGACACAGCTGTATCAGGGTGACAGACACAGCTGTATCAGGGTGACAGACACAGCCATATCAGGGTGTTAGATACAGTTGTATCAGGGTGATGGACAGCCATATCAGGGTGACAGACAAGTCATATCAGGGTGACAGTCATGTCAGAGTGTTAGACACAGTTATATCAGGGTGACAGACAAGTCATATCAGGGTGACAGCCAGCTATGTCACGGTGTTAGACATAGTCATATCAGGGTGATAGACACAGTCATGTCAGGGTGTTAGACACAGTGATATCAGGGTGACAGACCGTCATGTCAGGGTGATAGACAATCATGTCAGGGTGTTAGTCAGATCAGGGTGACAGACAGGCATATCTGGGTGTGTATAAAGCTCTTTCTGAGCCTGAAATGAGGCGAGACTGGAGCAGAGGGGACAGGACAGTCGGGAGTGAGCCGTCCCCTCCGTCCCCTGCGGCCCTCAGCGCCTGGGACCCAAAGAGGAGGTGTGGAAATCTGGGGACATCAGTGATGCAGAGGGTGGACAGATGTTATAGGAGTACCCGCAGTGTCCCCTCGGGAAGGACGGATGCTGAAGCTGAAGCTGCAGTATTTTGGTCACCTGATGCAAAGAGATGACTCACTGGAAGAGACCCTGATGCTGGGAAAGATTGAGGGCAAGAGGAGAAGGGACGACAGAGGATGAGGTGGTTGGATGGCATCACAGACTCAATGGACATAGGTTTGGGTGAACTCTGGGAGTTGGGGATGGACAGGGAAGCCTGGCGTGCTGCAGTCCGTGGGGTCACAAAGAGTCGGACACGACTCAGCAGCTGAACATGGAAGTCCAAGTTCCATGGAATGGAAGTCCAAGAGTAAGGTACTGGCAAGGTCGTGTTCTGGTGAAAGCCTTCTTCAGGGCAGCAGATGGCCGGTTTCTTGCTGTGTCCTCACATGGTGTAAGGGAGGTCTCTGGGTCTCCTTTGTAAATTTTGTTTATTTATTTATATATATTTTTTGGTCGCACTGCACGGCATGTGGTATCTTAGTTCCCTGACCGGGGACTGGAAACTCGGGAGTCTCTTTTTTTGATACCAAATTCATTCAAATTTATTAACAGACATTTAAAATATGAAACTATCAAAATAATAGACAAAAACATAGAAAATCTACATGATCTTGGGTTTGGCCTGTGGATCATGGACTTTGAGTTTTAACACACAACACAAAAAGCCAGTCCACAAAAGAAAAAGGTAGTATTGTGGACTTTATAGGGTTAAAGATTTCTACTCTGAAACACCGTATTCAGAAAATCAAAAGACAAGCCACAAACCTAGAGGAAAATATTTGTAAAACTTGTACCTGATAAAGGATTTGGACTCAAAATACAGAAAGACCTCTAAAACAACTCCATCAAAAATGGAAAAGGATCTGAACAGACACCCAGCCAAAAAACATTTACAGATAGTAAAAATCATACAAAAATACGCCCAGCATCATAAGCCACTATTGTCTCTGCTATGTTGTGCCCAACTCTTTGTGACCCCATGGACTGTAGCCTGCCAGGCTCCTCTGTCCGTGGGATTATCCAGGCAAGAATACTGGAGTGGGGCGCCATGCCCTCCTCTAGGAAGCCCAGAGCATCACCTCATGGACTAGGTTTCAACATAGGGATTTTGTGGGTACACATGCAGACCATAACACCATACATTACAATAGTAAACCACAAGTTTGTTTCTCTTTAAACTTTTAATTATTGTAAGTACACATAACATACAACTTACCATCTAAACCATTCTAAAGCGCACAGTTCAATGTCACTAAGTACATTCACATTGTTGTATAACCATCACCACGGTCCATCTCCAAAGCTGCTTTCATCTTGCAAATAAACTCTGTCCCCGTTAAACTCCCCATTCCTCCTCCCCACCAGGCTCCTCTGTCCATCCAGGCTCCTCGGTCCATGGGATTTCCCAGGCAAGACCAGTGGGTTGGTTGCCATTTCTCTCTCCAGGCATCTTCCTGACCCAGGGATCAAACCTTCCTCTGTTACACCACCTGTTACGCTCAGGTGACAGCCAGCCAACTGTAGACCCAGAAAGGGATCAGAGGGACTCAGCCTGCGAGGACACTGTGGTGTAAGTTATTTAAAAAGCATGTATTTATTAACAGAAACAGGTAAGCTCACAAAGCGCCCTCCTCTCCAGAGAGGAGGAAGTGAATCCCTGGACGTTATGATCAACCTTCAGTGACAGGAGGCAGTTTGCAAAGGCACTGCTCAATGCAGGAATTGGGAGCCCGATTCCACGAGTTCGAGCCCAGGACCCGCATCCTCGGTGTGTGGCTTTGGCCAGGTGCCTTGACCTTTCTATTCCTCGTTATCTGCAAAACGGTACTGGATTATCCACAAACTACTTAATGTACCTAAAGCCCCTGGAGGCAGGCGCACAATGTGTTACTGTCGCTCTAGAAGGGAGGACCCCGGCTCAAGCGGGCGCTGGGAGGAGCCTGAAGCGATCAGTCCAGTAAAGAAGGGACCAGGGTGGCAGACGAGAGAGCCCTCCGGGCGCACGAGCTCCGGCCGCCGCGGGCGGCGCCGGCATGGAACGGGTTACAACGATAGAGACGACCGGCGGACCCGGGGTAGCTGAGCGGCCCTGGCCGCCACCCTCCACGACGCCTACCGCGCAACCGCGCAGGCGCGAGAGCCCGGCGCGGGGGCGGGGGGCACCTCCCTGGGCACCCGGAAGTCTCCGCCTAACGGGCCGAGCCCGCTCCTCCTGGCCTGGAAGGGGGCGGGGCGCGAAGCCCCTCGTCGCGCAGCGCCATAGAGCGTG
>NW_011490999.1:70828-72396 GCF_000754665.1 Bison bison bison | reverse complement strand
TGTGGACAGAGACTCTTGCGGGCTCATTGGTTGGCACGAGGACAGGGAGATGAAGCAGGCTCGCTGTGTGCGCGGAAGAGCTGGACCGGGCCCATGCGCCTCCTCACCTCCACACTCCTGTCCTCACCCAGGGGACCAGGGAGGGCACCCCAGCCCCAGTCCAGAGGGGCACTGTAGGAAGGGACTGACTTGGTCTGTGTGCTCCGCGTGGTTCCTGGTGCCTGGACCTGTCTTAGGGATCCAGGGTTAGGATCCAGCTGGGGGTTGGGCCTGCCCTTGCTCCCGGGGAAGCCCGGTTACTGTGGCTTATCTCTTCCCTAAGAACATAAGCCTCTTTGGCTCAGCTGGCATTCACCCTCCGCCTCTGCAGGCAGGCCCTCCGGCCTGAGCCCCAGAACATTCAGATCTGATTCCTTCTTGTGTTGTCTCTTGTCTTAGCCTCTTACTCCTGGAGGTCTTGGAGTCTAACCCCCGCAGGCTGAGCTAGAGAACTGGAAGGATTCGGCCCAGGGTGGCCCCGGGCGTCAGGCGGCACTGCTGCGTGTTAGCCCTGGGCTCTGGGGTCACACAGACTGGTTTCAGGTCCCAGCTCCACGTTCATCATCACCTTTCTGACCTCACAGCACAAGGAATTTCTCAGTTTCTACTAGTGAAAAAGAGGGGCTGTACTAATGGCGTTGACCTTGGTAGGAAGGCTCCCAATGCTCTCCTTTTGGAGCCAGCGCACAGCTCTCAGAAGGGGGTGTGAAGCGGGTGCAGAGGCCTCAGGCCGGCCCGGCATTCCTGGGCTCCGTCTCTTCCAGCCCCGTGACCTTGGACCTGCCGCTTCCCCTTTCCCAGGCTCAGTTCCTCCTCAGGCCCCCATGACCCAGAGCACGGTCCACCATCCCTGGGTGAGCCTCGTCCATCGACGCAGCTGCCAGCCCCGCCTGGTGTTGGGCCTGGGACACAGTGGTCCTGGTTCGGTGCTCCGCTAGGGGTGGGGCAGGACGGTGCAGTAGTGGAGAGGCTCGGACGCCCCAGGCAGGGGCTGGGGGTTGCCAGGCTAGCCGGGAGCTGGAGGAGCCCGGGGGAGATGTCTCGAGTCTCACAGGACAGAGGAGCTGGCCGAGAGGTCCCGGGGACCTGAGGGGGGCCTGAGTCCTGGGCTGGTGGCGGCGGTCTTGGTCTTGACCTCCAGTCTCTGCCTGGCTCCCCTGGGTCTCGGGTGGTCCCTTCTGGGCACTCCTGGGCTCAGACACCCCCAGCCCTGACCGTGGACATGTGTCCTACAGTGCCCCCAGCTGGCCGAGGCTGTGCCTGGGACCCTGCTGTGGCCCTGGCCTCCTTGTGGAGGCAGACTGCAGCCAGGAGCCTGGCTCGTACCCCAGAGGCCCCAGGGTGGGGGTGGTCACCCCACTCGGCGGTAGGCTGAGCCCCCCGCACTGGTGCAGGGTTGGCGGGAGTCCAGAGCCTGGCCTTTACCAGAGCTGCCGCCTCCGCTGGCTTCTCTTGGCCAGGCTTGGGGTTTGGGGAGATGGAGGCTGTTCTGGAGGTCACTGAGGTATCCGTTGGTTTGGGGTTAGGGG
>NW_011490999.1:70066-70728 GCF_000754665.1 Bison bison bison | reverse complement strand
CGCAGAGCTGGCGCCTGTTTTCAGGTGTGACTCTCAGTCCGTGTGTTAGGAGGCCTCCCTGCCCCAGTTGCGGGGGGTTGATTGTCTCTCCAGCGGGGCCAGCAGCCCTGTCCTGGTGGCAGAGAGGGCGCCTCTCACCACTGCGCTGCCCCCCGGCTGAGCCGGCTGCTCCTGGGGTCCACCTTGGTGTGGGGGTCTCCTTGCTCTGCCTGCCTGACTGTTGGGCCCACAGAACACTGGCCTCTCTTTGCCAAATGGGGGCTCCTGTGCGGGCTGCCTCGTCACGAGTGATGCTGGGGACCCACACGTGGTCCAGCCTGGAGGCGCAGGGTCAGGCCGGCCAGGACGTCCTGACTCCTTGGGCTGGAGGAGTTTGCCGTCTGCTGAGGTGTGTGTGGACACATAGGGTGGAGGAAGTCAGGGAGAGCCTCCCAGGGATGTGGGCTTGGCTGTAATCCGGAGTAAAGGGAGCCGGTACTGGTGTTCTTGGCGGAGGGGAGGACTGGCCTTGGAGGCTGGGCCGCGGGTGTGTCCCGAGGCCCTGGGAGGTTGGGTCAGCCCTGGACGGGTCTGAACTGGGCTCCATAGGACTGTCCACGTTCCCTGGGCGCCCAGCTCCTTGTGGAGCTCGGCCGTTCCTCTCATGATCTGGAAGATCGGAA
>NW_011490999.1:68646-69966 GCF_000754665.1 Bison bison bison | reverse complement strand
CCAAGCCCTTGAAGACGAGGCCCGGGGTGGAGCACCCGCCCCGGATGGCGTGGCTGGGGGTGAGGCCGACTCCACCCTGGCCACCCACCCACCAGCCCAGCGAGGGCAGCCTCCCATCCCCTTAGTGGCTGTGGGGATCAGGCGGTGCCCACGCTGTGTCCAGTCCTCGGTGTTGTTGTTTGGTCTTGTGTGGGGAGAAGGGACAGTGGAGCTGAGGGAAGGGAGGAGTCTGGGAAGGCTTCCTGGGGGAGGTGCTGTGTTCTCTGGGCTCTGGCGGCAGGTCTCCAGGGAGCAGACGGGCGGGGGCAAGGAGGAAAGAAGTATCCTGCAGATACCAGCCAGGACAGCCCAGCGCCCCCAGAGGGAGCGGAGTCTGGCCCATCGCCCGGTCAAGGGGTGACAACCAGCGATGGCCCACGTGTGCAGCTGTGTTTTTCTGGCCTGAAGAGTATTTTGTTGTTTTAAGGAATCTTCACTTATTTACCAGCATTTAAGGGCAGACGTGTGGGAAGCTCTAGGAAGGCTGGTGGTGGCCGGGCACTGGAGAGCAGACCCCTGGAAGGCCAGAAGGTGCCCGGCACGTGTGATGTGGGGCAGGGCTCCCAGGAGGAAGTGCGTCTGCGGGCTGACCTGGCAGACGCCGCCCGGGTCTGGAGTTTGGACCTAGTGCGAGGGCCATGTGTGGGGTAGTTCAGGTAGGGGGGTGGTGGGACCGAGCTGCCCTTAATAAAACAGACAGCAGCTCCCCTGTGAGGTGGTTGCCGTGCAGACAGGTCACCCTCTTACAGCTCACGGTGACCACGTGCACAGGGACGTGCCCCTGGGGACCACAGGCCCGTGTCCTGTCTGGGTCTGCCCGTCCTGACTTCTCGGGCAAGCGGAGTCACCACGGTCTCCCCTCCGAGACCAGCGCTTCCTCTTCCTGCTCCTCCAGCTGCCACGGGCTGCACGCGCGTCCATCACCGGTGACAGCCGTTTGGGCTGTCTCCACGCGCGGCTCCTGTGGCTTGTGCTTCCGCAAACACGCGCGTGTAAACTGTCGTGCGGACGTGTTTTCACTCCTCTTGGGTTCATGGCTGGAAGGCCCTGCTTCTCCGCAGGCGTGCGCGTGCTTTCTGTGGTCATCGCGTCCGGCTGGCGCGCCTGCTCTGGGGTCTTGACGCCACGCCGAGCATGTATCTCTTCGTGTGCTTGCCAGCTCCTTGCGTGTCGTTTTGGAGAAGTGTCTCTTCCCATCCTCTGCCCCCTTTCAGTCGACTGATTTGTTTGAACCTAGTGCCTGGAAAAGATGAACCGGTCCGTGGTGTGGGGAGTGGATTT
>NW_011490999.1:67705-68178 GCF_000754665.1 Bison bison bison | reverse complement strand
AATAACAACAATAATAATAATTTGTCTCGCAGGCCCTGCCGGCTCCCAGGCTAATTGGATCGCTGCAGGGCCCCGCGGGGGTGGGCCTTCGTCTCTGTGGAGTGGGTGGGGGTCAGAGTGGGGCGGCCGGGCCTGACAGGTGTGCTGGGCCGTGGAGCGTCTGGGGGGCGGGGAGGGCAGGACCCACCACCTTCAGCCTCCAGAGACATCAGGTTCCACAGTCGGGCTGGCGCGGGAATCACCCCACTTCCCCCAGGGAGCCACCGGGTCAGGGGCTGCCCCAGCCCCCAGCTCTGGGTGGGAGGGCTGTGGCTTCCCCCTCCCCCCAGGTCCCGGGGTTGGACCCCAAGGCCCCGGGGCTCGGGGCAACACAGGAGCCCGAGTGGCCGCAGTGGAGGAGCACACGAGTGGCCGGGGCGACTCTCCAGTGCACGCCGTTGGCCCTTCACAGGGATCCAGGGAGTCTCCCAGGG
>NW_011490999.1:64215-67351 GCF_000754665.1 Bison bison bison | reverse complement strand
CTGCCCCGGGGCCCGGGTGTGCCGTGCGCCAGGTGGAGAGCCCGTGGGCCCAGAAGTCAGCCAGAGAAGCTGCCGCCTGTGGGGCCCAGTCGGGGCTTCCTGCCAGGTTCCGAGTTCCGTCCGACCGACCCCGCCCCCTCCGCTGCGGGCTCTGCCTTGGGCTCCTCCAGGCGTTTCCCAGGGCGCCCTGCGTGGCGGGCGCTTCCCCGAATCTTGGCGACCCTGTGCCCTAGCCTCCGGGTCTCAGACTCTGACCTGCCGCTGGTCGGCCTCGCTGAGGGTGTGTGTGGACACCTCGATCCCACTTAGACCCAGTGAAAAGCGCCCTTCGTTGGACGGCAGCTCCCAGGAGGATCATCGTGTGTGCACCCCCGCCCCCACTCTGTTCCAGTCTGTCGAGGGGCCTTACCCTGCCCTCCTCTGCCCTCCTGGGGCTTCCAGCTGGACTGACTGAGGCGATCAGCAGGAGACCAGATGGATTCTGTTAAGCACCAGCTCGGGAAAACCCGAGTGACAGGGCGGGGCGCCAGCGGGGGTCTGCGTGCTGGGGGGTAGCCTGGGCTGCGGTGGGGGAGACAAAGGAAGGTCATGTCTGCAGGTTCCCCGCCCTCTGGGGCGTTGTTCCCTCCTGGTGCGGGACCCTCTATCGCGGGGGACTTGCCTCCTCCTCTCGGGGAGTCATGGGTTCAGAGGAGCTCCTTGCACCAGGAGCTGGGTGTGGGCGGGGGTCCTGCAGTTCGAGGCCCGCTCCCCGCCCGCCATGGGAATCAGGTGGTGTCTCCCTCACTCCCTGAGCTGCCCCGTCTGGGGGTGTGGGGACCTCTGGCCTCGGGGCAAGCTGCCCAAAACCTCCCTGTCCTGCGTCCCTTCCCCTGGAGCCTGTGGACACCCTGAGGAGGATGGAGGGCCCCCGCCTTCTCAGTGCAGGAAGCGGGCGGAGGTGGATGCTGGCCGGGAAGCCTCTGCTTGCTTGACTTGGACGCAGTTGTTCCGGCCCCACAGGTGGCCGCCCAGCAGATAGGTGTGGATCAGAAGTCTCCCCGAGCGGCCCCTCCTGCGCTGCCGCTCCTGTTTCTCTTTTACTCGTTTCTGACACGGACGGTGCTTGAGTCAGGGCCTGCACACACATCTTAGTCTGTTTACGGACTCACTGGGACACAAGCCACCCTCGTGAAAGGGACAGTCCACCGGGTGTTACTCACAGAATTCGGCAGCCACTGCCACCGTCTCGTCCCAGAACATTTCATCACTCAGAGAAGCCCCGTGCCCACACGTGGGTGCTCCGCCAATCCCCGGCCTGGCAGCCTGGCCTCAGCCGGATCTTCCATGGCCTGCTCCGCTCCCCTCGCTGCCTCTGCGCAGCGCTGCTGTGAAGGCGGCCTCAGAGCGGGATTCTGGGGCTGCGTGGGCTGAGCCCCTGTGGTCGGCCTGCTAGGCTGTTCTCACGGCGGCCGTCCTGGTTGGCATGCCCGACCGCCCTGTACCCGGACTGTGGGGTGGTACCCGCTCGGCTCCGGCCGTCTGTCCTGTGGGGTCTGGGGTGGAAGGGTCTGGCGGCCCGTGTGTCAGCGTTCGGTGGGCTGCCTTCCGGACCTGGAGCCTCCACGCTACTCAGGCAGTTCCTGGGCGTCGCTCACCGTCAGCAGCGCCTGCTGTGCCCGGGGGTCTCGGGGTGGCGTGTCCCCGGGCCACCAGCTTCCTGGGAACCCCGTGGCCCCCACGCCCCCACCCCTCCACTCGGGGCAGTCGCCCTGGGAAGGCGGCTGGGGTCCCCAGCTCGGGCTGAGCGCTGCCCGCATCTGTCTTGTGGCCGTCCAGCTGGGGGGGCGGAGGGTGCAGCTCGGGCCCCCGCGTGCGCTCTGGCGTCCTCTGAACCCTCTCCTTGTCTCCCCTCCGACAGGGCCCAGACATGGAGCTGCGGGAAGAGGCCTGGTCTCCGGGGCCGCTGGACTCCGAGGACCAGCAGATGGCTAGTCACGAGAACCCAGGTGAGGGGCCCTGGGCTTCTCCCGGCTGACCTCGCGCCCTGCCCGCCTCCTAGAGGCTCGGGGTCCTACCCCGCCTCCCAGGCCCAGCCAGCCGCCTCCCGGGCCTGGTGGGGTCTCCGTGGCCCCCCAGCTGGGAGCCTTGGGGGGCAGCCCCCTCGGCTGCCGCGGGTGGGGGCTCCTCAGCCTGGGGAGGGCCCGGGGGCTGGGGGTCAGGAGGACACAGGGCGTCCGGGTGGGCCTGGGTCCTCCCGGGTTTTCATCTTCATTTAAGACATGGGCAGCCTGCCTTATTTAATAAAGCGTTACCTGGCTTGAGTAACCTCCTCTGTGAGCCCCTGGGGATGAGGCTTCGCGTGCTGAGGCCGGGCCACAGCCTCGCCAGCCCCCACCCTCAGGGGGAGCCGTGGCCCATCTCCCCGGCCCCGGGCTTCCGTGCAGGGCGCCTGTGAAATAAAGTGTGAAGCGCTCTGTGCTGCTGTTGATGCGTCTTCGTGCGTCCCGGCCGGCGTCCATGACCTCTCACTGTGAGGGCTCTAGGCCTGGGGGAACAGACCCCGCCCTACAGGGAGGGCCCAGGCCCTCCTTCACCACGGCGCCCCCGCTCCCTGTTTTTTTACCGCTTTAAAGTAAGGTTAACCTTACAGTTGGTTTCCTCCTGGAAACTTCCAGCCCGACAGTGTGGTGGCTGCACGTCGCGCTGCCTGGCCCCAGCAGTGAACCACACTGGGTGGGCCTACACTGCCTGTGCCCGTTTCCTGGAGGATTTCAAAAAGCATCCCCAGGTGTCGCAGCGGCTCACCCATAAATTCTCCGCGAGCAGCAAACGCTCATCTCAGCTGACGGACTCAGCGTTTCCCCTGACTGTCCTCTGCCCCCAGCCGCCTCCGGAAGGCGGTTTACCTCGGAGCCCAGAGTTCTGACTGTGCACGCTGTCCACTCAGGCGCTCTCCTGGGCAGACCTTGAAGGGCAGGTGGGCTCTCACCTCTGTTCTGCCCAGTGGTCTGCTCGGGCCCCCACCCTGTGACCCCCTGCGCGCTTCCCAGCTGCTCTGCTCCCCCTTGTCGGCACCCCTGTGGGCCCCTCCCGTGAGGGGCAGTGTGGGACCCCTGCCCTGAGACCGCTGGTGCTGTCTGGTGCGGTGGGGGGG
>NW_011490999.1:60054-64115 GCF_000754665.1 Bison bison bison | reverse complement strand
GCGGGGGCTGGGCTGCACTGTCTGCAGGCTGCAGCCAGGTCTGTGCTGACCACCTCATGGGCGCACTGACCGCGCGCCCCGCCCCCCCCCAGACCCCGGGGGAGGGGGGGAGCCGGCAGGGGTGCGGTGTGAGAGCTGGCCAGGTCTTCCACGTGGGCACTCAGAGAGAGGTCCTCTGAACACGGATCGTAGGTGAAGAGAAGGCCTGACTGAGGCGGGGAGGAGTCTTCAGCCAGTGGGTTGGAGATAACCCTCCAGGGCCAGGGTCCCAGCCTCACACGGTCAGGCCCGCCTCTCCTATCTCAGTGCCACTAGCATCACCCCACAGAGTCCCCTGAAATGCTCTGCCTGAGCTGGGGCAACAGCAGACCCCGCGTGAAAAGACAGCAACCTCACCCAGGCAAGACCCACGTGCCCTGGCACAGCCCCGAGCACAGGGGGATGGGGACGAGCCAACGGCCCGCGTGGTGTTAGGGGGCGGGGAGCTGGCCACCAGGCCGCCCTCGGGGGTCACTGTGGGCAGCAGCCGCAGCGGGTGTTCCATGCAGAGCAGCAGCGGGGTGCACAGACTGCCTGGGCCCGCGGCTTCCTGTGTCCAGGGAAAGCACCCGCCATGGAGGCCCCAGGCAGGGCAGGGCCTGCACGGAGGGGCTTCAGGGTCCAGTGGGGACTGCAGTGGGGAGGGGAAGGTACTGACCAAATGGGGTGGCGGCAGAGCAAGGGTCCCTGGGAGAGCAGGTCACACACGCGGCAGAGGACCCCCGAGGAGCTGAAAACACTGCCCAGAATGTAGCCGCCTGTGAATTCAGGGAAGTGGACGTCCAGAGATGGGCAGACAGGGAACTAAAGTTCTGTTCTGCTGACCCCACCCCGCAGGAGCTACTAGAATAAGAGAAAGGGGCCGAGGAGGGTGTCCTCAGATGCGGAGGCTGCGGTGTGTCAGAGGTGCACAACCAGACAGGCGGGACTGTGCGGAGGGGCTTGGAAGAACAAGACCAGGACCGCGCGGCCCAGGGGCAGAGCTCAGCAGACAGCCAGAAACACAGACAAAGCCATTTCAAGACAAAGATGGAGCAGCTGAAGACCAAGTAAAAGTAGTGAGTGCATCGTTCCCTGAGAAAACCTGAAGGTGAAAAGGAGGAAGGTTGTAAAATCAAAAAGAAATAAAGATTACAGCAGGGTTTAAAAAAAAAAAAAAAGGTACTGAAGTTAGTTAAAGAAAGCCCCAAAAGACAAAACCCTGTATAAGGAAGAGAACAGTGAAACCTACGCGTCTAGAAAACATTCCTGAAATGGAAAAGTTGGGTGTCGAAAGAGCAAGTCGAAACTCTGAGAACATCCGCTCGGATGGATGGTCTTTGAATCTAGTCGCTGGGCTTGAAGAAGCAGATCCCCCCGGGTACCTGGGGAAAGAGCGAACGGCCCCAGGCAGAGGAGACGGCATTGCGCTCAGCCAGTCAGTGGCGCCTTCTGCCAGGGCAAAGTGGAGGGCTCCTGTTTCTGATTGTTGGGGGAAGGAAAGGGAGGCCGCGGGTCACATCATATGGAGAAGCGACCTGCACGTTGGAAGGGCGGAGCCAAGCAGACCGGCTCCGCGTGGGCCCTTCCTGGAGATCCGCGGGCCAGGGATCCACGGGCAGGGAGCGGGGCCAGGCTGGCTGTGAGGTGAGCGCCCGAGTCCTGAGGAACCTCGCTTGGCCGTGCCGGTGTACGCACCGCCATCCCGATGCTGGTGCTGTGGTGTCAGCAGCCTGGCACAGACGGCGCCTCTGGGTTCTCTCCTCGCCTTGTGAGGACTGGGGATGGGGGCGTCTAAGGAAGACCGCAGAGAAGCCTACTGGCCTGGATCTGTATGGAAAGTGTCAGTTAGAGCTTACAGGAATTTTACCTTAAAAAAAAAAAAGCAGTGATCACTTCCAGATTTGGAGCTTGAAATTGTTTCCTGCTCAGAGAAACCAGAGCGCCCTTGTAGATTGGCCGGCTGCAGGTCTGGGGAAGAAAGTGTGGGTGAGCCTGTGGTGGCAGAGGCGCTGTCACAGGACCCCCTAGGTCCCATCCGGAGGACTCGGAGCCCCTTCAAGGCTCCCACGCACCACAGCTGGCGGGGTGACAGGCGAGGGGTGCAGCCCACCAGATGTGTGTAAATCCGTGGACTCAGAGTGCAGTGAGGAAAGGGAAGGTTACTTGGTCATGCTGGAGGACAACGGAAGCCCGGGCAGATGAGGGAAAATGAGGTTCATTCCGCCGTAAACCCGTGAAATTGACCACTGGGTCCCAACCAGCGGGCGAGGGAGCTTCTCAAAACTACTCCACCCACTAAACGGAATGTGGAGCTGACCACAATCAATGCAGGACAAATGCCCTGTCACGACGGGGCGGGGCCCCTCTGTGCCGGCTGCGTGCAGGGGCCGCGCCGTGCATCCCTCCATGATTCCGTAGATGTCTGAGTTCCTGCGTGTCAGTGGCCCTTGATGTCACAGAAACGATACGCCATCACACGAGAGACGATAATCCATGCTTTTAGTGAGAGAACGGGATTGCACCTTCAGAATGACTGACCACAGAACCGGCGGGGCTGGGCCCCCAGCAGCCCACGAGGAGGAGCTGGCAGCCCGCGAGGGTCCAGAGGGCCGCAGGGCTCCGTGAAAAGAAGATTGTCAGGAAAAGCAAGAGACCGGCGAAGCTGTGTATTACACAGGACCTAAAAGACTTAGATGAAGTCAAAAGTAAAGGGACCGAACTCATGTCTGGGGATGTGCACTTGGGTGATGGCGTGCAGGAACGCGAGGGGGCGGCTCTTGCACGGCTCTTTGGGCTTGGGGTGGGGGAGGGTGCGTGGGACCGGGCACGGAGGGGCTCCGGTAGGGAGGGCGGACCGGGGGCAGCCGGTGACCATCTTCCTGACCTGGACGGGGTGCAGAGTCGGACTCGGGGGTGCACGAGAGCGAGGGGCCTGCACCCACTGCAGGAGACCAGAGGTCCGCTGGTTGAGGGGCAGGCCCGCCTCCCGGAGTGAGTAGACACTCCTCCACTGGGCCGTTTTAACACCTGCTCGAGAAGTAGTGCCTGTGGTGAAGGCGGCGCAGTGCCGCCCCCGGCTCAGCCCCACTATCAGCCCAGCCCTCGCGGCGCCCCCCCCCCCCGCCCCCGCCCCGAGCTTTCTCTCCTGTTTCCGGACCGGCGCTCCGCCCCTCGCCCCCCACCCGCATCCAGGACTGCTGGTTGAGTCCCAGGGGTCTCACAGGTTCAGGTGGGCTATGTTATGTCCTGGTCCTTGCGATGGCAAATGCGCGTCATCGCCGAGTCATGTCTCTGTTGTTAAACTTTAGGGACAACTTGGAAAGCAGAGCGTGTACTTCGGCCTTCCGCCAATAGCAAGCCTACTTCCCATCCCCTCCCTTCCCCACGCCTTAGGACGTCGTGTGCTTATGACTGTTTCTCCTCCTTATCTCCCTTGGCCGCGCTGCGTGGCTTGCTGGATCGCAGGGCCCCGATCAGGGTGGGACTGGGGCCCGAGAGGCAGTGGAGTCCTAACGGTGGCCGCCCTGGAGTTCCCGATTTATGTTGACGTCAAAGTGGAGTGGGCCCCAGGCCATCTCTTCGGAAGCGCCTCCCACCCCGCCCAGGCTTCCTACCGAAGTGATGTCCTGTCCCAGCTCAGGCCCTGTTCCGGTACTCCTCGCGTGGAGCCCTGGTTCTCAAAGCGTCGGTGCTCAGTCACCGGGGGTGGCGCGTGGGGCATCGTCTCCCAGCGCTGCCGGAGCTCAGGGCGGCCACCTGGGATCCGGACTGCGGGCCCCTGGTGCTTCTCCGCCCCCAGGCCGTGTCGCCGCGGGAGGCGGCTCATCTGGCTGGCCCCTCGGTGTCCTCGCTGCGAAGGCCCGAGTCCCCAGCGCCCACCTCGCGGGTCTTAACGCACAGATGCTTACCGAGTGCACGAGGACGTTATCTCGAGGACAGTGTTGGGGCACTTTGTCCCAGGCCGGGTGCTGGAACACGGTCCGACCGCTGGCCCTGTGGGCCTGCAGGCTAGTGAGAGGGGGCGGGAAAACAGAGCTAGG
>NW_011490999.1:58401-59895 GCF_000754665.1 Bison bison bison | reverse complement strand
GGGGCTATGCCGGGGCGAGGCTGGGTCCGAGTGTGGGAGGGGCTGTGCCCAGGGGTGGAGCCGGAGACTGGTGGGCGGGGCCGTGTGGGGGGCGAGGCCACGCCTAGGGGGTGGAGCCGGAGGATGGTGGGCGGGGCTGGGCCCGAGCTCTGGCCCCTGGCAGGTGTCTGAGCTGGAGCCCCCTAAATCCGTCTCCATTCTGTAGCTCAGGCCCGAGTCGCACAGGGAAGGCAGATGTCGCCGAGGGTGCACCCAGATCTCGTGGAGCCGCTCATCTCTCCCCGGAGGCCGCCCGGGCGAGGGGCGGTGTAAATGTATTAAGGCTTTGTCGGGCAGTCGGCCCGCGGAGGTGTCCGAGGTGGTGTCCTCGGTTCGCAGGCGCCGGGAACGAGGCCCCGCGCTCCTTTCTTGTCTCCACTGGGCACACAGGGCCCACAGAACCAGGGCCCAGGCTGAGGACGTCTGTGATAGAGGTTGCGGGGTGTGGGGTTGCACCCCCAGTTAGTGGGGGGGGGGTAGTCAGGGCTCTCCTGCTGTGCTCTCATTAACCAGTCCGACCCCCGCAGCCACGGTCGTCTTCCCAGAACCCAAATGTGACACCGTCCTTTCCCGGGCCGAGATGAGAGCCGCCTGGTGCGAGGGTCTCCTGCCTCAGGGATCATTCTGTACTAGGGCCTTACCTAGCCCTCCACGCGCAGCCCCGTTCGATTCTGTTGATTCCTTTAGCAGACATTTCTGGAATCCCCACCAAGTCCCGGGCATTGTTCTGGGTGTGGGGGAAACGGCTGTGAAGGAAGGCGAAGCCCTAGGGGATGGTTATGGAGTGTTTGGTAAAACGCAGGAAACTGGGGGGTGTGGGGATGGGGATTGAGCGAGCACGTCTGCCCGGGGCAGGCCTGGCAGCTGCAGGCCCGGTTCTCGGCGCTCCGAGGTGCCGCCCCCGGCCTGGTGGAGGGGAGCCGGTTCCCGAGGCCTCGAAGCGCGGCAGGGAAGCAGCCCCAGCCGCCCTCCGCGGGCTCTCTGACGTCCTCTCCCCGCTTCCTTGCAGTGGACATCCTCATCATGGATGACGACGACGTCCCCAGCTGGCCCCCGACCAAGCTGTCCCCTTCCCCATCGGCGGCCCCCGCCGGCCCTCCGCCCCGGCCGCGGCCGCCCGCGCCCTACATCTGCAACGAGTGCGGCAAGAGCTTCAGCCACTGGTCCAAGCTGACGCGGCACCAGCGCACGCACACTGGCGAGCGGCCCAACGCCTGCGCCGACTGCGGCAAGACCTTCTCGCAGAGCTCGCACCTGGTGCAGCACCGGCGCATCCACACGGGCGAGAAGCCCTATGCCTGCTCTGAGTGCGGCAAGCGCTTCAGCTGGAGCTCCAACCTCATGCAGCACCAGCGCATCCACACGGGCGAGAAGCCCTACGCCTGCCCCGATTGCGGCCGCAGCTTCACGCAGAGCAAGAGCCTGGCCAAGCACCGGCGCTCGCACAGCGGCCTC
>NW_011490999.1:47735-57965 GCF_000754665.1 Bison bison bison | reverse complement strand
GCGGGAAGGGCTTCGGGCACGGGGCCGGGCTGCTGGCCCACCAGCGCGCCCAGCACGGGGACGGGCTGGGAGCAGCGGGGGGTGAGGAGCCGGCGCACATCTGCGTGGAGTGCGGCGAGGGCTTCGTGCAGGGCGCGGCGCTGCGCCGGCACAAGAAGGTGCACGCCGTGGGCGCGCCCTCGGTCTGCAGCCACTGCGGACAGAACTACTACCGGGCGGGCGGGGACGACGACGACGAGGACGACGACGAGGAGGCGGCGGGCGGGCGGTGCAGCGAGTGCCGCGGCGGGGAGGGCCGGTAGGGGCGGCGGCCCGGGGGGGCGGGGCCCCTCGGGCTGGGCGGGAACGACGGCGCGGGACCCAGAGGCTGGGGCGAAACGGACAGAGGGGCGTCCCGGGGGTGCGGCGGGCCTGGGGCGGGGCGCGCGGAGCGCCCACCAGGTCGCCCGGCCCTCCCCGCGCCCGCCGCTCGGCCTGGCTTGGCCCCGTCGGTTCTCGGCCAAGCCCGAATCGAGACGTTGGGTGGGAACTAGAGAGACCAAGACGCGACGAAACCCATGAGCGGAAGACCATTCGCCCTCTTTCCTTTCCCTCGCCGAAAGGGCTGCTGCGAGAACGGCGAGCCGTGCACCCTTTACCCTCGGAGGGGCCCCAGCAGGAAGGGAGAGAGGGTCCTTTTACCCTTTAGAATTTTCTTTTAATCACACTGCCTCCTACCCCCGCCCGCCTGTTATTTTCTTCCCCTTCGCGGTCCCAGCCTTTCTCCTCTCCCTGCCTTCCCCCACCCCGCCGGGTCTGGGGTCGCGGAGGCGTGCGGAGCAGAGCGCCCGCGTCCCGGGCGACCCCGCGGACAGCGGGTCCCGGCTCATCCCAGGCCTGGGCGCGGCGGGAAGAGGGCTCGGGGGCAATAAATCGCACTATCCGATCGTCCCTCCTGTGCGTGGTTCTTGAGTCCGGGGAAACGGAGGGCCCCGCACCCGGGCAGCTGCTGCTGGGTGCGTGGGTGGGGGGCACCGGCCAGGCCGGAGGAGAGAGGCCGACATCGGCCCAGGCCGCGCGCGTACCCGGGTGCTCCCTGGAGAATGTCCTGGGAGAGTGACCGGCCGGCTCCGGCAGCGGGCTCTGGGTCCCCGCGTGAGCGGCGTCCTCAATCCGGGAGGACGGGCAGGCCAGTGAGGACCTGGGGCGGGTGTTCCGAGCGAGGCCCGCCCACCGCTGCTTTTAAAAGGACTCCGGCGGCCGGGGGGCGGGGCGGGGCTGAACAGGCTGTGCCTCTCCTCGCGGTGGCGGGCAGCTCTCCCCCGCGCTGCCAAGGACCCCAGGCTCCCGTCTCCACCAGCCCCGGCGGCCCCGCCTGCGTGCAGCGTCTTGGAAGACTTGTCCTGCACCTTGTAGCTGTGTCCCGTCCTCACATCCACTGGGGGAGCAGGGGACAGCCACGGTGTCACAGGTCACCGTAGAGGAGTGCCTGTCTCAACTTCCCAGCGACAGAATTACTGCCTCTAGGAAGAAGCTGGACTCTGGTGGGTGGGCGGGTATCTGCCTACACACCGCCCCCTGCCTCCCAGGAGCCAGCGGGGCCGGGGGAAGACAAGGGTGGGCAGTGGCTTTCTGCTGCTGGGCCACGTGCCAGACCCACAGGTCGGCCCGGGTGGGGGTGGTGCCTGATACCACCCCAGCATCCCGGAACCCTCCGCTGGAGGCCTGGGGACCATGGGGTCTTGGGAGGCTGCAGTGGGTGACCCCGGGGAGGTAGGGTCCCCCCAGGGTGTGTTTCCAGCCTGGCCAAACGGTTCCTCTGGGTTCCTCTGGGTTCCTCTGGGTTCCTCTGGGTTCCTCTGACCTCCGCGGAGTGCGGAGCTGACCAACCAGTCGGGGGAGCTGAAGGAGGAAGCAGGAGTTGGGGTGTGTGTCCTCTCAGGCCTGAGTCTCCCCTGGCCTCTGCTGTCCCTGAGCAGGCCCCAGGCCACAGCCCCTTGGGGCCTCGGGTTCGGAAGCCAAAGTCATGGCCGGCCACCGGTGGGCAGGGACGTGTAGCCCAGGAGGCTTCATTAGGACACCTTGTTCTCAAGTGGCCGTGGCCTCGCTTGGAAACGGTGGACCTGGGTCCGTTTCTTCTGAGGTCTCAGACCTCTGTACGGGAGGGAGGGGGAAAGCTGCTGTTTGTCCAGAGAGGCCGGGGAAACAAAGGCTGAGGGGACGTTTCCCGGTGCCCGCAGGTCCCTTCTCCGTCGGCCAGAGCTGACCTTGGGCGCTTCCGGAGGTGGGGGGGGGAGTGCTGCCTGCTGGGGGTGGGGGTGTTCCCTGTCCCCTGGGGAGGAGTGAGCGTTGGGTTGAGTCGTTCTGTCCCCACCTCCGCGGGCAGAGGCAGCACCTGACACCCGGGCCAGATTCTGGGCCACAGAGAGAGGCTGTGTGACCCTGGGCAAGTGAACTAACCCCTCTGACCCTCCGCTGCCTCCTCTGTGCAAAGAAAAACTTGCCTGTCACAACTGTTTGCAGGGACCCCTGGGGTGTCTCTAAGTGCCTGGTCTCCTCTGGTCACTGACCTCGATTCCTGTCCCGGGAGGAGCCTAGTGCGGGACTTAGGAGCCAGGCACACTGCTCTGCCAGCCGGTGCCGCCCGCCTTCTCCAGTCCTCAGTTCACTTCTTGTCACAATGTGGCATTCAGTGAGCTCGAGGGGCTTCCCAGGTGGCTCGGTGGTCAAGAATCCACCTGCCAACGCAGGAGATGCGAGGAAGAGCCCCTGGAGCAGGGCATGGCACCCCACTCCAGAATTCTTGCCTGGAGAATCCCATGGACAGAGGAGCCTGGTGGGCTGCAGTCCACCGGGTCACACAGGCATGACTGAGCGCGCGTGCAGTGAGCCAGCAGGGGCACGTACTTGGTTTATTTATCCCGTCTCCTCCTGCTCCCAAGCTCTGGCGGCTGTGACTCAGGCAGCCGCACCTTTGGGTCTAGGAAACAGCCCTCCTCCTCCGCGGGGAGCAGGCAGTGGCCACCCCTTAATATGTCAGGAGGACGCGGGCCTGTGTGGAGGGCACTTTCGTCCTGTGGGGCATGGACGTGTGGCCAGGAGAAGGTTTTCTGTCTCAAGTGAAGCCGCAGTTCTCAGCTGAGGCGACTGTGCTCTGGGGTCATCTCTAATTCCCAGGGTAGAGGAGGAGGGGTGCGTGGGTGCACCTGGCATGTAGTGGGGGGAAGGCCAGGGATGCTGCTGACGTCCTGCCATGCTCAGGGGGGGCTCCCGCCCCCAAAAGGTTATCCTGCCCGGAGGCCGGCGGTGCTGGGGAGACACTGGCCCCAGGGACCCCTCCATCCTTCCTGCTCCCGCGCGTGTGAAGGGAAAGGCGACGCTCTGCCGCCACCTCGTGGGCACCAGGGGGAGCGCAGGGAGGTGGGCTGGGCGCCTGCTCCTGGGGCCGCGGGATTAACTGAACTGGACTCATCCACCCACCGACTTGTCCCCCAGTGAACAGGGAGGTTCTACACAGCGACCCCAGGCCAGGCATTCGGGGACTTGTGGCTTAGAGGACCAGCTGACATGGCTTCACACCAGACACACACACACACACAGCCCCCCGACTTTATCCACCTGGAGAAAATGACAAGGGCGAGCCCACAGCCATCCAGGACGCAGTACAGATGTCCCCACCCCACCATGGCCAGACGAACTTGGTTGGTCAGGGCGATGCCCTTGGATTTGCCAAGGGACCCTCCAGGGCTTCCCTGGTGCTCAGTGGTAATCCCCTGGCAGAGGAAATGGCAACCCCCTCCGTATTCTTGCCTGGAGACTCCCATGGACAGAGGGGCCTGGTGAGCTACAGTCCACGGGGTGGCAGAGTCGGACACGACTGAGCGACTGAACGGCAGGGATGGACCCCTCCGGGAGTGGGTCCCTGCCCTCTTGCCCTGCCTTTCCCTGGTGCAGATATGGAAGTAAATGTGCACACAGCTGTGCGTCGAGTATTAGATTCCACGTGGAGTGACAGCCACATGGCATTCGCTTTCTCTTCCTGACTTAGTGTGATCATCCTGCGCCCACCCACACTGCTGCAAACGGCAAGCGTTCGCTCTCTTTACGGCCGAGTAGTACTCCCTGTGCGCCGTCTTTACCCATTCATCTATCATGGCCACTTAGATTGTCTCCATGTGGTTATTGTAAATAGTGCTCCTATGAATATTGGGCTGCAGGTGTTTTTTTTTTTTTTTCAAATTAGAGTTTTCTCAGGATGACTAAATGACTTTTTGTGACACCAGGCCAATGTCAACATCCATCGGCCTTTGTTTCCTTTTCTGTAAAAACAGGAAAAATATTACCTACCTCGTGGTTGCTTTGAGGAGGAGACTCTGGCAGACCAGTTCTTTACTACACTAAGCGATAAATTCAACATTGTGTTCATACTTCTGATGTTCAGTGATAGTCACATCCTCCTTTGAAATTCAGATATGCACTTAAAAATTTTTTGTTGAAAAAACATCAACAGAGTTGTGACTTTTTTAAAGACCCAAGGCCTCCCTCGTCTGCTCTGGAGTCACACCCCCACCGATCAAGGAGGCACTGGATGCTTCTTCCAAATGCTGTGTTTATTCAGTCCTCCCTGTGTGTTCAGGTAGGACAGACGCTTCACAGAGAACTGAAGTCCCAGGACGTGAAGGGCACACGCCGTCGTCAGAGGCAGACACCGACAACCGAACTGAAGTGGATACTCAGGAGCCACCACCAGTGAGACTTTGTGAGGATCAGGAATCGTCATCCGTCTCCTGAAGGGTCCCGCATCAGAGCGGGGGTGGGCGGGGCGGTTCTCGGGTTCTTCAGATTCTCCAGCAGGGCCCGTCCTCCTCCTCCTCCGTGTACCAGGCGTCACTGATGACCACGTGGGGCTTCAGTCTCTGCACCTGCTCCAGCAGCCTTCTTACTCTGGCCGGGTACTGCTCTTTCCACAGCCTGGGAAGGGGGCCAGAAAGGGGCCTCCTTACTTGGGGAATTTGCTTCTGATGCCTCTCCCTTCCCCAGCACTCCCGGACACCCGGCCCAAGGGTCTGAAACCTCTTCTTGCGCTGTTGCAGACAGACAGCGCCTTCCTCCTTCAATAAAACTCAGCCCGCCACCCTTTTTAAAAAATCAAATTCTGTATCTTTTAGGGCTTCCAAGGTAGCTCAGATAGTAAAGAATCTGCCTGCAACACAGGAGACCCGAGTTCCATCCCTGGGTCTGGAAGATCCCCTGGAGAAGGAAATAACAACCCACTCCAGTGTTCTTGCCTGGAGAATCCCCATGGACAGAGAAGCCTGGTGGGCTACAGTCCAGGGGGCTCACAATAGAGTCAGACACAACTTAGCGACCAAACTACCACTAAGACCACAAGTGGTTTGGCTGGATCCTGCAGTAATTCTCCTTGTGGTTTTTTGGAAGATACAAACATTTTGTCTGTTTGCATTTCAGAAGCCATCTCTGGGGGCTCACCCGATGGTCTGTAGATTAGAGGTGGGATGCATGAAGGCGGAACACAGCGTCGTCATTCCTCTGGGGCCGAGGTCGTTGCGCATCAGGTTCAGGCTGGCCAGGTGGCGGCTGCAGGTGAGGGCGGCAGACAGGGCCTTGCAGCCTTCAGAGGTCAGTCCACACGCCTCCAGCCTGCAGGGTCAGCACAGCCAAGAAAGACCCCGCCATCTGGGAGCCTCCCTCCAACCTGTATTTGACTTCCACTACAGTCTTTTTTATTTTAGATAGCTGTCTCTTTTATTTATTATCATTATTTGGGCTCCCCTGGTGTGCTCAGATGGTAAAGAACCCACTTGCTAATGCAGGAGACCCTGGTTTGATCCCTGGGTTGTGAAGATCCCCTGGAGAAGGGAATGGTAACCCACTCTGGTATTCTTGCCTGTACAACATTTTTAAAAATTTTATTTTAAGGAGATATCTCTTATTATCATCGTTATTTGGCTGTGCCACGTGGCATGCGGGATCTTAGTTCTCCAACCAGAGATCGAGCCCATGGCCCTGCATTGGAAGCGCAGAGTCCGAACCGCTGAACCCCTAGGGAACCGCCCTACTGCAATTTTAACAGTACAGTGGAATACTATTCAGCCATGAAAAAGAACAAAAACCTTGCCATTTGCAACAAGATGGCCGGACCTGGAGGGTGTTATGCGCGGTAAAGGAAGCTAGAGAAAGACAAACGCTGCATGTTTTCACTTAAATGTGGAATCTAAAAAGTGAAATGAATGAAGAAAGTGGGAATAGAGTCACAGATACTGAGAACAAACCAGTGGTTGCCAGTGGAGCGGTCTTCTTTGTTAAAAACTTGATGAGAGTGTAGTTGATTTATAGTGTATTGGTTTCAGGTGTGCAGCAAAGTGATTCGGTGACACCACACATAAATCCACCATTTTTCAGATTCTTTTCCCACGTAGGTTATTACAGAATGTTGAGTAGAGTTCCCTGTGCTCTACGGTAGGTCCTCGTTGATTATTTTCATACACAGTATTTTGTGTATGTTAGTTCCAACCTCCTAGTTTATCCCTCTCACACCACCCTCTTCCCCCTTGGTAACCATCAGTTTGTTTTCTATGTCGTGAGTCTGTTTCTGTTTCATAAGTAAGTTCATTTGTGTCATTTCTTGAGATCCCACACTTAAGTGATATCATATGATATTGTCCTTCTCTGCCCAACTTACTTCACTCAGTGTGATCATCTCTAGGCCCATCCCTGTTGCTGCAAATGGCTTTAGTCCTTCCCCCTTCAGGGCTGCATAGCACTCCACCGTATGTACTGGCAGTGTTCTAAGAAGCCTCCGGGGTGATTCTGGTGCTTTCAGAGTTTGAGCTCCACCGGCGTCATCATCTGCTTTTTGACCCATCCTTCTCACTAGACGGGCAATGCCAGGGTCTGTGTACCTCCACCGTTTGGCACTGTGTCCAGCAAACATTTACCTACTTAGTTCTCACCACCTCCGGACCACGTTCTCCAGCATTTGTATCTCATTCATGCATATACAGGTGCCCAGTCGGACTGGACGCCTCGGTCTGCTCCCCTGCCGAGGTTGGGCTCCATTCGACGGGATGGTGAACAGAACCTGCTCTTTGTGGGAGCGGCGTCACGTCTGCATTCCCCTCCCCCTGCGCCCAGCCCTCTGGGAGGTGGTCCCAGGACCCTACCCGAGTCTCGTCAGGGTGTTCTTCTGCTTCAGTCCCTCGCACAGCGCCGCAATCCCCTCATCACCCAGGGCGTTGGCGGCCAGATCCAGGCTTCTCAGGCGCGGACTCCTTGTGATCACGTTGGACAGACTCTTGCAGCACGAGGCGGTGAGGCGGCAGTTCACCAAACTGCGATAGGCGGGAGGTGGGAGGGGACGGAGAGCGAGGGAGAGCTGGAGGTGGGGGAGAGAGAGAGCCAGACGGGGACGCGGAGACGGACCCTAGAACTAACTCGCGGTGCCCTCTCTTTCGGCCGGCTAAACCGTGTGGTAGACTTGATCTCCGACAAGCGGGGAAACTTACTCCAGGTCCCGGAGAGGGCAGGACGGCTCCATCATGACCTCGCACAGAAGGTTCATCCCGGGATCTTCCAGGGGGTTCATGCTGAGGCTCAGGTGCGTCAGATGCCTGTTGCCCATGAGTGCAAAGGCGAGGAAGCCACAGCCAGCCACATCCAGGCTGCATGCGTTTAGTCTGCGGGGCACACACAGAGAAGAGGAAGCTCAGGTGTGCTCCTCAGAGTGACCTGGGCCTTTCAGATGGCCCCCAGGGACAGCCCGAGGCTACAGAGGCTGGAAGGCGCCTTAGAGAAAATGGGCGTGTTCCACAAGCTTCCTGCGGGCTCGAGTACAGTGCTGTTGGTTGCAAGCTCCACATTTGTTGTTGAGTCGCTCAGTCGTTTGCGACTCTTGTGCGACCGCATAGACCGTAGCCCACCAGGCTCCTCTGTCCATGGGATTCTCCAGGCAAGAATACTGGAGTGGGTTGCTATGTCCTCCTCCAGGGGATCTTCCCCTCCCAGGGAGGAATCCCCTGCATTGGCAGGCGGATTCTTTACCACTGAGCCCCCAGGGAAGCCCGAGTTCAATGTTAATGATTCAGTAATATGTATTACATAAGGTGTCTGTAAACAGAAACACATAAAACAAGGTTAGGTATTGATCGGTTGGAGAAAATAACACCACAGATTAACTTTTCTCTTAAACAGAAACAGACTCACAGACTGGTGGTGGCCAAGGGGCAGGGGTGTCGGGCGAGGGGAAGAATGGGGAGTCTGGATCACCAGACGTGAGCTCCTACAGACAGGATGGGTAAACGTCAGGGTCCTACTGCAGAGCACAGGAAGCGCATTCAACATCCTGTGGCGAGCCACAATGGAAAAGCGTTTTGAAAAAGAGTTGAGTCACCTGTGCAATTAGCAAAAATTAACACAACATGCTAAATCAACCATACTTCAATAAAAGAAATTTTAAGAAAACGCTGTGACCAGAGGTGCCCAGGAACTGTGGGAGTCTTTCCCTGGAGAGTCACTCATCCTGCGTCCACCTGTCCCGTACTCACGGCAAATTTACAGAACAGGACTGCCGGGAGTAATGAGACGTGGCTGTACGTGGATGAATGAGGACTTCCGGCTCGAAACACAGAGGCAGAGGTGGGATTTTCCAGGGTAGAAGCTATCAGGAGAGGGCAGGACACGGCACTTCCGAGGTCCCCACGTCCTGACCATTTCCCCACTGCTCTGCGCTCGCTGTAATAGAGCTACAGATGCTCTGGCGGCCGCAGGGTGGACTCACGCCAGCTTCTGCAGACCACAGCTGGAGAGCTTCACGGCCCGACACAGCAGGCTCATCCCTTCGCTCCCCAGTTCATCGCCCGACAGGGACAGGTGTGTCAAGCCCTGGTTCTCGATGAGAGCAGAGGCCAGGTCTTGGCAGGTGGCGGCTGTGAGCCCACAGCTCCCCAGGCTGCAAGGAGAGAGGCCAGAACGGAGATGACAGCTCAGTCGGTGAAGAACCCGCCTGCCAGCGCAGGAGACACCGCAGACTCGGGTTCCATCCCTGGGTCAGGAGGATCTCCTGGAGGAGGGCACGGCAACCTCCTCCAGTATCCTTCCCTGGAGAATTCCATGGACAGAGGAGCCTGGCAGGCTACCATCTATGGGGTCACAAAAGAGTCAGACAGGACTTAGCAACTAAACAGAAATAAACTTCCACAATGGGCTCCCTGCAGGAGGCCCTCCCTCCCTGTTCTAACCCTCAGCTTATGCCCCAGCCAGTTCCCCTCCCTTTCCTCCACCCGCTGTGACAGGGACGATCACAAGGGAAGATAGGACTCGTGAACAGGAGTACCGCTCACATTAGCTTCTGCAGGGTGCAGGGTGTGACCTTCAAGGCGTCACAGAGAGACTTCACGCCCTGGTCCGCCACCTTATTTCCCGTGAGGCTGAGGGATTTCAGGCTGCCGGACGTAGCAAGCACTTGGGAGATCTCCCGACAAGAGGCTGGGGTTAATCCACAGCGATCCAACCTGCAGAGACAGGCAACATGGAGCACGTCCTCAGCTCTCCCCAGCAGCAGCCCACCTTGCCCCCATCAGCCGCCCTGTCCCTTTGGCTGGCTCCTGGGCGTTCTCTGCTCTGGCCTGAGGGTCCCAGCATTTGCTGTGCCTGTTCGCAGTCTCAGATCTTTTTGTGGTTCAGTTTTCCATTCACCCTCTGGGATGCCACCTTGTCTGAGTAAGTCAGTCTCACCACCTTCCCAACCACGCCTGCCCGCCCTCCTCTGCCCCGTCTTCTCGTCCCCGTATTACTTTATTCATAGCAATGACCACCAGCCGACGTTTTGTACGTTTACCTGACCTATACCGTTGTGTAAGTTCAGGTGTCAGCCTGCTGACTTGATACATTGATATATTGCGGTATGACTGCCACAGTAGCATTAGCTATCATCTCTATCACGTCACACAGTATCATTTTTTTTTTTGGTAGGAAATCATTAAAATGTATTCTTTCAGCAATTTTGATGTTTATAATACAGGATTGAGGTATGTTAGTCAATAAAGCTGAACAGACCTCATGTTCATCTCTCTCAAAATACAGCCAAAGCACCGAGTAGTCCTGGTTTTTAGTCCCAGAGAATCTAAATGGCAAAACACACCCCCAGGAAATCACAAACTGGCAGCGACTGAGATGTCCCTGGAATGGTGAATGACTACACTAACTGCACACGCCTGTATCACCAAATGGGGT
>NW_011490999.1:31264-47635 GCF_000754665.1 Bison bison bison | reverse complement strand
TGTGTGTGGGCCTGCGTGGGTGTGGGGTGTGTGTGGGCCTGCGTGGGTGTGGGGTGTGTGTGGGCCTGCGTGGGTGTGTGTGTGTGGGTGTGCGTGGGTGTGGGCCTGCGTGGGTGTGTGGCTCAGTCAGTCCGACTCTGCCCCAAACCCCGCTCCTGTCCAGGCTGCCGCAGAACCCTGAGCAGAGTTCCGTGTGCTGCAGGCACACTGGGTTTTTAGTGGCGGCTCGCGGCGTCTCGTTCCCTGGCCAGGGATCGAACCTGGGCGCCCTGCATTGCGAGCACACAGTCTTAGCTGCGGCACCACCGGGGGAGGCCCCGGAAGTTACGTTTATTGTGACGTACGCGTGACACCATCTGCGCCCTCTCTCGGTGTCCGGTTTGGCGGCGTTTATTACATACACACGGCCGTGCACTCATCCTGGCCAACCAGCCCCAGACTCCCAAACCTTTGTACGACCTCGGCAGCTTTCTGCGAAAGCTTATTTCAAATAAAGAGTAAAAGCAGTGACGCCCTGAAATCCAAGCAGCAGAAAGCATGCCCAGCGCGCGACTCGCCTTAGAGACTCCAGCGCACACTGTGGGTGCCTGAGGGCCTCGCACGCCGTCTGCACGTCCTCCTCTCTCAGGCGGCAGCCCATCAGGTCCAGGCGCGTGATGTTCCGGTTGATAATCAGAGTCATCCAGAGGTGACGGAGACCAGGGGTAACCCGGGCCCCTTTAAATCTACAGACGGGAAAAGGGAACGTGAGTTAGGACTACCGGGAGAGGTTTCGTTGTACCCTCATCTTTCCTTCTCACTCTGTTCCCATTTCGACTCTGATCTTTCATTATTTGCAGTTACAGTTGCTCCTCAAACAACACGGGTTTAAACTATACGAGTTCTCGTGTATGTTGGGTTTTTTTCAATAAATATAAAAACACACATGTAGACCATCGTATGCAAAACTGGCATTGATGTGGACCGCCTATCCCTACACAGGAATGAGGTGAGTGGTATTCAGCATAAAATCAATGATGTGTTTGTTTTCTTACTATTTTAGAACTTTGCTTTCAAAGAATTACATTAGTGTACAGAATGCTCTTCTCTCTTATAACCAGAGAAACAGCCTGTCAGCCAATCATTAAAGGTAAGTGTTTTTCTTAAATATAGCAATGTTGTATTATGTTTATTGTATTATGTACAATATAATATTGTATTATGATTATGACCGTAATGTGGATGCCGTAAAAGTTTGCAATGATTCATTCATCAGTGTCCAGGCAGGGCTACCGCGTTGTTGTTGCGGCTTAGTCGCAAAGTTGTGTCTGACTCTTTGTGACTCTATGGACTGTAGCCCGCCAGGCTCCTCTGTGCATGGGATTCTCCAGGCAAGAATACTGGAGTGGGTTGCCATTTCCTTCTCCAGGGGATCTTTCCTACCCAGGAATCCATAAAGCAACCTTATTGATGCTTCTTCATTATCAATGCGTGAATCATTATGTGTATAAATACATGTATGATTTTTTACATTGTATTTTCATTTTTGATGTCCAGTGTTACACATATGTATAGACACATATGTAGTTATACATATGACATCTAAAGTGTTTTGTATATAACATTGATGAGGTACTGACACATGATTCATCAGACAGACAATGTAAATTTATGGTATCAATGAATACAGTACTAAAATGAACCTTCCTCACTTCCTGCTCCAACTAAGCAACTCCTATTCATCCTTCAAAACCCTGAGTAAATGAACCCACCTTAGTAATCCCTTCACAAGATCCTTAGTCATTCCCCACCTATACTTTTGGGAACTTGGTTGCTATACCTTCCACAGCCCTTATTCCCTGCAAATACACTCTATAGATCAGTAGGTAGGAGAGGAGAGCCATGACACAGCCACACAAAGGGATGTACGGGGTCTGGGAAGCCTCACATCAGATTCTGTATTTTACAGGCTGGCTGCCGCAGCTTGACACACAGGGTTTTCATGGCCTCCTTGCTCAAGACGCTGCCACTCAGGTCGAGCTGTCGTAGGTTTGGGTGCGTGCTGAGCACGGAGCAGAGGTCTTCCCAGTGCTCATCAAGGGTCTTGATCTTCAGCCTATTGTGGAGAAGGAAACAAACATTTGTTCACACAGGATGGATTCTGACATGAGCAACTGCCCCATCCACGCCCGAGGAGAGAAGTCAGGCTGTTAGGATGGGGGAGGGTCTCAGAGGCTCTGAGTGGATCTGATCTCATGGTCTGGAGAAGTGTTGTCAGAACCAAACTGCTTCCAGAACACTTCTGTACCCACAGGGCATACCGCCAGCTCTAAGTAAGATTTGTGCTTGAATTCTAGCTCCCTCTTGAACGTCAAAGTGTAGTCACTATGGAAAACGGTATGGAATGTCCCCCCCAAAATTAAAAATAGAACTACCATTTGCTGTTGCTCAGTCACCAAGTCATGTCCGACTCTTTGTGACTATGGACTGGAGCATGCCCTGTCCTGCACTACTTCCCAGAGTTTGCCCAAGTTCATGTCCACTGAGTCGGTGATGCCATCCAGCCATCTCATCCTCTACCATATGATCCAGAAATCCCACTTTTGGGGATGTGTCCAAGAGAATTGGAACCAGGGTCCCAGAGAGGTATTTGTACATTATTCACAACAGTCAAGATACAGAAACAACCTAAGTGTCCATCAGTGGATAAAGAAACTGGTGTGTGTGCCCCAGTGTCCACTGCAGCGCTGTTTACAACAGCCAGGACATGGGAGCAACCTAGATGTCCACCGATAGCGGAGTGGATGAAGAAGTTGTGTTACATATATACTCAGTGGGATATACTCAGCCACAAAAAGGAAAGAAACTGAGTGAGTTCTAATGACATAGATAAACCTAGAGCCTATTATATACAGAGTGAAGTAAGTCAGAAAGACACGAATAAATTTTGCATATTAACACATATATATGGAATCTAGAAAGATGGTACTGACGCATCTACTTGCAGGGCAGGAAGAGAGACAGACCTAGAGAACCGACTTGTGGACACAGCGGGGGACGGAGAGGCTGGGATCAATCGAGAGAGTAGCCTTGAGACAGGTACATTATCATATGTTAAACAGACAGCTGATGGGAATTTGCCATATGACACAAGGAGCTCAGCTCGGTGCTGTGATGACCTAGAGTGCTGGGATGGGGTGGCAGGGAGGGAGGTTCAAGAGCGGGGGACACATGTATACCTGTGGCTGATTCACGTGGATGTGTGGCAGAGACCAACACAACACTATGAAGCAATTAGCCTCCAACTACAAATAAATACATACAAAGAGAAAATGTGGTGTACACACATACAATGGAATATTATCCAGCCTTGAAAAAGAAGGAAGCACTGCCATTGGCCAGAACAGCGGTCAGCTAGAGGACACTGTGCCAAGTGAAATAAGCCAGTCACAGAGAGACGTGTCCGGTCTCACTTAGATTCTAAAGCAGTCAAATTCACGGAAGCCGGGCGTGGAGCGGTGGTTGCCTGGCCTTGGGGTGGGGAACTGGGAGATGTTGGCCAAAGGGTATAAAGTTGCAGCTATCAGGATGAGTGCATTCTGGGGCTCTAATGTGTTAACACAGTGATGCACACCCAGGGGGATAGTCTTTAGGTGTTTTCACACACAAAGAAAATGGTACCTATATGAGGCGATGGGTGTGCTGACTAGCCTGACGGTGATCATTTCAGGTACATCAAAACACCAAGTCATACACCTTACATGCGTGCAATTTTGCTCAGTTATACCTCTCTTGTGTTGGAAAGAAACACAAGAACGGGAACGGCAGAGGTGGGGCACTCACCCTTGGGGAGCCCCGGACCATGCCTCAGCAAATTCATCCTTTGGGGTCCCTCTGACATCCAGTCGAACTTTCCGTAAATGCTGGCAACGCCGGAGACAGAAGGAAGACACCGTTAAGTCCATTGGCCGGTTCAACTGCAGCCACACTTCTTGGAAGCCGTTCAAGGCCAAGCGAACAAACTCGTCGTCCTGTGTCTCGAAAAGGCAGTAGAAGGCCTCGAGCAAGTCTGGGGAGGCGGCGGCAGCAGGGTGCTGACCCAGCAGGCAGATCCAGTGCAGAAGTTGCTGCTTAGCCACGGGGGCGACGGGACAGCCTAGGAGGGTTTCCAGGGCCCGCATCACCTCCTTGCTCACAAGGCCAAATAGGAATCTCTTCATCTGGACCAGCTGAACGTTGAGGTCAATATGCCTGAGCTCCGTCAGACTCTTTGTGCTCTGGGGGAACAGCGGGTAGCCCTCCCCGTCTCCCTCGACGCCTCGCAGGACGTAGAACAAGGCCGCAAAGAACTCCTGGAGGCTGAGGTGGGAGAATGCGTGGCCCCTTCCGCAGTGGCCGTCAGGGAGAAGGATGCTCGCCTGCTGCAGGGCGGAGAGCTCGGGCCCCTGCAGCCCGTGGACGCCCAGGTCGTCGCCATCAAACACGAACTTCGCGTTCCACACGCCGTCCACTGCCAGCCGGCACAAGCCCTTCAGGGCACCGCGTTCCTCCCCGCTCAGCGCGCGCCAGCCTGCATCTTTGGGAGCCAGCCGCTGGAACACGAAGGCGGCGTACAAGCCCGTGAGGGTGTGGCCGGGGACGGGAAGGCCTTTCCCCGGCTCCCCCTGCAGCTCGAGGGCCTCACGGACCAGGGCGCACACCACGGGCACCTGACACTTGTCAAGCACCTCCTGGTGGTCGGCCCCCGCGTGCCAGGCGCATGTCTTATGACCGCAGTGCTTCCCGCCACCGAGGAGCAACTGCATCCTGTTTTCCACTGAGAGGCCCCCGACCCATAGGTAACGGGGAGACTGGAGCAGGGCTTGGAGCCTCTGCAATCCCGCGTCCTGGACGGTGAGGAGGAGGGCGCACTCGGGGAGCAGGACTTTCTTCAGCAGGCTGTGCGCCAGGACGGCTGCGGGCTGCCTCTCCGCCCAGTCGGCCAGGAGGCTGGAGTCCTGGTCTCTGAAGGTGAGCTCCAGCTCTTCGAGTCCATCTACCACAATCAAGAGCCTTTCGGGCTGGGACAGGACCTTCTCCACCGGGACCGGGGCGTCCGGCCACTCCCTGGAGATGAGCTCCACAAAGCTGGTCTCCCTGGACCCCTGGAGGTCTCTGGCGCGGAGAAGGAAGACGTAGGAGAACAAGCCCTTGTAGAGGTCGCCTTGCGCCCAGAACAGCAGGAGCCTCCGGGCCAGCGAGGACTTACCAACCCCCGGGGGTCCGTGCAGAACCACCGTGAGAGGCCGGAATCCCCCCGAGGGGTCTGGGTTAAATGCCCCGGATAGCGCGTGCGCGTCCGGACACTCGGAGGCAAATTCTTCAAAGCGCTGGGGTGTGTCCAGCCTGGTGGAGAATGTCGTCATCACGTGGATCCTGTAGTCCCGCGAGTCCTGTGGGTCCTCTCTGGGGCCTGCATGGGACGGAAGAGAGGGGAAGAATGGGACTGGGTGTGAAGAGAGTCACAGTTTTAGCGAGAAACAAGCAAAGACGCAAAACAAAGACCACAGACTTAGTCGCTGCGAAGACAGCCAGCCTGCCTCTGGGGCGCTTTCCTTTCTTCCTAGCAATGTGCGTATAAGGATCTCTGTCCCTAAGATCACTGCCTCAGAGCGGATGGATGTCCTGGGAAATAGAGCTGTGTCCCTTTAACTGGACCTCTCTTTCCCGCACGTCACACCTGACGCTTTACAAGTTTGTCTCCCCACCATGGGCGGTGCCAGAGACTTTGCTGCTTGCCACTGTATCTTTGTGGTAAAGAATCTGCCTACAATGCAGAAGACGCTGGAGATGAGGGTTCAATCGCTGGGTTGGGAAGATCCCCTGGGGGAGGAAATGACACCCCACTCCAGTATTCTTGCCTAGAGAATCCCCATGGACTGAGGACCCTGGCAGGCTACAGTCCCTGTTGCCATTTCCTCCTCCAGGGCATCTTCCTGATCCCGGGATCAAACCTGGGTTTCCTGCATTGCCAGGTAGATTCTTTACTACTGAGCCACCTGGGAAGTCCCACTAATATCTTAGATATCACCACCAGGACTTCCAAGGTGGTGCGGTGGTCAAGACTTCACCTTCTAATTCAGGGGTTGTGGGTTTGACCCCTGGTCAAGGGCCTAAAATCTCACATGCCTCAGGGCCAACAAAAACAAAAATATAAAACAGAAACAATATTGCAACAAGTTCAATACAGACTTTAAAAATGATCCATATCAAAAAAATTTTTTTTCCCATGATCACATCCTTGTATATAAATGTTAAGAGCAGCATAATTCACACACATCCATGTTTCCACCACTTCGTCCCTCCCCGCGATCCCCAACTAACCTGGCACTTCTTTCATGCTTGGACCTTGGTCAGTCTTTGTTGGTGCAGAATCTTCTGATATTTCAGCCAGTAGATACTCTGCAATCAAGAACAGTTGAGACGGTGTCTCAATAACGTCATGGCAGCTACCCTCATCAGGGGTGAAAACATCTCCAGCCCAAAATACTGAAGGGAACCCACACTCGTCTCAGCATCTCACAGTTTATTCCCCAATTCGTCTGCAGCGAGGAAAATGGAGACGCAGGGCCCGTGACAGTCTCAACATGGTGGCTCGGCTGGGGATACTGATCAGTAAACATCCAGTCTTATTTTGATTTTATAACCTTCATTTCCTACAGTGACAGATTTTATTATCCTGGGCTCCAAACAGTGACTGCAGCCATGAAATTACAAGACCCTTGCTCCTTGGAAGGAAAGCTATGACAAACCTAGACAGTGTATTAAAAAGCAGAGATTTCACTTTGCTGGCTAAGGTCCTTACAGTCAGAGCTATGGTTTTTCCAGTAGTCATGTATGGATGGGAGATCTGGACTATAAACAGATCTGAGTGCTGAAGAATTGATGCTTTTGAACTGTGGTGTTGGAGAAGATACTCGAGAGGCCCTTGGACTGCAAGGAGATCCAACCAGTCAATTGTAAAGGAAATCAACCCTGACTAGTCATTAGAATGACTGATGCTGAAGCTCCAATACTTTGGCCACCTGATGCAAAGAGCTGACTCACTGGAAAAGACCCTGATGCTGGGAAAGATTGAAGGCAGGAGGAGAAGGGGACAACAGAGGATGAGAAGGTTGGATGGCATCACTGGCTCAGTGGACATGAGTTTGAGTAAGCTCCAGGACTTGGTGATGGACAGGGAGGCCTGGCGTGCGCAGTCCATGGGGTCGCAAACTCAGACATGACTGAGCAGCTGAACAACAACAACAATTTCCTATGAATAACAGTAACATGTTTTCCATCCAGGGATTTTTTTTTGATTCTCAGAAGGAAGAGCTTCTGTTCAAGCTCTTTATGGACACAACAGATGAGCAACATCTGGGTGTGTAATACCTGTAAGTCTTTAGAGCCAATCTGGCTGCTCACACTTGGGACTCTAAGTTTTTGTCCACAGTTGAAGGAGAGAATTCCTCCTGATAAAGGAGAGCTATTATTTTTTTTTCTACTACCTTTCTCCGAAATACCTTAAGATAACCACAGAACTTGATGTAAGTACATTGCTAGAATATGGCTACCAACATTCTGAGGGAGGGCAATCCTTAGAGAAGTTCCTTGAACCTTAGTCTCTAAATCTAAGGCAAGAAATAAGGGAGACACCCGTTCTACAGCTGTTACTGTTCTTGAAAACAAACAAACCGAAATGCCTCAGACCTAGGGACACACACAGACTGAAAGTGAAGGGCTGGAAAAAGATATTCCATGCAAATGGAAGTCAAAAGAAGCAGGAGTAGCAATACTCATATTAGATAAAATAGTCTTTAAAAATAAGGAGATGGTGATGGACAGGGAGCCCTGGTGTGCTGCGATTCATGGGGTCGAAAAGAGTTGGACACGACTGAGCGACTGAACTGAACTGAACTGAAGGCACTTCCCAGGTGGCGCTAGTGGTAAAGAATCCACCTGCCAATGCAGGAGATATGAGAGACTTGGCTTTGATCCCTGGGTCAGGAAGAGCCCCTGGAGGAGGAAACGGCGGAAAATTCCAGGAAGATGGACAGAGGAACATGGCAGGCTACAAGTCCATGGGGTTGCGAAGAGTCAGACAGGACCAAGCACATTCACAAGAGACAAGGAAGGCCACTACATAATGACTGAGGGATCTATCCAAGATGATGTAACAATTACAAAGATACACGCACCCAACAAAGCAGCACCTCAGTGCACGAGGCCGATGCTGGCCGCTGTTAAAGGGGAATTGACGGCGACAAGAGAGTAGTGGGGGGCTTTAGGACCCCACTCTCACCGGAGGACAGATCTTCCGGACAGAAAATTAATGAGGAGAAACAAGATGAAGATTCACTTTCTCATTGGACCTTGGCAACAGCACGTAGACGCAGCACAAATACCGTCCCCTGGATGTAGAGGAGGAGAGACTTTGCCAGAAGTCACACATGTGGGGCCACCAGAGCTCTGGCGTGGCACTTTTGACTCCACGTGCCGTCTGCTACCTTCAGCCCACCAGGCAGACCTGTCTTCTCCTTCACTGTTTCACGGGCTGGAGATGACTTGGGTTTCCAGCGAGGCAGGTTGAGCAGTGAGTGAGTGAGTTCTCCTAGTTCAGAGTCCCGCTGTAGAGATGGACACCCTCCCACCCCCAACGTTACATTCCCCATCCCCTGGGAACTTGAGGTCACCCCCTGTTTCCCCTACCCCCGAGGTCTGCCCCAATCTCACTCACTTTTCATCTCGTCCCTTGCCATCTCAGACAGTGCCGACAGGCTCATCTTTTCAAAGATGTCAGTGGATGTCTTCCAGGCGAGAGATGCTCTGCAATGCTCATGCAGGAGGGAGGCGAGGGACTCCGCATCAGCCCTGTCCACCTGGACCAGAGGGAAGGAGCACGCTGCTGATTCTGACGCATGCTCCTTCAGGAGGGCCTTAAATGTCTGGAACTCCTCTTTGCCCAGCTGCTCGAAACACCACTGCAGTCCGTAATTGGAGAAGGGGGCTATTTTGGCTTCTCTCATCTTGATGCAAGGCTGAGAGCTCAGGTGGAATGGAAAAGTAGTCTTTGGTAAACGAAGCCAATGGGACCTGTTAGAAGAGTGAAGAGTTAGTTGCTCAGTGCTGTCTGACTCTTTGCGACCCCATGGACTGTAGACCACTAGGCTTCTCTGTGCGTGGGATTCTCCAGGCAAGAATACTGGAGTGGGTTGCCATGCCCTCCTCCAGGGCATCTTTCCGACCCAGAGATCGAACCCGGGTCTCCTGCATTGCAGGCAGATTCCTTACCTGCTGAGCCCTGGGGGAGGTCATAGAGGAAGATTGAAAACACTTGCCAGTGAGTGGTCCTGGCTAACAGGCTAGGCTTAATGGAATTGGCCAATAGGTTACCGTCACTTACTGAAAATCAGTCACAGGGTTTTCAGATGAGTTCTTTCCGGTTGCACTTGTTAATATAACATCCAGTTACACACACACAGTAAAGACTTTTGGTATAAAGGTATTCTGAGGACTTCCCTGGGAATACAGTGGCTAAGAGTCTTCCCGCCAATGCCGGGGACACGGGTTTGATCCCAGGAGGGTCCCCCATGCCGAGGGCAGCTGAGCCCATGCAGCAGAGCTCCAGGGCCCAGGAGCCTCAGCTCCTGACACTTGAGTGCCCTGAGCCCCTGCTCTGCAGCGAGAGACTAGCTTCCACTCAGAGCCCTCGGGCAGCAACTGGAGAAACAGTTTTCTACGTCCGTGCGTTCGTTTTGTAGATAAGTTCATTTGCTGCACGGGGGTCTTGAGTGATCCTACAGAAGCTGTTAGGATTACAGGGCCTGAAATCAGACCCCATTTGAATATCGAGTCTTGGTGTCCCAGGCAAAGGCGTTTCCCTCAGTAACTCGGTTTCCTCCCGTGACAAAGAGCACCCTCAGGACTGTAGGGTGTCGCAGAGCGCTTTGATGACTGTAAGCCACGGTGAGTAACACCCCCAGACTCCTTTAAGATACAGACACACATCAGTTGGTCCTGACGTTCAAGTCAGAGCACCCCAAGTTCATCCTCTACTTTAGACCAAGGGGCTTACCAGGTGGCGCAGTGGTAAAGAATCCGCCTGCCAATGCAGGAGACCCAGGTTTGATCTCTGGGTCAGGAAGATCCCCTGGAAGAGGAAACTCAACCCACTGCAGTAGTCTTGTCTGGAGAATCCCATGGACAGAGAAGCCTGGTGGGCTACAGTCCATAGGGTTTGCAAAGAGTCAGATAAAACTCAGTGGCTAAACAACAACTTCAGACCTAGAGGTTGGGAAGAGCTGAGAGATGTACCCAAATATGCCAAACAGATGTGTTTTGTGGGTGGACTTTTTCATCAAAGCAGAGCAATGGGACATACCTCCTTCTCTCTGAGGGTTTCTTTGGTCCCTGGGCTCTGACGAGTCTAACTGGAGAGACTGGGAGCAGAGAATAGGGCTCAGCGAGTAGGTTCCAACCAGGAAGGGAGAAAAACAGGGAGAGAAAGATTCCAGGGAGAAGGCAGGAGGAAACGCCCACCACCCTGACTCCTCACCTCTAGGACGGGATCCCACCGGCAAGCGGTGATGACGGGCCTTTGGGGGGATCCGTGTGGTGACGTTCTTGCCGTCTATTGGCTGCTACGCTCCGCGTGGGCACACCCAGGGTAGACGGGGAGCAGCGGCTCTCTGCACCTGCTTGCCCCGCCCCTTCCCACCTGTCAGGTGAGGATGCTCTGTCGGCCTTAGTTCACCTGTGCTGAAGACCCGCGGGTCAGTACAGCCCTCACCTGGCTGGCCCAGAGCAACGGGGTGTGGGTGTATGTGTGTGGGTTGGCACTTGCTGACCACTCTCTAAGGATGCTGCTGTTGCTTGTTCAGTTGACTTTCTCCATAACACCCTCTTATCTGGATTCCTGTGAATTCATAGTATTTACGTGCTCTGTCCCTCAATCGTGTCTCACTCTTTGTGACCCCATGGACTGTAGCCTGCCAGGCTCCTCTGTCCATGGGATTCTCCAGGCAAGAACTCTGGAGTGGGTTGCTAGGCCCTCGCCCAGGGGATCCTCCCAACCCAAGGATCAAACCCACGTGTCCTGCGTTTCCTGCATTTGCAGGCGGGTTCTTTACCACTAGCACCACTTGGGAAGCCCCGTGGTATATGCACCTGCTTGTTATCAAACAATTCTTCTCCAGTGTTCTAAAGTGCACCTGTGTTCAACATCGCTAATAAAGGAGATGCAAATCAAAACCACAGTGAGATCTCACCCGACACCTGTCTCAATAGCTGTCATCAAAAAGAACACAAATAAGAAATGTTGGCTAGGAATGTAATTTGATGTAATTTGAATGTAAATTGGTGCAGTCACTGTGGCAAGCATTATGGAGGTTTCTCTAAAAACTCCTTTGACATTGAAACTTCAAAAATATTAATGTATCTACCTAAACATAATTGTAATGTATAGTGGAACTATATGTAACTCTGTTCTATTTTTCCCCAGTCTCCTGTAAATATGTTATCATACTTTCATAATTTAAAAAATGAGCAAGAGAAAAAAAGAAGAAGTACATAAAAATAAAACTACCATATGACCCAACAGGTCCACTCTTGGGTATGTATCTGGATAACCATAGAAGCTCTCATTTGGAAAGATACCTGCACCTCTATGGTCATAGCAGCAGCAGCCGCAATAGCCAAGGTATGCAAACAACCTCCGTGTCCACCAACAGACGCGTGGATAAAGATGTGGTGCGTTTATACAATGGAGAATTACTCAGGCAGAAAAAAGAGCAAAATCTGCCATGTGCAGCAACATGGTTAGAACTGGAGGGTAGTATGCTGAAGTGAGGGCTTCCCTGGTAGCTCAGCTGGTAAAGGATCTGCCTGCAATCCTGGAGACCCTGGTTCAATTCCTGGGTCAGGAAGTTCCTCTGGAGAAGGGATAGGCTACCCACTCTGGTATTCTTGGGCTTCCCTGGTGGCTCAGACAGTAAAGAATCCGCCTGCAATGTGGGAGACCTGGGTTTAATCCCTGGGTCGGGAAGATCCCCTGGAGGAGGGCATGGCAACCCCCTTCAGTATTCTTGCCTGGAGAATCCCATGGGCAGAGGAGCCTGGCGGGCTCCAGTCCATTGAGTCACAGAGTCAGATATGACTGAGCCACTAAGCATCACACGTACTAAAGTGAAATAAGTCAGACAGAGAGAGACAAACACTGTATTTCACCACTGATGTCTGGAATCCAAAAAGGCAACAAACTAATCAGTGTCACAAAAGAGAGGCAGACACACATGGAGAATAAGGCACTGGTTACCAGCAGCAGGTGCAGAGGGTCAATTCAGGGGTGGGGGGATATCAGATGGTGGGTTACAGGGATGTTGTGCACAGCACAGGGAATTTATAGCCAGTGTTTTGTAATAACTGTAAATTAAGTGGGACCTTTGAAAATTGTATAAAAAATACAAATTAAAAAAATGCCCGTCTCAGTTAATAGTAAGACCAGCTATTTTGTGCCTTGAGTCTCCACGTGAATGGTTCTCTCCCAAAGCGTTTCTTTCTTTTTTTCCCCAGCTTTATTAAGAGAATCATCAACCCTGCGTAGGTTTAAGGTGTATAATGTGTTCATTTCATGCACATATATTGCAGAACCTTTACCACAGTAGTGATGTGTCCCACCCCAGTAATTCCCAAATTTCTCTGCAGGTTGGAATCACTTGGAGGAACGTTTAAAATCCCTGAGCCTCAGGCCACACTCATTTCACTTAAGACAGGATGGGGCCGGGCTGTTGCATTGTTTAGTCGCTAGGTTGGAATTCCATGTGGAAGACTTGGCTATTCTCCCACATTTATTTATTGACGTATATATGTTATAGAATCATGTGCATTTATATTTCGTCACAGCACCGGCTGACCCTGCATCACGCTGCAGCTTCCCACTGGTTCTCCGTTGTGCTCATGGTAAAGGGTGTAAGTGTCCATGCAGCTCTCAGTTCTTCTCGCCCCCTCCTACCCCTGCTGTGTCCACAAGTCTGTTCTTTGTCTGCATCTATTCCTGCCCTGCAAATAGGCTCACCTGTACCATTTTTCTAGATTCCATATATATGCGTTGTTGTTCTTCAGTCGCGCAGTCATGTCTGACTCTTTGCGACCCCGTGGGCTGCAGCACGCCAGGCCTCCCTGTCCATCACCAACTCCCAGAGTTAACTCAAACTCATGACCATTGAGTCAGTGATGCCGTCCAACCTTCTCATCCTCTGCTGCCCTCTTCTCCTCCTGTCCTCAATCTTTCCCAGCATCGGGGTATATGCATTAGTACACCATGTTTTTCTAACTTAAAGTATCGTCTTCCACCTAGCTTTTAAAAATGGTTTGCCAAAACCCTTTGGGGACCTCAGGGTTTTTTAGGGCATGGACCACTCGTCCCATTGACTGGCCCTGCAGTAAACCTTCCTCTGCTCCAAACTGCGACGTTTCAGTTTGTTTCGCTTCCCTGTGCGTTGGGCACATGAACTCATGCTAACACAAAGAAAATGACTATATGACTGCTTTCGAGGTCTTTGAGTTCTAAACGCTGTCCTAACTTTTAACTAGTTGTGTGCTAGTTAGCTGTACTATGCTCCCTTGTGTCCAACTCCACGGACTGTAGCCCGCCAGGCTCCTCTGTCCATGGGATTCTCCAGGCAAGGATACTGGAGCAGGTTGCCATTCCCTTCTCCAGAGGATCTTCCCCACCCAGGGATTAAACCCTCGTCTCCTGTACTGCAGCTGGATTCCTTACCACTGGACCCCCAGGGGAGTCCTGGGCTAGATGGCTAGAACCCCAAAAGCCCATAGTCTGGGGAACTCCCAGCTGATCCAGGGGTAGGACTCCACGCTTTCACTGCCAAGAGCCCAGGGCTCAGTCTCTGCTCGGGGAGCTGAGGTCCTACAAGCAGGGTGGCTGGAAAACACCAGAGCAAAGTCTGTTCTGGGCGGTGCAGTCCCTCCAGGAGGTTGCACCGGAAGCCACGTGCACCTTGTACAACTGCTCAAGGCCCTAGGATGATAACTGGGGAGGCAGAATTGAGGAAACCACTCTCTAGACCCCCAGTCTGGGCCCAGGCCCATCCTAGTGTAAGTCACAGAGAAATCCCCTTTGCTTTACTCTATTAATGGACTAACCTCCTTTAAAAAGTTGAGAGTCACACTTCACTTTTTTTGTTGTTGTTTTCAGCTCACTGGCTTAGTTGCTGCACAACACATGGAATCTTTTTTTATTTTATTTTATTTTATTTTTAAACTTTACATAATTGTATTAGTTTTGCCAAATATCAAAATGAATCCGCCACAGGTATACATGTGTTCCCCACCCTGAACCCTCCTTCCTCCTCCCTCCCCATACCATCCCTCTGGGTCGTCCCAGTGCACTAGCCCCAAGCATCCAGTATCGTGCATCGAACACGTGGAATCTTAATGGACCAGGGATTGAACCCCTGTCTCCTGATCGGCAGGGGGACTCTTTACCACCCAGCCACCTGGGAGGTCCACCTTTCACCTTTTAAAAAGAGTTCCTTAAACATGAGGTAATTTCCCTTTTCCATTGCTTGCTATGTTATCTTCCTGGGATGTTTCTCCCCCGAAACTTTAAGCTTTTTATTTTGTATGGGGTATAGCTAGTTAACAACGTTATGATATTTTCAGATGAACAGCAAAAGGACTCAGCCATACATATACATGTATCCATTCTCCCCCAAACTCCCCTCCCACCCAGGCTGCCTCCTAACACTGAGCAGAGTTCCCTGTGCTGTCAGTGGGTCTTCTTGGTTATCCATTTTAGATACAGCACTGTGTGCATGTCCCTCCCCCCACCCGGCCCCCAGGGCAACCATAATTCTGTCCTCTAAGTCTGTGAGTCTCTGTTTGGTAAGTCAGACCATCGGTATTATCTCTTTTCGTTCCACACACAAGGGATGTCACATGATCTTTCTCCTTCTCTTCCTGACTGACTCCACTCAGTAGGACGCTCTCTAGATCTGAACCCTCTTTCAAAGCAAGATGTCTTCCTTTGTAACAGTTGACTTGCAAGTCTATTTATAAATAAATACTCGAAACATTTTCTAATTGCTTTCATGCACATTTTTAATTCAATTCTTGCAATACCCCAGTAGGTGAGTCTGTGACACTGTTAACAGGACATATTCAAAGACATCTGGAAGCCAGGATTAGACGTGAGCTGTAATGTTCCATACCATGGTGACCCCAATTCCATGAACTAATCTCTGCTGGACACACAACCTTCAGTATCTCCCAGGGGGCTGTTTGCAGGTCATGCTCCGTAGCATCTCCTGGAACTAACTGCGCCATCCCAGACTCAGAATGGCCCACAGACAAGGCAACCGATTCCCGATTTTCATCAGGAAAAAAAACCACAACTATATCCAGGGCAGGGGGCTGGGGTCACGAGATCAAACCATCCCTGCGGCCTGATCACAGAACTCATCTTTCCAGTCCTGGACCATCTTCAGGATGTCCTTGTTCACCACTGGGCCCTCCAGTCTTCTCATCATGTCCACTCCATTGCTTTGTTTCTTCTTCCTGTGAAAGATAAGAATCAGTGTATGCCTTTTTTTTTTTTTTTTTTTTGCAGTCCTGGAAAAATACATAAATCCTCTAGAATAGAACTTTAGCACCCAGGAGATGGATAAATGGAATACTGCCTGTCGGATCAGTAAACAAAGGATGTCACAGGCATCAGCGGTTGCAGGTACAGCCAAAGGTGAGCTGGTGAGCCCCGAGGGAACTCAGGAAGGAACAGCTGCCGTCCAGCAGCCATCAGACTGCACCCACTCCCCACGGTGAGCCCTGAGGAAACTCAGGACGTGAAAACAGGATCCTGGTCCCAGGGAGCTGAGGTGCACATCAAAGGAATGATTGCAGCGAGCCCAGAGTCTTCCAACTTCCCATACACATGCTAAGTCACGTCTGATTCTTTCTGAACCCATGGACTGTAGCCCATCATGCTCCTCCGTCCATGAGATTCTCCTGGCAAGAATACTGGAGTGGGTTGCCATTCCCTTCTCCGGGGATTTTCTCTACCCAGAGATCAAACTGGGGTCTCCTGCATTGCAGGCAGATTCTTTACCACTGAGCCACCTGGTAGACAAGGACATGCATACACTGCTATGTTTAAAATAGATAACTGGACTTCCCTGGTGGTGTCTAGCAGCTAGGACTCAGTGCTGCCAGTGCAGGGGGCCCAGGTTCAGTTTCTGGTCAGGGAACTAGATCCCACATGCCACAACTAAGATCCTGAGCAGCCAAATAAATAAATATTTAAAAAAATAAAATAGATAACCTACAGGACCTATTGTAAAAAAAAAAATTAAATAAAAT
>NW_011490999.1:4853-31164 GCF_000754665.1 Bison bison bison | reverse complement strand
TTGAAAAATTTTTAAATGCAAAAAAAAAAAAAAAGAGCAGACGGAGTATCCGGGTCCACTTTCTCATCACAGACAAGCAGGAGTTGGGGTGTGGCAGCCCCATGAGGGAACTGTAGACCCCCAGCAAAGGGGTGCAGGATGTGGCCACCTCCGCCAGCAGCACCTCGGGCCCAGGGTCGCCCTCCCGACGAGGCGCCTTCCCTCCCAGGCCTGTGGCTGCCGCACCCGAAGCGGCGGGACGTACAGGACGACCTCGGGGCGGAGCACCCTCTTCAGGGCGGCGTCCTGCAAGAGCTTGGCGCCCTGGAGCCCGACGCCGTTTCCGCTGAGGTCCAGGTACCGCAGGGTCCGGTTGTGGAGGAGCACGGAGGTCAGGGCTGGGCAGCAGACGGAGGTGAACTGGCACTCCTCCAGCCTGCGGGAGGGAAACAGGGCGCGGCTGAGCGATGGCCAGCCGAGCTGTGAACAGCCCGGAAGGCATACTGTGGCCGGAACACCTCATTTCCTTCTGAATAGTCTAATGCTTTCAAACTGTGGTGCTAGAGAAGGCTCTTGAGACTTCCTTGGGCAGAAAGGAGATCCAACCAGTCCGTCCTAAAGGAAATCAGTCCTGAATACTCATTGGAAGGACTGATGCTGAAGCTCCAGTGCTTTGGCCACCTGATAAGGACAGCCAACTCATTGGAAAAGACCCTGATGCTGGGAAAGAGTGAAGGCGGGAGAAGAAGGGGATGACAGAGGGTGAGCTGGTTGGATGGCATCACCGACTCAATGGGCATGAGTTTGAGCAAACTCTGGGAGTTGGTGATGGACAGGGAAGCCTGGCATGTTGCAGTCCATGGGGTTGCATGGAGTTGGACACAACTTAGTGACTCAACAACAGAAGTTTTACTTTCCTTTTAAAAATTCTATATTGGAGCATAGTTGGTTGACAATGTTGTGTTAGTTGTAGGTATTCAGCCAAGAGATTCCCTTGTACATGTATATGTATCTTTTCTTTAAAAAATTTTTTCCCGTTTAGGTTATAGAGTGTTGAGCAGAGTTCTTCTGTGCTACACAGTAGGTCCTTGCTGGTTATCTGTTGTATATATAGTAGCAGTTTTAAAAAATTAAACTACTGTGTAACACAGGGGACTCTGCTCCATGCTATGTGTTAGCCTGGTTAGGAGGGGAATTTGGGAGAGAATAGATACATGTATATCTATGTTACGGCCAAGTCCCTTCACTGTTCACCTGAAACTATCACAACATTGTTAACCAGCTATGCTGCTGCTGCTGCTGCTAAGTCGTGTCCGACTCTGTGCAACCCCATAGACGGCAGCCCACCAGGCTCCTCCGTCTCTGGGATTCTCCAGGCAAGAATACTGGAGTGGGTTGCCATTTCCTTCTCCAATGCATGAAAGTGAAAAGTGAAAGTGAAGTCGCTCAGTCGTGTACGACTCTTAGCGACCCCATGGACTGCAGCCCACCAGGCTCCTCCATCCATGGGATTTTCCAGGCAAGAGTACTGAAGTGGGGTGCCATTGCCTTCTCTGGTTAATCAGCTATATCTTAATACAAAATAAAAAAGTTAAAAATAGATTACTTATTAAAAATATAGTTGATTTACAATGTTGTATTAATTTCTGCTGTACTGCAAAATGATTCAAATATACATATATATATATTTTTTCTTTTTTTTCACTTATGGTTACCTGGAAATGTATTCCATACTTGCAAATATACTTCACTCAACCTAGGAGATAAATCAATATTTAAATCCCAAGACTAAATTTCTGGAGTAAAAGAATTGTGACCTGCAGTGAATTCCCTTCGAGTAGTTAATTATCAACAAAAATGAAATCCATTATCAGGATTAATCCTAGGAATTAAAGATGTAACATAAAGTGATTTAAATGATCTAGACTTAAGTGATGTCACTTACATGTGGAATATAAGAAATCACACAAGTGAGTAAATATGCAAAACAAGAAAACTCACAGATATAGAAGACAAACTAGTGTTAACAAGGGGGAGATGGAAAAAAGGGAAAATTAACTAATTGAATTAAGAGAGACAAACTATTAAGTATAAAATAAGTAAGTAACAAGGATGTATTGTACAACATGGGGAATTGTAGTCATCATTTTTATAATAATGTTTAATGGGGTAGACTCTGTAAAAATACTGAATCACTATACTGGATGCATGAAACTAGTGTAATATGATAAGCAACTGTACTTCAAAAAAAAAAAAAACAAAAGCTCACATATCTGAGTGAAAAAAAAGATCTAGACTTAGAACCCAGGTCATACCAATAGTGAGCAGAAAATGCAGGTAGGAAAGAGGCAAAAAAAAAAAAAAGAAAAAGTGTATATGCATAACAATCACTTTGCTGTGTGCCTGAAACTGACACAATATTGTTAATCAATTCCAGTACAAAATTTAAAATGAATAAAAAATAAGTCTAAAAAAGTTTCAACCTTTGTTACTGGAGAAGAGATGTTTTTAAATCTTTTCCAAATATCTGGAGTAGCCACTATAACAATTAAAAATAGGGTAGATCCTTTTAAGTCACTGACTAGTATGATGTTGGCATAGAGATGTGATAAGAGAAGAAAGAATTATATACAGAGAAAAGAGTCCCTAAGCATAAACACTGATTTCAGAAGACTCCATCTAAGGCTAAGGTATTAGTCTAAAACTAACAAATGTTTCACTGAATGGAAGAATTTTTCCTGGAATGATGGTCCTTAAACCCTAGCATTCCTGGGAATCATGGGAGGTGTTTGTGAGACAGGCTGTGCGGGGCCCACGTGATCCAGCAACCCTACGTCTGGGTATGGACCCAAGAAATAGAAATGAGAATATCAGAGTTATCTGCACCTCATGTTCACAGAAGCACTGTTTACAACAGCCATGATATAGAGCAACCTAGATGCCCATCGCCAGATGAATGGATAAAGAAGGTGTGGTATGCACACACCGTGGAATACTACGCAGCCGTGAAGAAGCAGCTGTGGCACGTTTACAAAACAGCACACGTCGCAGCCACAAAGCAGAAGGAAACCCTGCCGTTTGTGATGACTTGGGTGGACTTCGAGGGCATAATGCTCAATGAGATAAACCAGACACATGCAGGCAAATGATGCAAGAATTTGCCTTTCTAACAACTTCCCAGACAAAAACATTCATAGTGATAAAAAATCCACTTGCCGATGCAGGAGATGTAGGTTTGATCCCTGGGTCAGGAAGATCCCTGGGAAGAGGAAATTGCAACCCACTGCAGTATTCTTGCTGGAAAATCTCATGGACAGAGGAACCTGGCAGGCTACAGTCCATGGGGTTGCAAAGTCGGATGCTACTGAGCGACCACACACACACACACACAGCCCCACAGCCCACAGGGTCACAGAGTCAGACACGACCGAGCGATTGAACAATACTTGAGGACTACACTCTGAGAACCACTGCTCTGAAGCTTCTAAGTCCTCTACCCAAATGGATGGCAAATCCCAGCAATGCAAAACACGTCCCCACATTCTACCCTGAGAATTTTACAGACCCCGGGTCCCAAAGGAAGCAATGGGGACAGCTTACTCGAGAACCTGGAGGCCAGAGTCAGGGTTCAACAGGGGCTGACACAGCAGGACCACGCCGCTGTCCCTCAGCCTGTTAGCGCCAAGGTCCAGACTTCTCAGGGTTTTATTTTTATCAAGAGCAGATGCTATATCTTGACAGCACTCGGAGGTCAGGGCGCAGTTCCTCAGCCTGCAAAGAAACACCCAACCAAACGCCTTTAAGCTTCTTTTCTGCTTTTTGTATTTTTTTTGTACAACAGCTTTACCTAAATATAATAATTGATGCTTTCGAACTGTGGTGCTGGAGAAGACTCTTGAGGGTCCCCTGGACAGCAAGATCAAACCAGTCAATCCTAAAGGAAGCCACCCTGAATATTCATTGGGTGATGCTGAAGCTGAAGCTCCAATACTTCGACCACCTGATGTGAAGAGAAGACTCATTGTAAAAGACCCTGATGCTGGGAAAGACTGGGGGCAGGAGAAGGGGGCGACAGAGGATGAGGTGGTTGGATGGCATCATTGACTCAACGGACATGAGTTTGAGCAAGCTCCGGGAGACGGTGAAGGACAGGGAAGCCTAGCGTGCTGCAGTAGATGGGGTTGCAAAGAGTTGGACACTACTGAAGTGATTTAGCACACATGCACAGCATCGCTGAAAGGAATTTAGCATGATCTGGTGTTGGAACTGCCTCAAGCTAATAGCTCCTGCAGTGATGAAAAGACGTCAGCATCTCTGACATCTCACAAAGCCGTGCCTCTGTGATTCCCTGCTGGGTCGCCCGGCACATACTCTGAGAACTCTGTCCCTAGCTAGTTTGCCCCTGAAACTGAAACCACTGCCATCCTCCTCTCTGTTACGCTTTCTTCCAGTATCCGCACAAAGCCACGCGTGCAGTAGGCGCTTGATCAATCCGTGGCGTAAAGGAACATATAACATACACAGGGCAGTCTCTCCCCACCGCCCTATTCTTCCCCAGGGAGTTCCAGAGAGCACACCGCTAGTAAGTCTAGGGACTTACACCAGCCTCTGCAGAGGACACGGAAAGTGTTGCAAGATGTTCCAGAGCTGCTTCACCCCGTCATCCTGCAAGGCGTTTTCTGCCAGGCTCAGGTGGGTCAGACTCTGGTTACTCACGAGAGAAAAGGCAAGACTTTCGCAGGAAAGCGGCGTGAGGTCACAATTCTCCAGCCTGTGGGTGAGACACTCACAGTCGGGATGCAGTTTAATTTGTTCCCTTGACTGGGTTTCTCCTGGTCTCCTGCTGAGACTCAACGGTTTCCATCTGGGCTTCCGATCTAAAGGCAGACGTCTCCTCCCACTTCTGTGACCACCTCTTAGGGCTTCCCGGGTTTAAAGGAGAGGACTGGGGGTCATGATGTGAGAAGGAATTGTGGATCAAGAAAACAGTTATAGAGAGGGATGAAGAGGGTAGAAAGCGACCAGCAGGGACTCTAAGAGTGAAGACATTTATGGAGATGACGTGGGAAGAGACAACATCTCAGAAAGTTACAGAAAGATGGAAAGGTGCCCTGAAGACGTAAGGCAGGCCTTGGTGTTAGAGAAGCTAAGATGCAGCGGCTTCCTTGGAGGTCCGGTGGTTACGGCCCTGCGCTTCCACTGCAGGGGCACGGGTTTGATCCTGGGTGGGGGAACTAACCTCCCACATGCCATGTAGCCAAAAGCAGACGAAAAAAACAGCTAAGGTGGAGAGGATGGTTCTGAAAGCGTTTTCATCCACAGCGAGGGAGGGCAGATGTAAATGAGAAAGTGTCTGCTGCTGGGACTTCTCTGGTGGTCTGGTGGCTAAGCCTGCACGGCCCCAGTGCAGAGGCTCAGGTTCGATCCCCAGTCAGGGAGGTCAGTCCCACATGCTGCAGCTAAGACCGGCTCAGCCAAATAAATAAAATAAATTAAACGTTAAGAAAATAAAATGGAGGAAAGAAAGTACCTAATGTTGTCATCACTCGGTGTGGTGACAGCTGATCACTGGACTTAGCGTGGTGATCGTTCTGTGAGTTAGAAAGTACCAGGTCACCGGAAACTCACCAAGGTTGTGAGTCAGTTATACTTCAGTTAAAAAATAATCTAGTGCTTGAGTTACACATAAACAGCAGCATGTCATTTTCTCCTCAACAGATGGGCCAAAGCTGTAACAGTAACAAGAGTCTGATGAGAATTTGGTGCGGGCGGATTTTCACACACCGCAGGTGGGACTGCAAATTGGTACGTGTGGTCTGGAAATGAGCCTGGTAAGCCTGAAGATAAGCACTCTCCGTGACATGGCAGTTCTACGCGTGTGTGTGTGTGTGTGTGTGTGTGTGAACAGCTCAGGCCTCAGCGGCAGATAAGACAGACACCTAAACTGTTGCGCGTTCATACATGTTACCACCTAGCACCAAAAAGGAACAGCCTGTAGAAACAACGAAACACAGAAGACGTCAGTTGACTGGGAAAAGCACACACGGCTGATGAGGCCGCTCGAGAGCCCGAGGGCCTGCAGACCCGTGCTCCGGGTCGGGGTCCATGTGCGGCCGTGTCGCGGCAAACACAGGTAGGGAGCCTGAGCCCACCTCCAGATGGGGCGGGGGTCCCGGGGCCGGGGTCACCCGTGAGGAGGGAAGATGGTGCCGGCGAGGTTCCAGTGCGAAGAGGGGCTGACGACGCGCCAGGATAACTGTGCTTCTACCTCCCGGGGCAGCCGGTGCAGACACGTGCTGGGTGAGAGCCCTGTCTGTCTCTGTCTCGCCCTCTCCCTGCCTCCTCGTCTGTCTCCCTGTCTGTCTCTCCGTCTCTGTCTGTCTGTCGGTGTCTCTCTCTGTGTGTCTTTCCCTGTCTCTGCCTGTCTCTCTCTCTCTGTCTCCCTGTCTGTCTCTCCATCTGTCTCTGTCTCTCTATCTCTGTCTGTCTGTCTGTCTCTCCATCTGTCTCTATCTGTCTGTCTGTCTCTGTCCGTCTCTCAGTCTCTGTCTGTCTCCCTGTCTCTCCATCTGTCTCTGTCTCTCTCTGTGTCTGTCTGTCTCTGTCTGTCCATCTGTCTGTCTATCTGTCTCTCTCTCTCTCTCAACCCTTCACTGTCCCCCCCACACCATTAACAATCACAAGACTTTGCTTTGTTCCGTGATGCACTCTCCCCCCTGTTCTGTTTTCCTCCGTCTCCCAACCGTCTGAGGCACAGCACGGCACCCCGTAAGACTCACGACAGCCTCTCCAGCTGGGGCGCCAGCACCGGGGGACACTCCTCGCCCCTCTCCAGGGAGCCACGTCTCAGCATCAGGGTCTTCAGGTGGATGTTCCTCTTGAGACTCCTGGTGAGGTCAGCCCCGTTGGTGGGGTCAAACGGGCAACCTTCCAGCCTGCGGGAGTCACAGCGACAGCAGCCCTGAGCTCCCGGGGGTGTGGTGCCCCCAGCCACCCGACCTCGCATCCTCCTCGGCCCTTGTCCCTCCCCGAGAGCCGCGGGAGGGGGCTTCCATCCTCTCCGGGTGAACCCGCATCCATTCAGCATCTGAACTGCACATCACCAACGGAAAACGGGCTTCCCTGCTGGCTCAGCTGGTAACAAATCCACTGCAATGCGGGAGACCCCGGTTCAATTTCTGGGTTGGGAAGATCCGCTGGAGAAGAGAAAGGCTACCCACTCCAGGATTCTGGCCTGGAGAATCCCATGGACTGTGTAGTCCACGGGGTCACCAAGGATCAGACATGACTGAGTGACTTTCACTAGTACAATAGAAAACAACACACGCGGGGCCGTGACGAACTGGCGTGGGGTAACCGTGGGGCTCTAATCCCAGACAGGGACTCCGCCTGCCCTCGAGCACACCTTCTTTCCACGCTTATCCGCCAAACCACCTTCAGGATGAAGAACCAGCGGACAGAGTAGGGGCTGCAGGTGGGGGGCGGGGTGGAGGAAATGATGGTTTAAGGGCGCAACCCCCCAGTTATAAGGTGACTGAACTCTGGAGATCACTGGTCCAATCTGCTGATGGTGATTAACTCGAGGGCCGTGTGCACGGACGTGGCTAACAGAGCTGATCTCAAGGGTTTAAACGGCGGCTTGCGAGCCGGCCAAGGGGTTAATTAGCCTGACGGTGGTGAGCGGTTCACAGTGCGTGCATGCATGAGACCATCATCTTAAAAAAGAAGCTGAGTGAACGGTCACAAACAGGAATGAAAGGCTGTCATTTGCAGCAACAGAGATGGATCCAGAGATGATCATACTGTGTGAAGTGAGTCAAACACAGACATTTTGGTATCACTTGTATGTGGAATCTGAAGCATAACATGAAAGAATTTATTTACAGAAGAGAAACAGACTCACAAACATAGGAGACAAAGTCACAGTTACTAAAGGGGAAAGGGATGGGGAGAGGCAGAGATCAGGAGTCCGGGATGAACAGGTCTATGTTCAGGACAGATTATGTCCAGAATCGACTGCGTTGCTGTACAGCAGAAGCAAAGACAACATTGTAAAGCAACTATAGTCCAATTAAACAATAAAGTAGATGAAGCAACAAGGGTTTCCTCTATAGCACAGGAAACTGTAGGGCTTCCCAGGTTAAGGACCCGCCTGCCATTGCAGGAGACACCAGTTCCATCCCTGGGTCGGGAAGAACCCCTGGAGGAGGGCCCGGCAATCCACTCTAGTATTCTTGCCTGGAGAATCCCCCTGGACAGAGGAGCCTGGTGGGCTACAGTCCATGGTGTCGCACAGAGTTGGACAGGACTGAAGCAACTTAGCACAGCACAGCATAGCCCAGGGAACTATCTTCAATATCTCACAATAACCTATAATGGAAAAGAATCTGAAAAAAAAATCTATCTGCAGAACGGAATCGCTGTGCTGTACACCTGAAGCTAACACGATATTGTAAATCGATGACACTTTGATAAGAGAAGAAAGCTGGGTGAAACGAGCAGCAACTGCACACAGTGAGACGTCAGCCAGACTGAGCCTGCAACCAGTGCCCTGGGTGCCGGCGTCCTGTCCCCGCCGCGCCTCGGGCCTCACCTGAGAAACTGCAGAAAACACCATGGGTGTTTCAGGGTGTTGCAGAGAGCATCTATCACTTGGCATCCCACTTCTGTGTCTTGTATTTCCAAGTGTCTCAGGTACTGGTTTTCCACCAAAACTCTGATGATGCCTTCACTCACCACGAGGGAGCCCACACGCTTAAAGCTGAGGAAGCAAGCGGTGTCAGTTATCACAGTGTCCTACGAGCCCATCAACCCTGAACACTCTCTGGAAGGATGGATGCTGAAGCTGAAGCTCCAGTACTTTGGCCCCCTGATGTGAAGACCTGACTTCTTGGAAAAGAACCTGATGCTGGGAAAGAGAAAAGGCGGGAGGAGAAGGGGGAGACAGAGGATGAGATGGCTGGATGGCATCACTGACTCGATGGACATGAGTTTGAGCAAGCTCTGGGAGATGGTGAAGGACAGGGAAGCCCGGTGTGCTGCGATCCATGGAGTCGCTAAGAGTTGGACACGACTGAGCGGCCGACACTGAGGTCAGGCTGACTGGCACTCACATCAGTTTCCGGAGGTTACAGTGGGGATGCCTCAGTGCTGCGGCAAGAGTCTCCACGGCCTCTGTGTCCATCACACTGTCTCTCACAGTCAGGACTTCCAAACTCTCGTGTGTCTTAAACACAGAGCAGAAGTCTTGCCACCAGAGAGAACGCAAGTCACTGCCTTCTGGTCTGTGTGGGAGTAAAAAAAAAAAAGAAAAGAAAAAATAGCTCATCATTAGCTATTAAGCTCGAGAAAACCTACCAGCAAACCCAGGACTTGCTTATGATCGTGGATCCCTTTGGGGCTTTCCTGAGATGCCCTCATTTAGAAAGTGGCCCAGGGGACTTGCCTGGTGGCCCAGTGATTAAGAATCTGCCTCGCAATGCAGGGGGTGTGGGTTTCATCCTTGGTGGGAACTAAGCTCCCACATGCCTGCAGAGCAGCAAACCCCCGCGTTACAGCTACTGAGCCCAGGAGGCACAGCTGAAGCGTCTGCGCTTCGAGGGGAGATCCCACATGATGCAAGGAGGGAGCGGCTGCCGCCACCCAGACCCCACGCAGCCAAATACATACTTAAAAAATAAATACAGAGTCGCCCAGCAGAACTGCTCTGAGACTTCTCATTCTATTCCAGGGAGATTTGTGGCCCCACTTACAGTTTAACATGACTGAGGGAGAGAGAGAGCTGCGCTGTGATCAGTCAGGATTTATATGCGGGCAGGTCTTAGGTCGCCAGATAGAAACCGTATTCTTACTGTGTGCCTATGAAATTGTCATTAAGGAGAAACGCCTTGAAGCAAGTCAGGGAAGGAGAAGTATCATATGACACCCCTCGTATGTGGGATCTAGAGAGAAATCATGCAAATGAACTTATGAAACAGAAAGAGACTGAACTTATTCAGAGAATGAACTTATGGTCCATTTTAGTCACTCAGTTGTGTCTGACTCTTTGGGAACTTACGTTCAGCAAGGGGGAAGGATGGGGGGAAGGGATGGTTAGGGAATTTGGGATGGACATGCACACGCTGCTATTAAAATGGAGAACCAACAAGGACCTTCTGTAGACACAGGGAACTCTGCTCAGGGCTGTGTGGGAGCCTGGATGGGAGGGGGCTTGGGGGAGCATGGACACGTGTATATGTAGGGCTGAGTCCCTTCACTGTTCACCAGAAACTATTGCGGCATTGTTAATTGGCTCTACCACACATAAAGTAAAAATTTTAAAAAGGAAGAAAAAAATTCTATAAAGGAACAGAATAAGGGGAAAGTATCATTATTACTATTAGGGCATGGTGAGCACAGAGTCTAAAGTCTCTCCCAACAGCAGCGTGTTCAGTGGTTTGGCTCCGGTCTTCACCTTCACTCTTCCCCATCACAGACCCCACTGGACAGCATGTGCCTGGAGACTGAAAACATTACAGTGTGTACAGAATGAGGGGGACAGACAGGGGAGCCCCACAGAATGAGGGGGACAGACAGGGGAGCCCCAGAGAGTGAGGAGCACAGACGGGGGAGCCCCACAGAATGAGGGGGACAGACAGGGGAGCCCCACAGAATGAGGGGGACAGACGGGGGAGCCCCACAGAATGAGGGGGACAGACGGGGAGCCCCAGAGAGTGAGGAGCACAGATGGGGGAGCCCCACAGAGTGAGGGGGACAGACAGGGGGAGCCCCACAGAGTGAGGGGGACAGACGGGGGGAGCCCCACAGAGTGAGGGGGACAGACGGGAGGGAGCCCCACAGAATGAAGGGGTGACAGATGGGAGGGAGCCCCAGGTGCGTGGTGGGGAGGGCACTCAGCATAGCAGGAAGGAAGGTGAACTGTGCATCTTGCTTTTTTGTTCCAGGATTTTCTTGGTTTTAGTGGAACCCAGCAACCCCAGGCATAGTGTCTGTCCTGTTATTTTCCCCCAGCTTAGGAGTTACTTTCTTTTCCATTTTATGCTTTTCCACCAGCAGTTTGGGGCTTCCTTGGTGGGTCAGCTGTAAAGAACCTGCCTGCCAGTGCAGGAGATGTAAGAGACATGGGTTCGATCCCTGGGTCAGGAAGACCCTCTGGAGAAGGACATGGCAACCCACTCCAGTGTTTTCCCCGGAGAATCCCATGGACAGAGGAGCCTGGCGGGCTACAGTCCGTGGGGTTGCAAAGAATCAGACACGACTTAGCAACTAAACAATGATGGGAGGTTTAGAATGTCACACACTCTTAGACACGTGGGTCAGTGAAACTGTACCAAATGTTCACGACAACCCCCGGCCGAGACATAAACGCTGGTTTCCTGCTTGTGTTTTCAACGAAGCCATATTGTTTCAAGCAGAATTACTCGGAATATGACTAAACACATGCTCTGCAACATTTAACCCAGGACTTCCTTTAGTTGCATGAGAGAGAAAAAAAATACACGAAGTTTCTCTAGTTCACTGACGGTCTCTGGGGTTCAGATAATGAAGTCACCATTGAGCCCACCACTACCAATTCTTTTTTTTTGTTAAACTGGAACGGCCTGTTTATAAGACAAACTCCCATGCACAAGGGATCAACTCACAACAGGCGGTCACCCTTGATGCCCAGGAGATGCTAGACAAGGCTCCCCAACAGGACCCCGAATCCCACCGAAGGAGAGATTTGAGCACTTACTGGGGGGAAGGAAGAGGGCCTGGTGAGAGGCTGGTGGCTTTGGCGATGGCCCAGGAGATGGTCACTTCTAACTCCCGCAGCTGTCGGCAGAACTTGAGGCAGAAAGCGGAGACCTGCAGGTCTCTGATCTTGCTGATGACCAGCAGAGCCTTACGGTGGTTGTGGAGGATCTGACCCACGAAGACCTCCTCCCGGATCTCGTGCAGACAGTAGAACAGCTGGGGGAGCCCGTGCTGCGGGGTCAGGGGGTCACCGTCGGGCGGCATGGTGGCGACCTTCAGCAGCTTCCTCTTGTTCCCCAGGGACACCTTGCACCCAAACAGCTGCTCCACGGCAAGGGCGCACGTGTCATTCAACAGCCCAAACAGGAACAGCGCCATCCCGGCCAGGTGGTTTTTCCTTCTCCCGGGATGAGCGAGCAGCTGAAAGATGCGGAAGCGATCCAACACTTGGAAATTCCTGAGCCTCTGCGGGAAGCAGAGGACGAACAGCAGGGCGGCAAAGAACTCCTGGAAGCTCGGGTGGGCGAAGGCGATGAGGTCCCCGCCAGCCACCGCCCTCCGGAGGACCCTCACCCCGAGAAACACCTCGACGTCCCTGTCGTCCAGTCTGGCCAGCTTGAGGTCCATCTCACTGAACACCCACTGGTTCTTCCACATGCCCTCCACAGCCAAGGAGCACAGGCGTTTCAACTGCTCCTGGGGGGTCTCGCCGACGACATGCCTCACCTTAGTTGGCAACAGGCTGGAGAGGTAGTGGATGAACACGGCCGTGGCATTGGGGAATGCCCGCGGCAGGCTGCTTCCTCTCTCCATCTGTTGCTTCAGACAAGAGCAGACCAGCCAGCAGATGACGGGGACTCGGCACATGGAGAAGAGGACCGCGTTGCCCATGGCAAAACGCAAGGCTGCGACGGCATCGCGCCTGTTTTTGAAGTACGACCTGAAGTACCTGGATCTCTCAGGCGCACTGAAGCCCATCAGGGTGATCAGAGAGGGGCTGTTCAGAAAGGGGCCCACGGTCTTCCACAAGCTGAACCTCAGGAAGACGATGATGGTGGCATCAGGGAGCATCCTTTTGCTCAACAGACTGGTCAGGAGGACGGAGCCTGGCATCTTCTGGCTCCAGTCTTCACTCAGGTCCTCCCGTCTGTCTATGAGGGTCAAGGTTAGTTCCTCGAAGCCATCCAGCAGGAGGAGGAGGTGTTCTGGGTGGGAGAGGATCCTAGACGCGAGAGCTGGAGACCCGGACAACTTGCAGGCGATCAGCTCGGAGAAGCTCTGCTCCTCCGGCCGGTCCATCTCCTGGCAGTGGACGTAGAAAGCGAGCCAGCCCTTGTGGGCGTAGAACTTGTTCTCTGCCCACTGCTGCATCACTTTTTTGGCCATGGTGGTTTTCCCGACGCCGGCGTCTCCCTGAAGGACCACGGTCTTGGGCTGTCTTCCTTGGGGCTTTCTGGGGAGAAGAAGACACTGCAGGAGTGTGTCTTCTCTGCAGGGCTCTTGGTAAAAGAAGTCCACGTTGTTCCCAGGCCAAGATGTCCTGTCCCACAGGGTTGAGTGCTCACTCATCACACGTGCCTTGTACTCCCGAATTTTATCTGCAGGAACGAGACGGGGGAGACACAGGGTCCAGCATCAGCTGTTCGTGAGAACTAACCGATCGACCAGAGAACGAGCCTCTGTGTCTACCGTAGGCTCTGGGACACAGGTGCACTGATGAGGCACTTGTCCTGCAAGCCCTGGTGTTCCAGGGGCTAAGGCTCAATCCTCCCAATGCAGGGGGCACAGGCTTTGTCCCTGGTCAGGGAACTAGACCCCACATGCCGAAACTAAGACCTGGCACAGCCAAAAATAAATTAAAAAAAAAATACGAAGAAAAAAAAAGACTGAATCCAACCGAGAGAGAGAAGGATGGTGGCTGGACTTCCTTCTGAGATGAGTTCACAAGCGCTCCTTTATCTGAAGTTCTGATTCACAGAAGGGACACTGGGCACACCCGTTTGCAGTGCCCCCCACCTCAGGAAGCCAGCATCTCATCCCAACCCACCGCCTCTTGTCTGCCACGGTCTACACAGGGCCAGCACGTACCAGACTCATCTTCCTCCAAAGTCAGCTCCCTCTTTCTCAGGCTCAAGGCCTCTGGTTCCAAGTTAGGTAAAATTTCTGGAACAGACCAAAAAAACAAAAAGGAGGCTGCCTCATAGGCATGACAAGATGGACAGAAAGACAGAGCCGCCCAGAGGCAATAGGGCCTTTAAGGAGAGTGGCGGCCAGGCCATCCACAACTCTCATCCTCTCATCTCCTTGGCGCAGGGAGAGGAAAATACCTGGGCTTCCATCACCATGTTGGGAGGTGAGAATGGTGCAGAGGCAGACGGTACCGGGAAGGGTGTCTGTGTGTGTGTATTCAGTCGCTTAGTCGTAATGTAAAGCCAATGTCAAAAGGGTGGGGAGGGGAGGGAAGTTCTAGAATAAAAGTGTTTTAAAAGCTGTAATGCGTGCATGCTAAGTCGCTTCAGTCGTGTCTGACTCTTTGTGACCCCATGGACTGTAGCCTGCCAGGATCCTCTGTCCATGGGATTCTCCAGCCAGGAATACTGGAGCAGGTTGCCATTTCCTTCTCCAGGGGATCTTCCTGACCCAGGGATTGAACTCGTGTCTCTTACATTGCAGGCAACTTCTCTACCACGGAGCCGCCAGGGAAGCCCGTACATGTGTGTGTATGTCTGTGTGTACACACACACACACACATATACACTCCACTTCTTTCTTGTTCAGCTGGCCCACAGGAGCGGCTGAGAAAGCGCTGAGTTCTCCAGCCCCCAAGCCCACCCCCAGCTCTGTTCTAGATCCCCTCTCACCGTTCAGCTCCCTCTGCGTCTGAAGACACAGCTCTGTCTGGTTCATCTTGGCGAAGATGTCACGAGCCATCTCCCAGGCGCGTTGTCCCGGGAAGTACTCGGTCAGCAGATGAACCAGCTCCCCGCAGCGGGCTGACTTCAGCTGGTCCCAGGTGAGCGGGCTGCAGCCGGGTCTGGGGTTCTCCTCCACCAAAAGCTGCTTGAACCTTTGTAGATGCTCCGCGCTTACAGAAAGCATGAAAGGCATGACTCCGTTTCTGAAGGGGAGGGTGGAGGAGGAGGAGGACTCCAGCGAGGGAGGGGAGACACCAGAGGGGGACAGAGGGGAGGACGGGCAAGAGGAGGGGTCAGAGTTCAAGCTCATGTCGCCCATGGTCATTCAGGGTTGGGAACTGCAGCACCAGCGGGCAGAGGGGACCAGCTGGAAGAGAAGACAGAGGCAGCCTGTGGATACATGAGGTTACAGAATGTGAGAGCACCATCCTGGGGAGGAGGTTTATTTAGACTTGATGGAGCCTGGCGGCTTCCCTGGTGGTCCAGACCTAAAGAACCCGCCTGCAGTGCAGGAGACCTGGGTTCCATCCCTGGGCAGGGAAGAGCCTCTGGAGGAGGAAATGGCAACCCGCTCCAGTGTCCTTGCCTGGAGAATCCCATGGACAGAGGAGCCTGGCGGGCTGCAGTCCACGGGGTCACGAAAGGGTGCGATATGACTGAGTGACGAACACTGTAACCGGTGAAGCCTGTCACGTGCTGGATTTTCTCTTTCCCTCCCTTCCTGGGAAACTCTCTGTTCTGTGGAAAGACCTGGGGTCCATCCGGTGCTGGGGCTCAGCATTTAGACTCAAATTCACTCTGGCGTTTATTCTTTTCTCACCTTTGATGGCGGGAATCTTATCATAGCTGCCGGGCACGGTTCTCAGAGAGACACCCCCAGAGGTACATTTAAGACAGTGCCTGGTACATCAAAGCTTCCGAGAAGGACTCGGGCTTCCTTCTATACCATGGTTATTTTAAAGACTCACAATAAAAAAAAAAAAACAAAAAAACAAAAAAAACAAGCTAATGTCAAAAGGGTGGGGAGGGGAGGGAAGTTCTAAAATAAAAGTGTTTTAAAAGCCGTAATGCGTGCTTGCTAAGTCGTTTCAGTCCTGTCTGACTCTTTGCAACCCTGTGGACTGTAGCCCGCCAGGCTCCTCTGTCCATGGGATTCTCCAGGCAAGAATACTGGACTGGGTTGCCATTTCCTTCTCCAGGGCATCTTCCCAACCCAGGGATCGAACCTGCGTCTCTTACGTCTCCTGAATTGGCAGGCAGGCTCTTTACATCAGTGCCACCTGGGAAGCTCAAACCCTGTAATAAGCGGATGCAATTTGTGCTCCTAGTTTAAATAAGACAGCTGTAGGAGATATTCTTAGGACAGCTGGGGAAGTTTGAATATGGATTTGATAATATATGGTATTAAAGAATTAATGTAAATATTTTTTAAAAGGTATGTATGTTATTCCCTGCTACCTATCTTCTCCACATCACATCCTTCTTCCACCGGCTTGCACCGGATTTATTGTGTGTAAAGAGCGGAATGTGGAGGAAGAGAGAATGAAGTCTTTATCAGGAGGGGCTTGAGTCTCGGTCTACTTATGCTCACATCCTATTGCTTCTCCGAGTTTTTTTGTTTTTTAAGATTTTGGGATGTGGACCATTTTTAAAGTCTTTATTGAGTTTGTTACCATAATGCTTCTGTTCCATGTTTTGGATTTTTGGCCACAAGGCACGTGGGATCTTAGCCCCCTGACCAGGATGGAACCCGCCCCCTCCCGCCCCCGCACCGGGAGGTGGGGTCTCAACCGCTGGATCACCAGGGGAGCCCCTCTCTGAGTCATCTTTCCTTATCATCCTTCGGCGCTCATCCCCTCATCCGGGAACTTCCCGGTTGCTTAAGTCATCCTGTGCTGGGCGCTGACTCAAAGTTCTCTCTCTTTCCCTTTGCAGCAGTGGTTGTGGATAATTGCAAGCTCCCTGTGGATAAGAACCACCTCCACTCTTGATTCCGTTATTCTGCTATTTGAGCAAAAAGAAGAAGCCTAGGTTAAGAAAAAGGGAAGATCTTCAATATAACAACCGAACTTCACACCTCGAGGAACTAGAAAGAGAAGCGTGAATGCACGGGTCTGATCCAGTAACTGTGGGAAAGTGCCGTGGAAGACTAGGACGTGGAAAAGGAAAACAACCCACTCACCCCGAAGGGAGCTAGGCTTCCTGGCTCCTTCCTGTCACAGACATCTCCCAAAGCAGAACGAGAAGGTGCTGGGCCGGCCCGCCGTCCACCTTTATAAGCTCTGGGCACCGCTCAGCTTCCGCCCTAGTTTCCCATTGGCTGCGGCTGGCACCTTGCCGCCTCCTCACCGCACAAGCTGGAAAGCATTTAGCATTCTGAGTGGGAGGGCCTGGGCTGCAAGGCTTATCCTCACGGGTGCTCCCATTTGGGAAGGACCTGCGCCCCTGCCTCTTCGATTCAGCAGAACAAGCAACTTTAGAAAATGACAGGTTTGGGGAGTTCCGCCGGACTCGTAGAGGGCAAAACGCCTGTCCTCAGCACAAAGATGCTGCGTCCAGCGGTAAACCTCTAGAGCCATTAACCGGATGATCTTGTTCCCATGACCGTCACCCCTATTTGGAATGTAATTTCACTGAGCAAAAGGAAGGTTTTGGCATCAGCAGGTCCTAATGTGGGTCTCCCCAAAACAGACCCTCTCAGAGGGAGACCCAGAGACAGAGCATGTCAGAATATCACACACACATCTTGGTCATAGCTTTTCCACAAAATCTGTTGGGTTTTCCAATATGTAATCAAGAATCTGCATATACAGCTTTACCTGTTCTTTTCCAGGCCTTACGCCTTGCTCTAATTGCTTCCTCATTGCTAAATTTAAAACTAATTACAATTGCCTGGATCCTCAGCCTATTAAAGGTGGAAGGCGGGGCACATTGTGGGTTATTCTCAAATATCCTTTGGTATTGATTTCTAACATAATTCCACAGTGACAAGAGAACAGACTTTGTATGCTTTCAAAACCTTTAGACCGTGACATTTTTTTTCACCTGGTTTACATCCCTGGATATGTTCAGTCCTAAAGGAAATCAACCCTAAATATTCATTGGAAGGACTAAAGCTGAAACTCCAGTACTTTGGCCACCTGATACAAAGAGCTGACTCATCGAAAAAGACCCTGATGTTGGGAAAGATTGAAGGCAGGAGGAGAAGGGGACGACAGAGGATGAATGGTTGGATGCCATCATGGACTCAATGGATATGAGTTTGAGTAAACTCCGGGAGATGGTGATGGACAGGGAGGCCTGGTGTGCTGCGGTTCATAGGGTTGCAAAGGGTCATACACGACTGAGCGACTGAACAACAACACGTTCCAGTGTCTCCTAGTGTATACTCCATGGGAACTTGAGTAGAATTTATTGCCTGCTATTGTGTGAAAACTGTATAAATCTTAATTGTTGAATTGGTTCATAGTGCTTTTTAGATCTATAGTATCCTTCTATGGGCTTTCCCAGTGGCTCAGCGGTAAAGAATGTCTGCAATGCAGGGGTTGCAGGAGATGCAGCTTTGATCCCTGGATCAGGAAGATCCCCTCAAGTAGGAAATGGCAACCCACTCCAGTATTCTTGCCTGGAGAATCCCATGGACAGAAGAGCCTTGCAGGCCACAGTCCATAGCGTTGCAGAGTCGGACACGACTGAAGCAACTTAACATCACACACACATAGACTTCTTTCTGTCTATTCATTCTATTGATTTCTGAGAGTTTAATATTGAAACTCCAACTAAAAGTCTTAATTTATCTACTTAAAAAATAATTGCAATAGATAGTGGAATTATATGTAACTTTGTTCTTAGCGACCCCATGGACTGCAGCCTACCAGGCTCCTCCATCCATGGGATTTTCCAGGCAAGAGTACTGGAGTGGGGTGCCATTGCCTTCTCCTAGTCTGTTTCTCAAGCCTACTGTAAATGTGCTATCCTACTTGCATACTTGAAAAGATTTTTTTTAAAAGGGGGGGAAAGGTGGATGGTGGGGTGGACCAAGTGCATTTTCCTTCTGCTTTGGGAGATGTTTATGACAGGAAGGAGTCAAGAAGCCTACTTCCCTCCAGGGGTGAGTTAAATGAGTTAAAATTGTTCATTAAAATCACTAATTTAATTGGTAATACAATAGTAAATAGTGGTGGTATAAAGACTAAGCTGCCTTGATCCTGACTTCAGTGGAAAAGCCTCTGTGTATCTGATGGAATGGGTCCACGGGTGGTTTTCCTTGCATTGGGAGAAGAAATGGTTCCAGATGTGGTTGTGATTTTCAGACTTCATGGACTCTTTTTTTTTTTTAATTTTATTGAAGCATAGTTGATATACAATGCTGAGTTCATTTCTCTTGTACAGCAAAGTGATTCAGTTACACGCAGACACATACATCCTTTTAAATAGTCTTTTCCATGATGGGTTATCCTGGGAAGTTGAATACAGTCCCCTGAGCTCTGCAGTACGACCTTATCCCTCTATAATCTTTCGCCTCTGCTAATCCAAAGCCCCAGTCCTCCCCAGCCTCTCCCTTGGCAACCACCAGTCTGTTCCCTATGTCGGAGTCTCACAGACTCTTTATTTGTCTCCTCTTTCATCATCCTATTAAGATCTCTGCACACCCCACCCTGCGCTGAAGATGGTTGTTGTTGTTTTTCAGCTGCTAAGTTGTGTCCGACTTTGCGACCCCATGGACTGCAGCACGCCAGGCCTCCCTGTCCATCACCAACTCCCGGAGTTTACTCAAACTCATGTCCATCCAGTCAGTGATGCCATCCAACCATCTCATCCTCTGTTGTCCCCTTCTCCTCCTGCCTTCAGTCTTTCCCAGCATCAGGCTCTTTTCCAATGAGTCAGTTCTTCTCATCAGGTGGCCAAAGTATTGGAGTTTCAGCTTCAGCATCAGTCCTTCCAATGAATATTCAGGAGTGATTTCCTTTAGAATGGACTGGTTGGATCTCCTTGCAGTCCAAGGGACTCTCAAGAGTCTTCTCCAACACCACAGCTCAAAAGCATCAATTCTTCGGCGCTCAGCCTTCTTTATGGCCCCACTCTAGGACAGGTATTCACACCACTGGCCTCCTGCTGATGTGGGAGATTTCATTTACATCAGCTGGGTTTTAATTAGAACCTCCAACTCTGCATCCCTCTCTTAGCCGGGACAACTTACACCTGGAAGAGAAGGACTCCAGGATCACCTATGGCAGGTGGCTTCTCCACCCTCCGGAGACGCGGCTGCGACGGAGGGGGCGGGACACCCGTAGACAGACCTGATAGGAGCTGGAGGGGCCCCGGGGCCAATCACAGGCTGGGGAGGGGTGGGGCAGACTGCTTCGGGTCCGGAGTCTGCGTTCTAGAAACTCGCAAGAGCTGAGAAGACAGCTAGGTGAGTGAGGTCTCCTTACTCTGGCTTTTTATTTCTTTTCTTTTTTTAAACAGCTTTGTTGTGATGGATTTAAAGGTAAGGGGGAAAAAAAAAAAACCCAGCTATATTGAGGTATAATTGAATACGAAAAAAAAAAAAAATCCAACCCTTAACACTGCAAACATTTAACAAGCATCTTCATGAATGTGGACACAGACAAGGGGAGACGTAGCCAGAACCTGCAGAAGTTTCTTTGCAGGGTCTGTGTGTGTGGCGGGAACGTTTAACATGAGGCTGATCCTCTTACAATTTTCAGGGTACAAAAGAGTATAGATGACTGGGGGCCCTTTGCTGTAGGGCACATCCCCAAACTAATTCCTCCTGCATGACTTGCATTTACTCTGTGGGAGATACATAGTAATACAATAGGATCTTAGCCTTAAAAAGGAAGAAAAAAATAAAAGTGTTAGTTGCTCAGTCGTTTCTGACTCTCTGAGCCCGTCAGGCTCCTCTGTCCATGAGATTTCCCGCAAAAATGCTGGAGTGAGTTATCGTTTCCTCCTCCACGGCTCTTCCCGACCCAGGGATGGAACCCGGGTCTCCTGCACTGGGAGGCGGATTCTTTACGGCTGAGCCCCCTGGGAAGCCCTCCTTGTGGAAGAGAGAGGTCAGTAGGCACAGAAAAACAAGGCAGGCGTGCTGCGCGGAGAAAGCAGCGCGTGGCTGGATCCGGCTGCGCGAAGCGGGTGACAGTCGCGGTGCCTGGCCTCCGCTGTCTGTTTCCGCAGGAGCTGTTCCTATTGCGGCTGGAGACCTCGCTCCCGGGCCGATGGCTTCCCCTGCCGGCATTTCTGGGCATGATGGTGCCCGTGACCAGCTGCTGTCCCACCTGAGGGGCTTGGATCCCTGGCAGCTGGAGGACTTCAAACTCGCCCTGCAGTGCCCGGAGCTGCTGCCGGAGGGCGCCCGCAGGATCCCCTGGGCAGACCTGAGAGCCGCGGGCCCCGCCGACCTGCTCTGCCTGCTGGAGGAGCGCTTCCCCGGGAGGCGGACGTGGGAGGCGGCCCTCCGCGTCTTTGAGGACCTGCGGCTGAGCTCGCTGTGCGAGCGGATGCGAGCAGAGCTGCACGGTGAGCGGACGGCGGGCGCGCTGCGGGGCGTTTGTGGGGTCCTCCCTGATTGTTGGTCCCCCCTGAGCGGGAGCCTCCCTGACGGGCTGTAAGAGTCCGGCGCCCTGGCCCGGGAGAGGGTTGTTATGGGAAGAAAGCACCAAGAGGGAACTGAAAGTTCAGCTCTGTTATTAGACAGCTTTTGTTTCAAAAATATTTACTTCTTACTCATTTTTGGCTGTGCTCGGTCTGCACTGCTGCGCCCGGGCTTTCTCTAGTTGCAGTCAGCGGGGCGTCTCTGGTTTCCGAGCACAGGCTCTAGGTGCACGCGGGCTCCAGAGCACAGGCTCAGGTGTTGAGCAGGAGTTTATTTGCTCCACAGCCTGTGGGGTCTTCCCGGACCAGGGATTGAACTGGGGTGTCTTGCATTGCAAGGCAGATTTGTAGCCACTGGACCACACAGGGAAGCCCTGCTTTTGTTTTGTTTTGTTTTTGTTTTTAAGCTTATTTAGTTATTTGAGTTTCCCCAGTGGCTCAGTGGTAAAGAATTCGCCTGCCAATGCAGGAGACATAGGAGATGCAGATTCAATCCCTAGTCTGGGACGATCCCCTGAAGAAGGAAATTGCAACCTATCCAATATTCTTGCCGGGGAAATCCCGTGGGCTACAGTCCATGGGGTCTCAAAGAGTCGGACACGACTGAGTGACTTAGCACGCACATCAGTGTAAGACAGTTCCCTGTTCCCTACACGCCTTCCAGCATTGATTGCTTGTAGACTTTTCGATAGCCATTCTGACTGATGTGAGCTGATAGCTCATTGTAGTTTTGATTAGAATTTCTTAAATATTTAGCAAAGTGGAGTGTTTCTCTTTTTAAAAAAATTGGAGTATAATTGCTTTCAAGGTTACAATGTACTTAAAAAAAACAGTAGGAGTAAACTTGGAAATTGCTTCTTGACCGTCTGCCCTGCTTTGAATTCTTTCTCCTGGACTTACTCCAGGACATTTGTTGACCACGGGTGTTTTTTCCTTACATCCGGGAGGCCAGGTGAATGGTAAGTGCCAATCAGCAGAGGTTTTTCAGGTGTTGTTACCAAAAGTGGCCACCAGGTGGCAGCATGCGCTACTTGATAATTTAGTTTTTAGTTTCTACTGGAGTCGAGTTGATTTCCGATGTTCTGTTTGTTTACAGGAAATACCTAGACGTTTATATATTCTTCTTGGAGTCTTCCCATTTAGGTTATCACAGTGTGTTCGATAGACTTCCCTGTGCTATTCAGTAGGTTTTTAAAAATTATCTGTTTGATATATACCGGCGTGTATATGGACTTCCCAGGTGGCTCAGTGGTAAAGAAACCTCCTGCCAAAGCAGGAGACGCAAGAGACGCGGGTTTGATCCCTGGTCCATGGAAGATCCCCTGGAGGACATGGCAACCCACTCCAGGATTCTTGCCTGGAGAATCCCACGGACAAAGGAGCCTGATCGGCTACAGTCCATGGGGTCGCAGAGAGTCAGATGCGACTGAAGCATTTTAGCAAGAGGCTCAGGTGTGTATATATTAGCCCCAGCCTCTTAATGTATCCCTCCCAAGTTTTTGTAAAATCGTAAGATGGTTTTCTTAGTCTGTGTCCGTTTATAAGTAAGTTCGTTTGTGTGGGTTCATAGATTCCACCTGTCAGTGATATCTTAGCGTGTTTGTCTCTCTCTGACTTCCTCCACTTAGCATGATCTCTCGGTGGCATTTTTTCGTCCTTCTGGCCGAGCGTATTCCAGTGTCTAGATGCATTGGTGATGCTTCTTTCTCTATCGATGGACATTTTGTTTGATTCTCTGCCTTAGGTATTATAAACAGCGCTGCCCTGAAAATAATGGTGCATGTGCCATTTAAAATTGTGGTTTTCTTGGTATCTCAGGCAAGGAGTGGGCTTAACTCTATATTTAGTGTTCTAAGGAATCTCCATACCGTTTCCTTCCTGGCCGCACCCACCTATTTACCTCCAGCCCACAGTGTCGGAGGATTCCCTGTTCCCCTCGCCGCCCTCGACAGCATTTAACCTCTGTAGATCTTTTGGAGGATGGCCCTTCTGAGCGGTGTGAGCTGCTCTCCTGGTCGATTTGATTGGAATTTACCTAGTAACTGGTGATGCTGCGTCTCTTTCCATGGGCTTTTAATCTTCTACAGTGTGAGTACAATTTACCTCTTGAGATTGGCTAATTGAAAGCCTGCCCTGTTTTGAATTCTTTTCCGGTGATTTACCCCAAGACAGTTTTTTTTTTTAATTGGAGGATAATTACAGTGTTGGGTTGGTTTCTGCCATACATCACCATGAATCAGCCACAGGTACACTTATGTCCCTCGCCTCTTGAAGCTCCCTCCCACCCCCGCCCGCCCCTCTTAGCAACGGGTTGAGCTTTCTCAAGGGCGGATATCAATTACAGCCCCGCAGGCCTGGTGAATAGTAAGAGCCGCGAGCACGGTTTCTAAGTGGTTGTTCCCCAAAGCGGCCACAGGGCGGCAGCATTTCTTCCCGCCCAACTCGGGTTACCCGGGCAACCAGAGCCTCAGGGCGAGTCCTGTTCCTGGGATGTTAATTAGAGTGGAGACACCTAAGGCTTGTGTCTCCTTCCTTCTTTCTCCTTACCCTTGATCCCCCTACACACCCAGTTCCTGCCACACCGCTCTGCAGAGGGAGCTGTCCTCAGGCGGGGACCCTAAGGGAGGAGGCTGGAGGTGGGAACCCACCCCCAGGACGCACGGAACCCAGAGACCCCACCGTCCTTTGGGGGCGCTAGGGTTGGCTCTGCTGCCGAAGAGACGCCTGGGTCTGGAGACCGTGGGCCCAGGCAGAGGGGAACAGGAAGGCCAGCTCCGGGGGCGCTCACTGCGGGCACAGCCTGCCCAGCGCCCTCAGCCCCAGGACAGTCCCGCCGGGGGACCCGAGCCTGCTGCGGCCCCAGGGCTGTGACACCAGCCAGGGTCCCCAAGGCCTGAGGGGAAGAGAGCGTTTCTTCTGTCTGTCTCTCTTTTCCCTCCCTCTTTTCCTTCCTTCCGTCTTTATTTTCAGTTGGAATATACAGGTGATTTCCAATGGCTGTGGGTGTGTTTTTCAGATGTACAGAGACTGATTTGTCCATAGACACATGCATGTTCTCTCCCGGTTCTTTCCCATATAGGTTATTACAGAGTGTAGAGTAGGGTTCCTTGTGCTCCGCAGTGGGTCCTTGGGGATTCTTTTATAAATAGCAGTGTGTCTATGTTATTCTCAAGCTGCTAATTTCTCCCTGGCCCTCACCTTTCCTTTTTGTAACCTGAGTTTCTTTTCCGAGTCTGTGAGGCTGTTTCTGTTTTGTAAGCAGCTCACGTGTATCCATGTTTAGATTCCAGCTGAAAGTGGTTTCATGGGATACTTGTCTTTCCCCGTCTCGCCTACTTCCCTTGGGATGAGCCTGTCTGTTCTCACCCCTGGCTGCAAATGGCGTCCCTCATCCTTCTTGGGGCCGAGTCACATTCCTTGAGTCCGTGCGCCCCACCGCCTTTATCCAGCCCTCTGCCCTTCTGCACTCAGGTTGGTTCTGCATCTTGACTGCTGGACCTGGTGCCGCCGTAATCATTGTGGCGCGGGCGTCTTTTAAAATTTTGGTTTTCTGAGGATCTGTGCCCAGATCTGGGATGGCTGGGTCACATCGTACTTGTTGAGTGTCTTCGAGAACCTCTGTACTGCTCTCCAGAGTGGATGCAATGATTTCCATTCCCACGCACGGTGAAGGAGGGTGCCCTTCTTTCCACACCCTCTCCAGCATTTATGGCTGTCGAATATTTGAGATGTCCATTCGGTCCAGTGTGAGCTGATACCTCATTGTAGTTTTGATTGGCATCTCTGTAATTAGTGATGCTGAGCATGTGTTCATGTGCTCTGATGAAGTATCCATTTAGATCTCTGGCCCATTTTTCTACTGCATTTTTAAAAATATTGAGCTGTACAAGCTGTTTGTATGTTCTGGAGATGAATCGCTTATGGTCCTCTTCATTTGCAAATATTTTCCCCATTCTGAGGGCTGTCTTTTTCTTTATAAATTCCCTTGCTGTGCAAACGCTTGTAAGGTTGATGAGGTCCTATTTGTTGACTTAAAAAAAATTGTATTACTCTTGAGAGGTGGATCCAAAGAGAACTGCCTGCAATTAATGTGAAAGCCTGGCTGCCTACAGTGTCCTAGGAGGTTTATAGTATCCGTCCTCCGCTTTGTTATGTTGAAAGCTTTTCATGTGATTAAAAAAAAAAAAAGTGTGAGCAAAACTGACCTCTCGAGGTTGCCTTCATCACTGTTTGTTCTCTTTTGAATTATTTTGCCAGGACCTACCCCAGGACATTTTTTTGAGGACAGATATCATTTCCTTACATCCTGGAAGAGCTGCTGAATATTAAGCGGTCATGAGCACAGGCTTTTCAGGTGTTGTACCAAAAGCGGCCACAAGGCGGCAGCATTTCTCCACGCGCAACTTTTTTTCTTTTGAAATTTAATTTTTATTTTCGATTGGAGTAGAGTTGATTTCTGATGTTGTGTTTGTTTTAGGTGTACCGGAACTTGATCCAGTTACACATAGATTTATATCTTTTTTTCCGGTTCTCTTCCCATGTAGGTTATTACAGTGTGTTCAGTAGACTTCCCTGTGCTATTCAGTAGGTCCTTTGGGATTATCTATTTGATAATAAGTACTGTGTATCTGTTAACCACCCTTTTAATGTATCCCTCCCCCTGGACTTAAAAAAATAAGTTTCTTTTTTAGTCTGAGTCTGTTTCTGTTTATAAATGAGTTCATCAGCATGCATTACCGATTCTACCTGTAAGTGGTACACCATTTCTCTTTCCCTCTCTGACTCCACGCCGTATGGTAAATCTCTAGGCCCATCCATGCTGCTGCGTTGGCAGTTTTCGTTCTTTTTGACGACTGAGTGTATCCCAGGGTGTAGGTGGACCCGTTCCTCTTCGTTTCTCTACTGATGGACATTCTGGTTTGATGCTGTGTCTTGTATATTGTGAATAGTCCTGCCCTGAAGCTTACTCCTTGGAAGGAAAGTTATGACCAACCTAGACAGCATATTGAAAAGCAGAGACATTACTTTGCCAACAAAGGTTCGTCTAGTCAAGGCTATGGTTTTTCCTGTGGTCATGTATG
>NW_011490999.1:3912-4486 GCF_000754665.1 Bison bison bison | reverse complement strand
GGGTCTAAAGAGTTGGACACGACTGAGCGACTGAAATGAACTGAAGATTGAGATGCACTTGTCGTTTTAAACTGTGACTTTCTCCGGACCTAAGGCAAAGGCTGGGGTTGCTGGATCAGGTGGTTAGTCTGCGTTTAGTGTTTTAAGACTTCCCTGGTGGCTCAGAAGTAAGGCGTCTGGTGTTTTAAGGAATCTCCATACTGCTTTCCTTGTGGCCGCACCCACCCTCGTCCCTCCCCGCCCACAGAGCAAGAGGAGTCCCTGTGCCCCCGCCCTCCACAGCCATTATCTTTGTAGCTCTTCCAAGGATGGCCATTCTTAGGGGGTGAGCTGATGGTACCTTATTGCCGTTTTGATTGGCATTTCTCTAACAGTGATGCTGAGCATCTTTTCACGTGCTTTATGGCCATCTGGATGCCTTCCTTGGAGAAATGTCCATTTAGGTCTTTGGCTCATTTTTCCATTAGGTTATTTGGTTTGTATCTTTTGATATTGCACTGCAGGAGCTGTTTGCATGTTTCAGAGATGAATTTTTTGTGGGTATCTTCATTTGCAAAGGTTTTTTTTTCTCATT
>NW_011490999.1:2742-3812 GCF_000754665.1 Bison bison bison | reverse complement strand
AGTATCGTGCATTTAACCTGGACTGGCATCTTGTTTCATACATGATATTTTACATGTTTCAATGTCATTCTCCCAAATCTTCCCACCCTCTCCCTCTCCCACAGAGTCCATAAGACTGTTCTATACATCAGTGTCTCTTTTGCTGTCTCGTATACAGGGTTATCTCTACCATCTTTCTAAATTGCATATATATGCGTTAGTATACTGTATTGGTGTTTTTCTTTCTGGCTTACTTCACTCTGTATAATAGGCTCCAGTTTCATCCACCTCATTAGAACTGATTCAAATGTATTCTTTTTAATGGCTGAGTAATACTCCATTGTGTATATGTACCACAGCTTTCTTATCCATTCATCTGCTGATGGACATCTAGGTTGCTTCCATGTCCTGGCTATTATAAACAGTGCTGCGATGAACATTGGGGTACACATGTCTCTTTCCCTTCTGGTTTCCTCAGTGTGTATGCCCAGCAGTGGGATTGCTGGATCATAAGGCAGTTCTATTTCCAGTTTTTTAAGGAATCTCCACACTGTTCTCCAGAGTGGCTGTACTAGTTTGCATTCCCACCAACAGTGTAAGAGGGTTCCCTTTTCTCCACACCCTCTCCAGCATTTATTATGTAGACTTTTGGATCGCAGCCATTCTGACTGGTGTGAAATGGTACCTCATAGTGGTTTTGATTTGCATTTCTCTGATAATGAGTGATGTTGAGCATCTTTTCATGTGTTTGTTAGCCATCTGTATGTCTTCTTTGGAGAAAGTCTCTTTAGATCTTTGGCCCATTTTTTGATTGGGTCATTTATTTTTCTGCAGTTGAGCTGTAGGAGTTGCTTGTATATTTTTGAGATTAGTTTTTTGTAGGTTGCTTCATTTGCTATTATTTTCTCCCATTCTGAAGGCTGTCTTTTCACCTTGCTAATAGTTTCCTTTGATGTGCAGAAGCTTTTAAGTTTAATTAGGTCCCATTTGTTTATTTTTGCTTTTATTTCCAATATTCTGGGAGGTGGGTCATAGAGGATCCTGCTGTGATGTATGTCAGAGAGTGTTTTGCCTATGTTCTCCTCTAGGAG
>NW_011490999.1:1129-1609 GCF_000754665.1 Bison bison bison | reverse complement strand
ATGGTATATTTCTCCATCTATTAGTGTCCTCTTTGATTTCTTTCACCAGTGTTTTATAGTTTTCTGTATATAGGTCTTTAGTTTCTTTAGGTAGATATATTCCTAAGTATTTTATTCTTTTCGTTGCAATGGTGAATGGAATTGTTTCCTTAATTTCTCTTTCTGTTTTCTCATTATTAGTGTATAGGAATGCAAGGGATTTCTGTGTGTTGATTTTATATCCTGCAACTTTACTATAATCATTGATTACTTCTAGTAATTTTCTGGTGGAGTCTTTAGGGTTTTCTATGTAGAGGATCATGTCATCTGCAAATAGTGAGAGTTTTACTTCTTCTTTTCCAATTTGGATTCCTTTTATTTCTTTTTCTGCTCTGATTGCTGTGGCCAAAACTATGTTGAATAGTAATGGTGAAAGTGGGCACCCTTGTCTTGTTCCTGACTTTAGAGGAAATGCTTTCAATTTTTCACCATTGAGGATAA
>NW_011490999.1:0-772 GCF_000754665.1 Bison bison bison | reverse complement strand
TTCCTGGTCGAGTTTTGGAAAGTTGTACTTTTCTAAGAATTTGTCCATTTCTTCCTCGTTGTCCATTTTTTTGGCATATAATTGTTGATAATAGTCTCTTATGGTCCTTTGTATTTCTGTGTTGTCTGTTGTGATCTCTCCATTTTCGTTTCTAATTTTATTGATTTGATTTTTCTCCCTTTGTTTCTTGATGAGTCTGGCTAATGGTTTGTCAATTTTATTTATCCTTTCAAAGAACCAGCTTTTGGCTTTGTTGATTTTTGCTATGGTCTCTTTTGTTTCTTTTGCATTTATTTCTGCCCTAATTTTAAAGATTTCTTTCCTTCTACTAACCCTGGGGTTCTTCATTTCTTCCTTTTCTAGTTGCTTTAGGTGTAGAGTTAGGTTATTTATTTGACTTTTTTCTTGTTTCTTGAGGTGTGCCTGTATTGCTATGAACTTTCCCCTTAGGACTGCTTTTACTTTGTCCCACAGGTTTTGGGTTGTTGTGTTTTCATTTTCATTTGTTTCTATGCAAATTTTGATTTCTTTTTTGATTTCTTCTGTGATTTGTTGGTTATTCAGCAGCGTGTTGTTCAGCCTCCATATGTTGGAATTTTTAATAGTTTTTCTCCTGTAATTGAGATCTAATCTTACTGCATTGTGGTCAGAAAAGACGCTTGGAATGATTTCTATTTTTTTGAATTTACCAAGGCTTGATTTTTGGCCCAGGATGTGATCTATCCTCGAGAAGGTTCCATGTGCGCTTGAGAAAAAGGTGAAATTCATTGTT
>NW_011490998.1:4999-5205 GCF_000754665.1 Bison bison bison | reverse complement strand
CATATATGGCATTTATTATGTTGAGGTATGTTCCTTCTATGCCTGCTTTCTGAATGGTTTTTTATCATAAATGGATGTTGAATTTTGTCAAAGGCTTTCTCTGTGTCTATTGAGATAATCATATGTTTTTATCTTTCAATTTGTTAATGTGGTATATCATATTGATTGATTTGCAGATATTAAAGAATCCTCAGTTCAGTTCACTC
>NW_011490998.1:0-474 GCF_000754665.1 Bison bison bison | reverse complement strand
ATATGCCAGCAAATTTGGAAAACTCAGCAGTGGCCACAGGACTGGAAAAGGTCAGTTTTCATTCCAATCCCAAAGAAAGACAATGCCAAAGAATGCTCAAACTACCGCACAATTGCACTCATCTCAAACGCTAGTAAAGCAACGCTCAAAATTTTCCAAGCCAGGCTTCAACAATACGTGAACCGTGAACTTCCAGATGTTCAAGCAGGTTTTCAAAAAGGCAGAGGAACCAGAGATCAAATCGCCAGCATCCGCTGGATCATGGAAAAAGCAAGAGAGTTCCAGAAAAACATCTATTTCTGCTTTATTGACTATGCCAAAGCCTTTGACTGTGTGGATCACAAGCAACTGTGGAAAATTCTGTAAAGAGATGGGAATACCAGACCACCTGACCTGCCTCTTGCGAAACCTATATGCAGGTCAGGAAGCAACAGTTAGAATTGGATATGGAACAACAGACTGGTTCCAAATAGG
>NW_011490997.1:14384-15490 GCF_000754665.1 Bison bison bison | reverse complement strand
CCCACGCCGCAGTCGCTGCGGACTCCAAAACCTGCTCGGACATTGGGCGGTGAGTAAGAGGTGGGTGGGAGCTGGGTGGGCCTTGGCGCCGGCCCCTCCCAGAGACTGTGTGACCAGCGGCGAGAGTGTGGAGAAGACACGTGTGTGTGTGTGTGTGTGTGTGTGCCGGCGTGTGGGGGCTGCGTGGGTTTGGGGGAAGAGGCCCCAGGGCCCTTGCACAGACCTGGTAGCAGATGTGCATGGGGGCAGACAGGGTCCGGGGTAACCACCGTCCGGGCAGAGCGGAGGTGGCGTGTGAGACTGGCCTGAACCTCAGGCCTGGGAGGCCCAGAGGGGCACTGCCACAGTGTTGCTGGTCTGGCCCTCACTGACCCGGATGATGGGCCCAGCGCCTTCAGGGAGGCCCTGACCGTTTTCCGAGGCTGGGTCTTCCCCGGGACGTGGGTGAGGAGGGCACAGGCTCCATATGTGAGGACTGGCCGCCAGGGTGCACTCAGTGATGCCTGAGAGCAGGCTCCCCGTCCTGGCCCTGGGAAACCCGCCCCCGATGGCACTGTGTCCCCCCACGGCCTCCCCTCTGCATGTCAGGGCTCGGAGCCAGGCCAGCGGCTGGCAGAGTGACTGATGCTCGCTGGGCGGGGAAAGGGGGCTGTGGAGAGGGGCCCCAGCCGGCGTTTTCCGACTGACCAGACCTTCTTCCAGGAAGCCCAGCCCGTGGAGGCTTCCCACGAGGACACCCTTCCTGGCCCCTGCCCTGCTACCCAGCTGGGCTGCGGGAGCCCGGGCTAGCACCCGCCTCCCTGCTGGTTCCATCTGCTTCCCGGAATGTCTGCCTCAAGGGCCATGGTCAGGATCAGAAGCGCTTTGTGATCCGAAAGGGAGAGCGCTGGACTGAGGGGCATGGTGGCTGAGCCGCTGCCGCCAGGCACTGCTGGGCAGAGGGCGTCCGTGCCCCTACGTCCCACGGTCACCCCTCTTCCCAGCTCTCTCCCTCTTTCCATTCATTCTTTCCTCCCTTTGTCTGCCATCTGGCCCTGCCCCCTCCTGTCCTGGGCCCTCCCTCATGGCTCCCTCAAGGATGACAGGGACAAGTGGCAGGGTAGGCT
>NW_011490997.1:12331-14284 GCF_000754665.1 Bison bison bison | reverse complement strand
GGTCCCAGGGGCCAGGAGGGGAATGACCCCCCCGAGAAGCGCTGTGCCACCCCCCCACCCTGAACCCATATTTGCAAAGATGCAAACAAGTTGGGCCCTGCTGGCTTAGCAGTAAAGGATCTGCCTGCAATACAGAAGACCCGGGTTTGATCCCTGGTTCGGGAAGATCCCCTGGAGGAGGAAATGGCAACCCACTCCAGTATTTACGCCTGGAAAATCCCAAGGACGGAGGAGCTTGGCGGGCTACAGTCTATGGGGTCACAAAGAGTGTCACATGACTGAGTGACTAAACAAAAACAAGTCAGGAGACTTCCCTGCTGGTCCGGTGGCTGAGGCTCTGTGCTCCCAGTGCAGGGGTCAGGGTTCGATCCCTGCTCAGGGAACTAGATCTCACAGGCCGCAACAAAGGTTCACATGTGACAACCGAGCAGCGTCCTGCTGTGCTGCAGTTAAGCCCCAGCACATGAATACATGAGTAAAGAGGTCGGGCTTCAGCCTCAGAACCACTGAGAGGACGCGGCCCCCAGGGGCGGGGCCTGCGGGGAGGCCCGGCTCACCCTGCGCCCCCAAGCCTTTGCAGAGGGTCTGTGCTCTGCAGCCCCCACTGGCCAGGAAGTGGATGTGGTTTTCTTCCCAACTGATTTCTGTCCTTGTCAAGCTGTGACTCCACTTCCTGCTGCTGTTCTCAGAAGTCCGAGAGATGGGGGGGAGCCCGGAGCTGCCCCAGCTGCTGAAGGACGGGGCGACTCCTCCAGGGCCCTCCCCTCACTGTGCCGCCATTGCTGCTGCCTCCTGTCCCTTCTCCACTCACCACGTCTCCCTCCTTCCACCCTGCAAGCACTGGGTTCTCTGGGAGACCCTCTAGGGAGACCTGAGGGTCGGCGGCAACTCCTAGCTCTGTGACCACTTGGAAATGCCACGCAGGGTCCCCAGGGGAGGCATCATTGTTCCACTTCATGTCTGAGGAATCTAGGGAGGATGGGGTCTTCCCAGGGTCCCCACGTTCCACCCAGGAGCCCGGGCTGCAGAGAGGGGTGGAGGGCGCAGGCCCAGCCGCTGGGAGGACCAGGGAGGACAGCCGCAGGAGCACTTTGTAAACTGAGAAGAACCTTGTATGTGGCCAGGGGCAGTGTAAAGGACATCGCAATTTGCAACCTGTGGAGTGCAGTGAGTCTGCGAGCCGCTGGACCTGAGGGGGCAGCCTGGTGTGGTCTCTGAACTAACCTGGGGTGTGGTGGCAGTCGGCAGGCCACCCAGCTGTGCCCACTCCCCAGTGAAGGCTGGCAGAGCAAGCCCGGGTGTGGGGGGAAGGCAGGGGCCGAGGAGCCTGGCTGCTTAGTCAGCGCCCGGTCTCCCCAGAGCCATCCTCCAGCAGCGCGGCTCGCCCGTGGACGCTGCCATCGCGGCTCTGGTCTGCACCGGGGTCGTCAACCCCCAGAGCATGGGCCTGGGTGGAGGAGTCATCTTCACTATCTACAACGCCACCACAGGTGAGTCCTCTCGGGACCCCCCGTGGGGAGGATGGGCTCTGTCCGCCACGCCCGTTCAAGGCCTCGCCCCGCCCCTTACTGGATCTCGCCATGCCCACCCTGCTGAGCCCATTCCAGGAGTTAGCACAGAGGCCCAGAGCCCCACCTGGGCTGTCGTGGTGTGCGGCGAGGCCTGGCAGCCTCCGGGGCGCCCCTGACACCCCGAACGCCCTGCCCAACCCCAGGGATGGTGGAAGTCATCAATGCCAGGGAGACGGTGCCCTCCAACCCCATCCCGGCTCTGCTGGACCAGTGCGAGCAGGCCCAGCCTCTGGGCATAGGTGAGACCCTGGAGAACCACCTCCCCCCACCTCTGCCCCACCCCACCAGGCCGCTGGCTTCAGTTCAGTTCAGCTCAGTCGCTCAGTCGTGTCCGACTCTTTGCGACCCCATGAATCGCAGCACACCAGGACTCCCTGTCCAT
>NW_011490997.1:9125-10508 GCF_000754665.1 Bison bison bison | reverse complement strand
CGCCCCCACCCCCCAGACAGCTCTTCTTCGAATGGGACCAGAACCCTTCGACGGTCTCCAGGACCCACTGCCCGTGGCCCATGCTGGCTGCCACCCTGGAGACCGTGGCCACAGAAGGCGCGGAGGCCCTCTACACAGGGCGGCTGGGCCAGCTGCTGCTGGAGGACATCGCCAAGGAAGGTCAGCGTGCGAGGTCCCACTGCCCTGCCCGGCCAGAGAAAGCGGGGTCTGGGTGCTGGGGCTGAGGGAGGGCCAGCGGCTCCCAGGCTTCAAGAGGCTGTTCCTTAATCCTGCCTGCTGCTGGGCCCAGGGACCCTGCGGTCAACACCCCTGAGGCGCAGGGCCCCGTGGTTTCGGGCCTCAACACGGGAGCTATCGGTGGTCATGGGGGCTCCTGGCCTGGAGCTGGCCCCCCTCAGAGGCTAGTGCGCCTCCCCCATCTTCCCTGCTTGCTTTCCACCTGCCCATCTCCGGTCTGCCCACCCATCCCCCAGCCCCGAGCCACTGCCCACAGACCCAGCATTGCCACCCCCCCAACCCCCTCCCGGGGGTCTGGAAGGCTAGGGGGTGAGGGGAGCCCCGCTGTGTGACCCTGGGCCCCTGGCTGACACTGTGCCTCCATTTCCCTGTCTGTACACGGAGTCGTCCCCGCCTCGCCCAGGTAGCCGGCTGACCCGGCAGGACTTGGCATCCTTCCGGCCTGAGGTGGTGGATGCCCTCGCCGTGCCCCTGGGGGATTATACCCTGTATTCGCCGCCGCCGCCTGCTGGGGGCGCCATTCTCAGCTTCGTCCTCAACGTGCTCAAAGGTGAGGCCCCGCCCCGCAGGAGTCCGGGGCTGAGGGTCGGGCCCGGGGAGCGGAGCGGTGTGCTCCAGAGCAGACCTGGGGGCGGCTAGGGCTCTGCAGGGGCGCCTGCCGTCATCTTCCTGCGGAGCCCCTCACCCCCACCCCGGGGGACCCCGACCCGGGGCAGAGGAGCAGGTGGTGAGCTGCCCGTCGAGTGTGTGCACCTAGGCCTGAGGCCCAGACTACAGCAGCCTGCAGGGTGGGGGGGAGTGGCCCTGGCGGGGGCCCCAGCCGTGTCCAGGGCTGGGACTGTCCGATGCTGACTACGTTCTCCGGGGCTGCCGTTAACAAATGATCACCCATCACCAAAACCTGCTGGCTTAGACCACGAGAAATTTATGCTCTGCTAGTTCTGGAGGCCAGAAATTCAGAATCAAGGTGTCCACAAGGCCACCTTCCCTCCAGGGCCGGTTGGCGGGGGGGGCATTTGTTTTCTGCCTCTTCTAGTTTCTGGGGGCTGCGTCCGGTCAGCATCTGCGACCACACGGCTTCCCTGTCCTGCGTGTCTGTTTTACGCGGATGTCTTACATTTAGCG
>NW_011490997.1:8696-9025 GCF_000754665.1 Bison bison bison | reverse complement strand
GGAGGTTTTACATTTAGCGCCCACGGGATAACCCGCTCCTCCCAAGAGCCTTCAGCTACTGACACGATTGCTGCAGAAGGGGACACTCTTCTGTGGGGGGCAGTACTCACGGGTCCTGGGGGTTAGGACGCGGAGTCCGAGCCCACTGCACGACATGACCCCCACCTTCGCCCACCCCCTCCCCCAGGGTTCAACTTTACCGCCGAGTCGGTGGCGGGGCTGGAGGGGAGAGTGAACTTGTACCATCACCTCGTGGAGACGCTCAAGTTCGCTGGGGGGCAGAGGTGGCGACTGTGGGACCCTCGAAGCCACCCAGAGATCGGAAGAGC
>NW_011490997.1:4864-5385 GCF_000754665.1 Bison bison bison | reverse complement strand
TGGGGGGAAGGCTGGGGTGTGGCCTGGGGCCGCCTGGCCCTGGCTCCTGGGAGTCTGTGGCCCAGGCCCGTCCTGGAGCTTGTCCTCTGTCCCGGGTAAAGGCTGGAAGATGAGAGACCTAAGCACTCCCCAGCCCGCATCTCCAACCTGCTCTCACCCTCAGCACGGCTGACGTTTTGGGGGGCTGTGCCCACAATGTAGGATGCAGAGCAGCGTCTCTGGCCTCGCCTAGCTAAACGAGCCCCCTGCCCCGGCCAGTCAGCAGTCACCCCCGATTGAGAACCGCTGCTCTGGACCCAGGAGCCCCCGGCCACTGGGGACGGCGCTGCCAGCTGCCAGACGGGCTGGCCTTCCTGAGGGAATGCTCGTGGTGGGCTGACCTGGTGTGGGAGGTCCTGCCCACACCCTGATTCCTGGGAGCATCGGGGACTCTGGTCTCAGCCCAAACATCCCCCAGAGGCGTACCTCCGCATGGCTGGAGTCCGGCCGCTCGGGCCCGGGGAGGGCTTTGGCTCCTGTGG
>NW_011490997.1:4320-4764 GCF_000754665.1 Bison bison bison | reverse complement strand
CAGAACGCAGCAGACTGAGGGGCTCAGACACGCTGCTCGCCTGCCCGCAGGGCCTCCCAGCGGCACCACGTTCGTCACTGCGTCCCTGCGTGTGGATGCGCTCCTGCCCCCACTGGGAGCTCAGTTACCTCCCGGGAGCTGGTGGGTTCCCTTGCCGGGGTCCAGCCCCGGTGGATCCAGGGAATTCGAAGCGGGGACGGCGTCGGCGAGGATCAGGAAACAACGGCTTAATTAAACTTTAATTAAGGACATAAAGAGTAATGGAATAAGGATAGCTCAGTGAGGAAACTCAGTGGAGAAAAGAGGCTGAATAATTCAGCCAGAAGGTAAGAGAAAGAACGACGTGGTAAGACCAAGTTTTGGTGAACAAGGCCCGCACTTTATTTTCCAAAGTAGTTTTTATACCTTAAGTTATGCATAGAGGATAATGGGGGAAGGGGTAGA
>NW_011490997.1:0-854 GCF_000754665.1 Bison bison bison | reverse complement strand
CTATTAGTATAAGTATAATGGGCTAATTAGAAATTGTGTTGGTGAAGGGTTTTTCATTTGTTGAGCCAATGTTTGTTGCTAAGTCTCCACATCCCCTGCCCTTACACACATTAATGAATATATAGAAGGAATAAGTATTAACCTTTGATATTAATCACGTTAGACCTTAGGCTAAGTAAATTCTTTCCTTAACTAAAACCCACTACACCCTCACCCTGTAGGAATGTAACTTTATTTGGGTGGCGTCTGTTTTGAGAATAATCAGCCCTGGAGAAATAAGTGTCCTGATTGACTGACCGCTGTCACAAGGAGAGGGTCGTAATTGTCAGCAGGCCCCCCCGGCCAGAAGATGATGTAACACCCCTAAGACCTCTGTATACATTTGTGTGAAGCACCTGACTTTAATAAAAGTCAGGACTGCTGTCCCCGCGTGACTTTTGTATAACATCTTAGTGTATAAAAACAGACTCTGGAAAATAAAGAATTGGGATCAGTTTCTCGAAATACTGGTCTCCCCATGTCGCTCTCTCTCTCACTCTGGCTGAGTCTCCATCTGGAGCGCGGAACCCACCATGCTTACTAATTATGCCTGGGCTTCTAAGATCCGACCGGGGAGGTCTCAGTGTCTCCTCTCCTTCGGGAGAACGGAAGGATGCCTGCGGCCTACATAAGTGGCGCAAACTTCTTGTCTTGAAGTTTTATTGGTCTCCCGCGTAAACCAAGCTACTCAGCCTCTTTTCTCCACTGAATTTTCCTACTGAGCTATCCTTATTCTATTACTCTTTATATCTTTAATTAATATCTAATTGAAGCTATTGTATCCTGATCCTCGCCTACGCCGTCTCTCCTTCGAA
>NW_011490996.1:14758-15750 GCF_000754665.1 Bison bison bison | reverse complement strand
GCTTCTCTTCTTTTCTCAGCTATTTGTAAGGCCTCCTCAGACAACTATTTTGCCTTTTTGTATTACTTTCTCTTGGATATGGTTGTGATCACTGCCTCCTGTACAATGTTGCAAACCTTCTTCCATAGTTCTTCAAGCACACTGTGTATCAGATCTAATCCCTTGAATCTGTTTGTCACTTTCACTGTATAATCATAAGGGATTTGATTTAGGTCATATATGAATGGGAATCATCATGCAAAATGCCAGACTGGATGAAGCACAAACTGGAATCAAGATTGCTGGGAGAAATATCAAAAACCTCAAATATGCAGATGATGCCACCTTATGGCAAAAATTGAAGAGAAACTAAAGAGCCTCTTGATGAAAGTGAAAAAGGAGAGTGAAAAAACTGGCTTCTCACTCAACATTCAGAAAACAAAGATCATGACATCCGGTCCATCACTTCATGGCAAATAGACGGGGAAACAACAGAAACAGTGGCAGACTATATTTTCTTGGGCTCCAAAATCACTGCAGATTGTGGCTGCAGCCATGAAATTAAAAGACACTTGCTCCTTGGAAAAAAAAAAAAAAAACTATGACAAACTGAAACATCATTTTAAAAAGCAGAGATATTACTTTGCCAACAAAGATCCATATAGTCAAAGCTATGGTTTTTCCAGTAATCATGTATGGATGTGAGATTTGGACCATAAAGAAAGCTTAACACCGAAGAATTGATGCTTTTGAACTGTGGTGTTGGAGAAGACTCTTGAGAGTCCCGCGGATGACAAGGAGATCAAACCAGTCAATCCTGAAGGAAATCAATCCTGCATATTGATTGGAAGGACTGATCCTGAAGCTGAAACTCCAATACTTTGGCCACCTGATGCAAAGAGCCAACTCATTAGAAAAAGCCCTCATGCTGGGAAAGATTGAAGGCAGGAAGAGAAGGGAACGACAGAGGATGAGATGGTTGGTGGCATCACTGATTCAATGGACATGAGTTT
>NW_011490996.1:14100-14632 GCF_000754665.1 Bison bison bison | reverse complement strand
GAATTTTTCAATCTGAGCCAGTCAGCTCTCAACCTTGTTTTTGCTAACTGTATAGAGCTTCTCCATTTTGGCCTCAAATAATATAATCAATCTCATTTCACTATTGGCCATATGGTGATGTCCATATGTAGAGTCATCTCTTGTGTTGTTGGAAGAGGTTGTTTGCCTGACCAGTGCATACTCTTGGCAAAGCTCTGTTTGCCTTTGTCCTGTTTCATTTTGTACACCAAGGCCAGACTTGCTTGTTTCTCCAGGTATCTCTTGACTTCCTACTTTTGCATTCCAGTCCCCTATGATGAAAAAGACATCTCTTTTTAGTGTTAGTTCTAGAAGGTCTTGTAGTTCTTCACAGAACCGTTCAACTTCAGCTTCTTTGGCATTAGTGATTGGGGCATAGACTGGGATTACTGTATTATTGAATTGTTTGCCTTGGAGATAAACAGAGATCATTCTGTTGTTTTTGAGACTGCACCCAAGTACTGTATTTTGGACTCTTTTGTTGACTATAAGGGCTATTTTGTTTCTTCTGAGG
>NW_011490996.1:9766-11527 GCF_000754665.1 Bison bison bison | reverse complement strand
CTTTGTGACCCCATGGACTGAAGCCTGCCAGACTTCTCTGTCCATGGAATTCTCCAGGCAAGAATACTGGAATGGGTTGCCACTTCCTTCTCCAAGGGAACTTCCTGACCCAGGGATCAAACCTGAGTCTCCTGCATTGCTGGTGGATTCTTTACCATTTGAGACAATAGGGAAGCCCTTTTATCACTATAAGATGTTGAACATTTTTCCTGCATCTATTGAGATGATCATATGATTTTTATTCTTTATTCTGTTAACATGATATATAACAGTTAGTGGCTATATATATATATATGTTGAAACATTCTCACATCCCAGTGCTAAACACCATGATATATTATCCTTTTTTATATTAATATTTTTAAATGCTTATTTATTAATATTTGTCTATGCCAAGTCTTAGGTGTGGCATGTGGGCTTAGTTCCTCTGCAGAATGTGGGATCTTCCTGGACCAGGGATTGAACCCAAGTTGCCTGCATTGGAAGGCAGATTCTTAACCATTGAACCACTAGGGAAGTCTTTATTAATCTTTGTATGTGTGTTTACTTTTTTAATTATTAAAATTTATTTTTTAATTGGGAAATACTTACTTGGGAAATGTTGTGATGGCCTTTGCCATACATCAAGATGAATCGGCCATAGGCATACATGTGTTTCTTCCTTCCTGAACCTGTCTCCCACCTCCCTCTAGACCCAATCCTCCAGGTTGTCACAGAGCCCCAGCTTTGGGTTTCCTGCATCATATATCAAAACCTCACGGGCTATCTGTTTTACATATGGAAGTGTATATGTGTAAATGCTATTCTCTCAAATCATCTCATTCTTTACATCTCCCACTGGATCCAAAAGTCTGTTATTTGTATCTGTGTCTCCTTTGATGCCTGGCACATAGGATTATCATTACTTTCTTTCTAGATTCCATATATATTCATTATTATGTGATAGTTATCTTTATCTTTCAGATTTACATCACTCTGTATGATAAGATCTAGGTTGATCTACCTCATTAGAACTGACTCAAATATGTTCCCCTGTGTAATATTCCATTGTATACATGTACCACACTTCCTTATCTATTAATCTGCCAATGGACATCTAGGTTGCTTCCATGTCCTAAGTTTGTGAACAGTGCTGCAGTGAACACTGGGGTACATGTGACTTTTTCAACTCTGTTGAAATTTCCTCGGGGAATATTCCCAGCAGTGGGATTTCTGGGTCATATGACAGTTATATTCCAAGTTTTTTAAGAATCACCACATTTTCTCCATAGTGGCTGTACCAGTTTGCATCCCCACCAACAGTGTAAGAGGGTTCCCTTTCCTCCATACCCTCTCATGCATATATTGTTTGTAGACTTTTTGATAATGGCCATTCTGACAGGTGTGAGATGATACTTCATTGTAATTTTGATTTGCATTTCTCTAATAATGAGTGATGTTGAGCATCTTGTCATGTGTATATTAGCCATCTTTATGTCTTCCTTGGAGAAATGTCTGTTTAAGTCTTTAGCCCACTTTTTGACTGAGTTGTTGGTTATTCTGGTATTGAGCTCCATGTGCTGCTTGTATATTTTGGAGATTAATTCTTTATCAGTTGTTTTGTTTGCTATTATTTTCTCCCATTCTGAGGGATGTCTTTTCACCTTGCTGATAGTTTCCTTTCAGCATCAATATCACTCAATATCACAGTAACCATTCAATATCACAGTAATCCAAGTCTATGCCCCAACCAGTAATGCTGAAGAAGCTGAAGTTGAACGG
>NW_011490996.1:5240-6521 GCF_000754665.1 Bison bison bison | reverse complement strand
AGTGTATAGGAATGCAAGGGATTTCTGTATATTAATTTTATATCCTGCAACTTTACTATATTTATTAACTCTAGGAATTTTCTGGTGGAATATTTAGAGTTTTCTATGTAGAGGATTATGTCATCTGCAAACAGTGACAGTGTTACTTATTCTTTTCAATCTGGCGTCCTTTTGTTTCTTTTTATTCTCTGATTGCTATGGCTAGGACTTCCAAAATTATGCTGAATAGTCATGATGAGAGTGGGCACCCTTGTCTTGTTCCTGATTTTGGAGTAAATGCTTTCAGTTTTTCACTATTGAGGATAATGTTTGCTGTGATTTTGTCATATATGGCATTTATTATTTTGAGGTATGTTCCATCTGTGCCTACTTTCTGGAAAGTATTTATGATAAACGGGTGTTGAATTTTGTCAAAGGCTTTTTCAGCATCTATTGAAATAATCATATGTTTTTTTATCTTTCAATTTATTATGATTTCTTTCCTTCTACTAACTTTGGGGTTTTTGTTGTTGTTGTTGTTCTTTTTTTCTAGTTGGTTTAGGTGAAATGTTAGGTTGACGTTATTTGATGTTTCTCTTGTTTCCTGAGGTAGGATTGTATTGCTACGAACTTCCCTCTTAGCACTGCTTTTAATGAATCCCATAGGTTTTTGGGTGTCTTGTTTTCATTATCATTTGTTTCTATGCCTATTTTGATTTGCTTTTTGATTGCTTCCATGATCTTTTGGTTACTCAGAAGTGTGTTGTTTAACCTTCATATATTTGTGTTTTTTATAATTTTTTTTCCCCTATACTTGATATCTAACCTTACAATCTTGTGATAGGAGAGATGCTTGAAACAATTTCAATTGTTTTTTTTTGTTTTTAACTTACCAAGGTGACATTTGTGGCCCATGATGTGATCTATCCTGGAGAATGTTCCATGTGCACTTGAGAAAAAGGTGAAATCCATTGTTTTGGGGTAAAATGCCCTGTAGATATCAATTAGGTCTAACGGGTCCAATGTATCATTTCAAGCTTGTGTTTCTTTGATAATTTTCTCTCTGGATGGTCTGTCCATTAGTTTAAGTGGGGTATTAAAGTCTCCCACTATTATTGTGTTACTGTCAATTTCCCCTTTATTACTTGTTACCATTTGCTTACGTATTGAGGTGCTTCTATGCTGGTGCATATATATATATATATAATTGTATCTTCTTCTTGGATCAATCCCTTGATCATTATGTAGTGTCCTCCTTTGTGTCTTATAATGGTCTTTATTTTAAAGTATATTTTATCTGGT
>NW_011490996.1:4091-5140 GCF_000754665.1 Bison bison bison | reverse complement strand
GGAGAATCCCAGGGATGGGGGAGCCTGGTGGGCTGCCGTCTATGGGGTCGCACAGAATTGGACACGACTGAAGCGACTTAGCAGCAGCAGTGGTGTCTTTGAAGACAGCATGTACAGGGGTCTTGTTTTATGTATCCATTCGGCCAGTCTTTCTCTTTTGGTTGGGGCATTTAACCCATTTACGTTTAAGGTAATTATTGATAAGTATGATCCTATTACCTTTTACTTTATTATTCTGGGTTCATTTTTATAAACCTTTTGTGTTTACTGTCTAGAGAAGATCCTTTAGTATTTGTTGAAGGGCTGGTTTGGTGGTGCTGCATTCTCTTCAGCTTTTGTTTGTCGGTAAAGCTTTTGATTTCTCCTTGGAATCTGAAGGAGATCCTTCTGGGTAGAGTAATCTTGGTTGCAGGTTTTTCCCTTTCATAATTTTCCATTCCCTTCTGGCTTGCAGAGTTTCTGTTGAAAGATCAGCTATTATCCTTATGGGGATCCCCTTATATATTCTTTGTTGTTTTTCCCTTGCTGCTTTTAATATTTACTCTTTGTGTTTAATTTTTGTTAGTTTGATTAATACGTGTCCTGGTATGATTCTCCTTGGGTTTTTCCTGTATGGGTCTCTATGGGCTTATTGGACGTGGGTGGCTATTTCCTCCCCATTTTAGGGAAGTTTTTGCCTATAATCTCTTCAAATATTTTCTCATTCACTTTCGTTTTGTCTTTTTCTTTTTTTTTTCGTTTTGTCTTTTCCTTCTGGGATGGCTATGATTCATAGTTTAAACTCCATAGATGGGAGTTTAACATTGTTCAAGTGGTATCTGAGACTATACTCACTTCTTTTTATACTTTTTCCCTCTTTGCTTTATTTAATTCCACCACTCTATCATCCAACACACTTAATCTTACTTCTGCCAAATTACTCTACTCTTGGGTCTCTCCAGAGTGTTTTTAATATCAGTTATTGCATTGTACATTACTGATTGACTATACTGCATTTCTCCTAGACCTTATTAAACTTTTTTTTACATTTTTTAATATGTGTCTCTAGT
>NW_011490996.1:0-459 GCF_000754665.1 Bison bison bison | reverse complement strand
CTGCAAAGAATATAATCAATCTGATTTTGGTGTTGACCATCTGGTGATGTCCATGTGTAGAGTCTTCTCTTGTGTTTGCTATGACCAGTGCATTTTCTTGGCAAAATTGTATTAAGCTTTGCCCTGCTTCATTCCGTATTCCAAGGCCAAATTTGCCTGTTACTCCAGGTGTTTCTTGACTTCCTACTTTTGCATTCCAGTCCCCTATAATGAAAAGGATGTCTTTTTTTGGTGTTAGTTCTAAAAGGTCTTGTAGATCTTCATAGAACTGTTCAACTTCAGCTTCTTCAACGTTACTGGTTGGGGCATAGACTTGGATTACTGTGATATTGAATGGTTTGCCTTGGAAACGAACAGAGATCATTCTGTCATTTTTGAGATTGCATCCAAGTACTGCTATTTTGGTCTCTCTTGTTGACCATGATGGCTACTCCATTTCTTCTAAGGGATTCCTGCCCC
>NW_011490995.1:8804-9841 GCF_000754665.1 Bison bison bison | reverse complement strand
GGGGACGACAGAGGATTAGATGGTTAGATGGCATCACCAACTCAGTGGACATGAGTTTGAGTAAACTCCGGGAGTTGGTGATGGACAGGGAGGCCTGGTGTGCTGTAGTCCATGGTGTCACAAAGAGTCAGACATGACTGAGTGACTGAACTGAACTGAACTGACTAGAAGGTGGGGTCAGATTGACATAGTGACCTTTTTTAAAGATCAGATACTAGAGGTAGTGGTGATGGTTATGTGATTGTAGTATGACACTCTACTCTTATGAGCCCATGGGGGTCCAGAAAGAAGAATAACAGCTAGCTATGAAGACATTTCTCTCTAGAATCAGTGACTGTATCAGCCTCTTGAGGTAGACTGACTAATTTATTGCCCAAACCAAAACACTTATAAATAGAATGACAGGGGTAACCATGTTTACATTGGAACAACCAACAGAAGGTGAGACTATCCTCATCACCCTACCTTGAAGTCACAAGTTGTTGGACCGAAAAGCTGAGCCTCCAACCTGTTTTCAGAAATACAGTCAATACAGCTTCCATTTTCTATATCAAAATAAATTCCTCTTCCATATCTTGCTTTGGAAAACCTTGAAATACCCCGTTTGGTATTACATAGGCACAATCATTGATTCTGTTTCTCAGAACTCACAACGAGGTTGACCTTGTGAGAGTGTGGGACTGATATATTCCAAATTAAGCCATTGTGGAACCAAAGCATTAAGCCATAGTCCACCTTGACAACTTCAAAAGACAAAGAAAAAGCCATGTGGAGGGAAACATGAGTAAATGTAGAAAAGTGAGCAGATTTTCATTTAAATCTATGATCAAAGAGCAAAACATCATCTGAGTGTTGAGAAAATTAAAGAAATCAAGAGAAGTCTCTGGAACTCCCTGATGACATTCCAAAGAGAAAATTTGTGTGTAGGAAGACACACAGTTCTATCTAATCTATTTGGGACAGCCTGACTAGGTGCCTCATGTATTGACAGAGGCAGTTGTCATATTAATTCTCCTCTCCAATGCCATTAAAGTTTT
>NW_011490995.1:4264-5363 GCF_000754665.1 Bison bison bison | reverse complement strand
AAATTACTAGAGCTAATCAGTGAATATAGTAAAGTTGCAGGATGTAAAATTAACACACAGAAATCCCTTGAACTCCTATACACTAACAATGAGAAAACAGAAAGAGAAATTAAATAAACAATTCTATTTACCATTGCAATGAAAAGAATAAAATACTTAAGGATAAATCTACCTAAAGAAACAAAAGACCTATATATAGAAAACTATAAAACACTGGTGAAAGAAATCAAAGATGATGCAAATAGATGAAAAATATACTATGTTCATGGATTGAAAGAATGGATATAGTGAAAATGAGTATAAAACCGAAAGCAATCTATAGATTCAATGCAATCCTTATCAAGCTACCAATGGTATTTTTCACAGAACTAGAACAGATAATTTCAAAATTTGTTTGGAAATACAAAAAGTCTTGAATAGCCAAACCAACTTGAGAAAGAAGAATGGAACTGAAGAAATCAACCTGCCTGACTTAAGGCTATATTACAAAGCTACAGTCATCAAGACAGTATGGTACTGGCACAAAGACAGAAATATAGATCAATGGAACAAAATAGAAAGCCCAGAAATAAATCCACCCACCTATGGACACCTTAGCTTTGACAAAGGAGGCAAGGATATAAAATGGAGAAAAATCAATCTCTTTCACAAGTGGTGCTGGGAAAACTAGTCAACCACTTGTGAAAGAATGAAACTAGAACACTTTCTAACACCATAGACAAAAATAAACTCAAAATAGATTAAAGATCTAAATATAAGACCAGAAACTATAAAACTCCTAGAGGAAAACATAGGCAAAACACATTCTGACATAAATCACAGCAGGATCCTCTATGACCCACCTCCCAGAGTAATGGAAATAATAGCAAAAATAAGCAAAAGGGACCTAATTAAACTTGAAAGCTTTTGCACAAGGAAGGAAACTAGGAGGAGAAGACAAGGTATAAAAACAGCCTTCAGAATGGGAGAAAATAATAGCAAACAAAGCAACTGACAAAGAATGAATCTCAAAAATATACAAGCAGCTCACACAGCTCAATACCAGAAAAATAAATGACCCAATCAAAAAATGGGCCAAAGAACTAAACAGACATTTCTC
>NW_011490995.1:0-436 GCF_000754665.1 Bison bison bison | reverse complement strand
AAGAAAGAAAATGAAGATCATGGCATCTGGTCCCATCACTTTATGGGAAATAGATGGGAAACAGTGGAAACAGTGTCAGACTTTACTTTTTGGGGCTCCAATATCACTGCAGATGGTGACTGCAGCCATGAAATTAAAAGGCGCTTACTCCTTGGAAGAAAAGTTATGACCAACCTAGATAGCATATTGAAAAGCAGAGACATTACTTTGCCAACAAAGGTCCGTCTAGTCAAGGCTATGGTTTTTCCAGTGGTCATGTATGGATGTGAGAGTTGGACTGTGAAGAAAGCTGAGCACCGAAGAATTGATGTTTTTGAACTGTGGTGTTGGAGAAGACTCTTGAGAGTCCCTTGGACTACAAGGAGATCCAACCAGTCCATTCTGATCAGCCCTGGGATTCTTGGAAGGAATGATGCTAAAGCTGAAACTCCAGTAC
>NW_011490994.1:23754-24287 GCF_000754665.1 Bison bison bison | reverse complement strand
AAACAGATAAACAAGGTTTTCAGGATTCAGAAGATTCTGTAAACATCAAGCCCCTGTGGAAATTTAAATGGCAGAGTGCCTGGGTGATACCACTAAAATGAAAATGGTGGAAACCCTTATTAAATTCAATTTTATTAGAAAACCTCTCTGAAACTGTAAGTCTACAGGCATGTGAAAATTGTTGGGCATTTCTCTGAAAAGCATCTCTTTTAAAAGGCTAAGTGTACCTCACAGGCCACTATTTTCAAATAGTTGAAAATGCCTTTAAGCCATCTGAAATTCCAACTCTTAGCAAAGCTAAAATGTAAAATCCTAACTAAAGTAACTTAAAGAATGGGACACTTTTTAAGGACTGAGAAATTTAAGTGAAAATTCTCTTTAGTTAAGTGATTTTTAAAGGGTTAAATTAGGCATTTTAAAGGGATAAAAATTCAACTTATTCTCTTTTCTTTTTGGAAAAAAATAAGAATTCTGAAATAATAAGAGAATGTCAGGAGAAGGGAAAAGACACAAAAAGATATGGGCCAAAAAGA
>NW_011490994.1:18716-19930 GCF_000754665.1 Bison bison bison | reverse complement strand
TATTTACCTATGTGGTAAGTGCATAATATTAAATTTGCCATTGTAATCATTTCTAAGTGTACAGTTCAGTCATGTTAAGTATATTCGTGCTGTTGCCCAATAGATCGCTAGAACTTTTTCATCTTGTAAAACTAAAACTATATTCATTAAGCATGAATTCTCAGTCCTCCTTTTCCTAGCCCTTGCTGTACACTAATAATTCTCAGCCATGTTGTTAAGAACCACCTAAGGACTTCTTAGGGCTATGCTGACCCTAAGCCTCACTCCAAAGATTCTGATGCAGTTGGTCTGGGTTCTGCCTTGGGCCTTAGCATCAGTTTAAAATCTCCCCCAGTGATTCCAATATACAGCCAGAGCTGGTGCCTTACAACAAGCAGAAAGTCAGCTTGACTGTTTCAGGGGGCACGGCTTCACAGATTTCTCTTTGTCATCTTTCTCTTCGTAATGTAACATGCCGTTGTTTCTCATGCTTTCATGAACATACAAATCATCTGAGGATCTTGTTCAACTCTACATTCTAACTTGGCAGGTCTTGGGTGGGGCCTGAGACTGCATGTCTAACAAGCCCAAGGCTGATAGTGATGCTGCTGGTTCATGGACCATACTCTGAAAGGCAAGGTGATAAGCAACTTTATGGTATTGTTAAAGTCAGGACTTTTGTGTTGGGGGAAATTCAAGTTTTCAGATATCTTATTGTCCTTCCATAAAATCCTCACAGTCTACTGTGTTTTCTGGTTAGCTAACTACAAAGTCATCTATCTCTGGTTTTGTGCTTCCACTGGTACAGATTCTACACAAAAGTATTGCCGTGCGTTATCTATGTCTCAACAGCTTTGGTGATGAAAGGAAAGCCAAAGAATACATTAGCTTACTCTTACTTTCTTCTTTGACATTTCCCAATTTAGATTATCTTCTATGCCTTATATCCAGAATCATTGTGGAAGGGTATCTTCTCTTTCATTCCAAAGAATGAAAAATTATGCCAAATACTGAAACAATGGAAAGACAATGATTGTACAATTCCACGTGACACCTTTTATCCGTTAGGTCTTCTATTAAAGGAACATCCAACACAAAACAAACTTAGCAGTGGAGGAGATGTCATGGTTACTGTAACTGGCTTGAGATAGCTTGATTCAGCAGCTCAGCAGTATATTAAGGTGTACATCTTCACACACCAGTCCATCCAGAAGGAGGAAGCTTATAGAAGAGTG
>NW_011490994.1:17664-18350 GCF_000754665.1 Bison bison bison | reverse complement strand
TTTGCTTTCTACCATAAGGATGGTGTCATCTGCATATCTGAGGTTATTGATATTTCTCCTGGCAGTCTTGATTCCAGCTTGTGCTCATCCAGCCTGGCATTTTGCATGATGTACTCTGCATATAAGTTCAATAAGCAGTGTGACAATATATAGCCTTAACATACTCCTTTCCCAGTTTTGAACTAGTCCCTTGTTCCATGTGAGTGGGTGTAATTTTCAAAACTGTGGAGACTAGCATGGAATTGATATCTTTTTGTTTTACCATGTAAAAATGAATGTTTTTAAAAATGGCTCCCACACCTGTGTCATTTTGTAGAACAGAATATACTGATGCTAAAAATATAATCATGGAATGCACATTATTTAAACTGAATAAATTTAGTTTCATAAAACAAATCACCATGTTGTCTTAATTGTTTTCAATCTCATTGTGCAACATACCAATGGAAACTTAGGGACTGGCACTTGTCAATGGATCAGTGTTTAGGAATCATAGATGGGAAGTTTTGAAGGAATTTATGTGAGCATGTGGCACAGTCTGCTTTTTCTTTTACATATATGGCCCTGTTAGCTGTTTAGAGGCTGGATTATAAGAGACAAAGAGTAGATTGAAGAGTAGCAATGAGGAGATTGCTAGAGTGGTCTAGGCGTGAGATGATGAAGTATTGGTTTAAATTGGGATAAGT
>NW_011490994.1:14547-15214 GCF_000754665.1 Bison bison bison | reverse complement strand
TATTAGATGATATTTATTGCAGAATTTCTATTCTTGTATTAACAAATAAAATGCTTGCCTCAGGAAAAAAAAATTGGCAAAGGTAAAAATGAAGAAGTATGTGGCAGAGATATTTAGAATGTATGGTCAACAGGACTTAGTTTTTGATTTATTAATAATTCTTAAAAGGAGAGGCATCACAATCACTGGAGTTGAGTGTGTATACACACATATACACATGCCTAGACTTACCCTAGACCAGAATCAGAAGGGTCAACCTGGCTGTATGTACTTTTAAAAGCTACAAGTATGAGTCCGATGTTCACCATTGGTTAAAAACCTATGCATAGATGGTCAGCAGAAGGAGACGGGAGTAGCCAAGGAGCGCGCCCAGGTTTTTGAGTTAACGATAGAATGGACATGAATCTGAGCAAACTCCAAGAGATGGTGAAGGACTGGGAAGCCTGGCGTGCTGCAGTCTATGGGGTCGCAAAGAGTTGGACACGACTAAGTGACTGAACAACAACGATAGAAATCATGGAAAAGAATAGCTTGAACTCCTTCAGTGAAATTATTTCATTTTATGAAAACAGTGTTTTATTGAATAGGCTGAACTCAGTGTAAGCAGTCTTCTTGTTTCTGAAACATCCCTATAGCTTCTTTGGTGCTTCTAATACTGAAGAGCAAT
>NW_011490994.1:12766-14447 GCF_000754665.1 Bison bison bison | reverse complement strand
ATTTCCTTCTCTGGGGAATCTTCATCACCCATGGATCAAACCTGTGTTTCCTACATTGCAGGCAAGGTCTTTACCACTGAGCCACCAGGGAAGCCCATATAGTAAAATATCAATGAGGAAAAGTGTGTTTCTGGTGTACAAATAGACACACCAGAATAGAACAGAACAGAAAATTCAGAAATAGAGCCAAATGCTTATAAGAATATGTACACTGACAACATTCCACTTCAGTGAGTAAAAGGTGATCCTGGGAAATCCAAGTAGCCATCTGGAGAAGACATGGGAGAATGTGCCCATTACCAGGATCAAAGTTTCAAGTATAAAAAAAGGAAAAAAAAAAAAACTAGATGAAAATAAGGGATAACTTCAAAGATTATCAATTTATTTCACAAAGTCCAGAAGCCATAACATTCAGTCACATACAAAGAAAAACTCAAAACATCTTTATTAAAAAATAAAGTCAAAAGACAACATGGGAAAGATGTCATTTGTGATATGGCTTAAAATAAGGACTAACATCTACAATACAGAGAAGATATCTTGAAAATGGTAAAGGGAACATGTCAATAGGGAAAATGGTAAAGAAAAAAACTAATGGAGAAGGAGATGCAAATAAACATTTCAACAACATGTACAACTGAAAGCAAAAAGAAAAGTGCATCCATAAAACTGGACCTTGACTAACAACAGCTCTGTGATGTTGGTAAACTTTGTGGATATATGTGTTGTTTCAGCAATCCTAAACCTTGAAATGCATGCTGGAAGAAGCTTTCAGAGTGGTAGGAAGTTTTGGACATAAAATTCAAAGTCTATAAATGAAAATAAAGAGCAAACAAAAAAGACAACCCTGACTTTGATTTAACAGTGAAATGAAATACATTGCCACTCTCCCACCAGACAAAACTGGATACAGTACAAAAATCACATTTTAAAGGATTCAGAGAGCTGTGGAAACAAAGACTGGATGAACTGAAATTACAGAAAACAGAGTTGTTCCAAAATGACTCGATAATTGCCGGTCCTTTGTTTATCTCAGGGCAGGCTGTAGATCACGCTTGTTCCAGGCAAAGGGCTTCTGCTTGAAGACAGAGAAGTCAGCCTTTATGGCATTGAAATATTAAGGGGCTCTAAAGGCACATAGTTTTCACCTTGGAATATTTTCATCATCGGTGGCTGTACAAGAAATGGAGGAGCTAGCACAAAAACTTTTAAAAGACAAATATCTGAAATATCTTTCAGTTGTACAGTGCTGCCAGAGAGGAGCATTGCTTCAAACACATGGTGAGTTTCCCCTTAAAGATATTTCCCAAGTTTTAAAGCTGAGTGAAGTAGGAGGCTAATGGAGGCTGAAAACCTCTGAAAGTCAGAACTATCTGTTAGCTTCTAGGGCCAAGGAGATCTGTATTTCCAGAACCTATGAACAGGAATATACCAGGAGACAGGGCCTTACAAAGTTTGCAGTATGTTCCAGATCAAGCTGAATTTCTGATTGGATTGAGATTATTAGCTACTCACCTTAATTGCATAATAAAAGGGAAACCCTCTTTTCTGTGAAACTTCTATGGTTTTTGTATTCACACTGTCTGGCACACAGTTAAGTTTCTAGATGAGCAAAAAGCAAGACTGGCAATTAAGAGGAAAAAAAAAATAGATGTGGATCCATGGATGTTGCTGATACTGA
>NW_011490994.1:11856-11958 GCF_000754665.1 Bison bison bison | reverse complement strand
AACTGATGCAAGACATCAACTCAAGGACTCAAGAAACAAGTAGAAAACTGCACTTAATGTGCATTAAGGAAAAACAGCTGATAAAAAGTGGAAAATCTGATA
>NW_011490994.1:9284-11466 GCF_000754665.1 Bison bison bison | reverse complement strand
AAAGGGTTAGAGAAGAATACATTGCCTTCAAAAGAACAAGAGTATAACCAACAGCCAGTGTCTTAAAAGAAACATTGAAACCCAGAAAGCAATGGTATTTCACCTTTAAACTGCTTATAGAAAATAACTGAGCTGAAAACTATAGATGTAGCAAAAATATGCTTCAAAAATGAAGATAACGTATATACATTTTCAATCAAAGACTAAGGGAATTCATTGCCAGCAGACCTGCTCTAAAATATTAAGGGGATTTCTCCAGGCAAGAACAAAATGATGCTGTATGAAAACATGAAAATTGCAGGAGAGAATGAAGAGCATATTAAAAGATAAATAGTAAATAAACATGAATCAATATCATACAAAACAGTTATTGTTATGTCTTCAAATTATTTGTAGAATTAAAATACATGATGACAGAAGAGTGACATTCTGTCTCCCTCCAGAGAACAACAATCAGCAATCCACAAACAAAAATAGCTATGGGAGTACTCAGGAGTCCACTTAGGAAGCTTCAGCAACACAGTGGACCACCAACCTGAGAATAACTATATAAAAAAAGAGTAGGAAGAACAGCTCCATTTTGCCTGCATCATCCCAGTCCTAAGTGAACACTGGTCAGTGCCTGGAGGGAGCTCCCTGGCCCAAAACAGTTCCCTTTGCTGGGAAAAGAAGAAAGGAACGAATGATGAGTGACCAGCTTACCCAGCCTTTCAGGATACTGCACAAAAGACCTGCTTCATGTCATGCTACCCAGAGACTGGCATAGTTGTGACATCTAGAGATGGCTAGGAATATGGAAGATGGGCAGGGGCTACTAGTATCAGCCATGCAGTGGGAGTGAATGTGGCTCCCAGTGACCTGCTCTGCAGAAGACCCCAGTAGCCTTTGCCACTGAAGACCTCCACAAGCCTTGAGGATGCTGCGGACCCCTGCAGCTTTCATCACTGAGGACCTCATCACAGGCCCCAGCAGACCACTCCACAGAAGGTCCCAAAAGCTTTTGACACTGAGGAAACCAGTGGCCAGCACAGCCACCGTGGCCCCCTGCAGCTTCTGTTCCTGAGGGCCTCATTTTGCCTTTGCAGACAGATGCCAGCTGCCTGAGTCCCTTCCTGTTTTCCCCTGTCTTTGCCCAGAACTTGCTGCAGGATGTCCAGGACCCAGGATCTGCACTGGCAATTAGCCACAAAACCCACTCCAGTAGTCCTTGCCTGGAAAATTGCATGGACAGAGGAGCCTGGTGGGCTGCAGTCCATGGGGTCGCAAAGAGTCAGGCATGACTGAGCGACTAACACCCTTGTGACTTTGTGGGTGCATAATGCCAGCTTAGGTCCATGTAGTACCACCCTGTGGCTACCTGCAGCTAGCCCCAGTAGATGCATAAGGGTGTGCCAAAAGTCCAGGCACCTCAGCTGCTTGTATGCCTGGAGCTGGCCCTGCCTCCTTTGACTGGACCTTACTGCCATGCATGTACCTGCAGCTAGCTCCTGCAGCCACATGAGGGCACATTAAATAGCCTGGAACCCTGCAGATACTTCTGTGTCCACCGTTGGCCCTTGACATTGGCCCTTGTCACTATATGTGTCCCCTCAGCTGGCCTCCACCCCCACAAAGGCACCTACAGCCAGTGCCCATAGTCGAACATGTGCACACCACCAGCTCTGGCCAGAACTAATACCAGTCCCAGACCCTCACTTCTGGACCTAGAGGTATCACTAAGGACCCCAACATCCATTGTAGCCACCAGATACCCTGCAGCTCTCACCACAATGGATCCTGGAGTTGTCACCGTTGTGATCAATGACTGAGTCGATGAGACGCTTTGTACCACCCCAGACCCAGAGACACCACATGCCCCCACACTTGGCACCTCACACCACTAGACCAAATGCCACAGCATGCACCGGCATGCCGTGACTCACAGGTGAAGGTTTTTCCTTAACAAAATCAGTGCGTTAAATCTGGAAGAGATGACTACTTTGAATACACAGACAAGGTTACACAAATCACAATGAGTTGAGAAACATGACACCACCAAAGGAATACAGTAAACTTCCAGGAACTGATGGCAGAGAAATGGAGATCCACAAACTGCCTGACAGATCAGATCAGATCAGATCAGTCACTCAGTCATGTCCGACTCTTTGTGACCCCATGAATCGCAGCACGCCAGGCCTCCCTA
>NW_011490994.1:8448-9184 GCF_000754665.1 Bison bison bison | reverse complement strand
GAGACCAAACACAAGTTTGGAGCTGAGGAATATAATGATTGAAATTTAAAAATGCAATAGACTGTTCCAACAGCAGACGTGATCAAGAGTAGTGAACTAGAAGGCATTTCATTTGAAATTATCCAGTCAGAGGAGAGAAAAGAATGAAAAGGAATGAAGAAAGCTTACAGGACAACTCAAGCCAAATAATACAGAAACCCTAAAAGGGAAAAAGAGAAAGGAGCAGAAAGCTTATTTAAAGAAATAATGGCCCCAAACACCCCAAATCTGGGGAAAAATATGGATGTCCTGGTACATAAAGGTCAAAGGTCCTCAATCAGGTTCAACCCAACCAAGACTTCATTGAAACACTGTAATAAAACTGTCAAAATCAAAGACAAAGAGAGCATTTTTCCAGAGAAAGCAAGATCAGCAAGAGAAAAGAAGCTCATTACATACAAGAAAAACCACATCCCAATGCCCAGCCCTCAACATAAGTAGGTTTCTCAGCAGAAATCTTGCAGGCCAGGGAAGAGAAGGATGATATATTCAAATTGGTAAAAGAGTAATCTGCCAGCTGTAAATACTTTCCCAGCAAAGTTGAGGGACTTCTCTATAGCTCAGATGCTAAACAATCTGCCTGCAATGCAGGAGACCCAGGTTCGATCCCTGGGTCAGGAAGATTCCCTGGAGAAGGAAAGGGCAACCCACTCCAGTATTCTTGCCTGGAGAATCCCATGGACAGAGGAGCCTGGCA
>NW_011490994.1:4648-6919 GCF_000754665.1 Bison bison bison | reverse complement strand
AAAATACAATTCTCATTTGATAAAAATAAGTATATAAATGATTAAAATAGTAATATAAAATGCATTGCAACAATTACAAAGTAGTCTAGAGGGGAAATGGATTTTAAGACTGTTAGGTTCTACTGAAACAGCAGTGTAAAGCAACTGTACTCCCAATGTTTTTAAAAAATGAATATTAGGTTCTAAACATATCAGGAAAATGAAAAAAAAAAAATAGTTTGTATTAGGCTATAGTAAGCCAAAAAAAAGCATTTTTTAATCTATAAGTTAAACACTAAAGATTAATAGATGTTTGGATGGCTCAGAAATTCCACGCCTAGGTACTTACTCAAAAAATATATCCCTCAAAAGTCTTGTACACCAGTGTTTATGTGGCTTCATTATAATAACCCCTGAAGGAAAGAACCCACATGTCCTTCAATAGGAAAACAGGTAAACAAATTGTGGTATTGTATCCCTACCATGAAATACTATTCAGGAATAAAAAAGAACAATGATATAGATTAAGTTCATAAACATACTATTGCGCTGAACAAAAATATAAATGAGTAAATAATTTATGATCTTATCTATGTGAAGTTCTAGAACAGACAAAATTTATCCATGACTGTGGAAAATGTTAACTAGAAAGGGGCATGAACTTTTTGCAACGATAGAAAAGTTGTAAATCTTGATTAGAATGACGGTTACATAAGTGTATAGTATACATTTGTTAGAAATTATCAAACTATACCTTTAAAATCTGTGCGTTTTATTTTATGCAAATTTACCTTGATAAAAAATTATTGCTAAAACAGGGAAAGAGTAGTCAAAATGTTATTAATTAAAAAGAAGGCAAGTGAAAAGGGAAGAAGGAACATAAACCAGATGGGCCAGATAAAAAGCAAATACAATAGTAAGATTTTGTTGTTATTCAGTTGCTCATTTGTGTCCAACTCTTTGCAACCCCATGGACTGCAGCATACCATGCTTCCTGTCTTTCACTATCTCCTGGAGTTTGCTCACACTCATGTTCATTGAGTCAATGATGCCATCCAACCATCTCATCTTCTGTCTCCCCCTTCTTCTGCCCTAATCTTTCCCAGCATCAGAGTCTTTTTCAATGAGTCAGCACTTCATGTCAGGTGGCCAAAATATTGTAGATAGTACAGTAAGATAGTAGATATAAATCCAACAATATCAGTAATTGCATTTAATGTAAATGGATTGAATATTCCAGATAAAAGACACAAGTTGTTATCATTATTTGTATATTTCTTAGTTTAGGTTTGTCTGTCTTATATATAAGAGATACACTTTAAATGGTAAGATACAGAAAGGTGAAAAGTAAAAGTATGGACAAAGATATACCATGCCAACATTAAGCCAAAGCAGGCTAGCATAGTGATGTTAATCTGCAGACATTAAGAATAGAATCATTTTTCAAGTTACACGTTGTCTAGAAACTGTAGAATATACCCACATATAAAGTTAACACCGAATATCATGTGATCCCCATTTTCACAGTGAAAAACTACCATGGTTCAGGTTTATGAGAGAGCATTGTGAAAAGAGCAAGCAGTGTTTTGTAGAGTCATTAGAGGGAAACAAACTTAGAAATATAGTTAATGTGAATTTTCTAGAGTTTGTAGAACTGGGAGAGTCATTTCTCTCAACCACACACCTGGCTTTAGGAGGGCTCAGATCAAAACTTAATACTGCCAGAAGGATGTGAATTATCTGCAATGAGTATCAAGTCTTAGGGTTGTTGCTGTTCAGTCACTAAATCATGTCCGACTCTTCGTGACCCCATGACTGCAGCCCACCAGGCTTCTCTGTCCTTGTGGTGAAGTTTACTATTTTTGTGAACCCTGCGTGGCTCATCGTGGCTTTATTTACTCTCAGCTAATCATGTATGTTATTCTGATTTTAGAAGACATTCCAAGTTCAAACCTGGGACCCACCACTTTATAGCCAGGTACATTAGGCTAGTTATTCAGCCTCCAGGGGCCCAAGTTTCTGTCTGAAGCTCAGCTGAGCTAGGAAGAGCTGAGCTGCCAGGTGTCAGAGTGGCTGATGAAGACAGCCAGCCAAAGAAAAGTAGCGTTCAAGCATTTACTAACCTACTGTGATAGTATAAGCAAGAGCAGAGAGAGCACCAGCGACCTACACTTCCATTTTCCACCGAGGAAGGGCCCACTAGGTGGATCAGCACAGGCAGAAGGGTCATCTGCCTGCTGAGGGAGGCCCACACAAGGGGCTGCTGCTGCTCTCTGGACCTGGGAGTAGGGG
>NW_011490994.1:0-404 GCF_000754665.1 Bison bison bison | reverse complement strand
GTTTGAGTAAACTCTGGGAGTTGGTGATTGACAGAGAGGACTGGCATGCTGTGGTCTATGGGGTCCTGAAGAGTCGTACACGACTGAGTGACTAAAGTGAACTGATGGGAACAGATGCCATGATCTTAGTTTTCTGAATGTTGAGTTTTAAGCCAATTTTTTCACTGTCCTCTTTCACTTTTATCAAGAGGCTCTTTAGTTCTTCTTCTCTTTCTGCCATAGGGTGGTATTAACGTGTGTATCTGAGCTTTATTGATATTTCTCCCTTGATTCACAAGGGACACTCTTGATTCCAGCTTGTGATTTACCAGCGTGGCATTTCACATGATGTACTCTGCATATAAGTTAATAAGGCAGGATGACGATAGTACAGCCTTGAAATTCCCTTTCTAATTTGGAACCAG
>NW_011490993.1:12890-13839 GCF_000754665.1 Bison bison bison | reverse complement strand
CCTTTCCCAATTTTGAACTGGTCCATTGTTCCACGTGACTCCCTAGACTGCATTTTATAAGTCCAGGCCTAGCTTGGAGCCAAGCGTCATGGTCACATACAATGCAGGGGAGACAAAATCCTTGGGAGACAGAAAGCTGTGGCATCATTCTGGCTCTTCCTCCTCCTCTTCCTTGCACTGTGAACTTGAGCAAGTTGCTCTGAAATTCTGATATTCCTAGTCCTAGCTTTGTCCGTAACTCTGCTCCATTGGGAATGATGAATTTCTTGATGAGTTATTGAAGAGCAGAAGCTAGATCCTGCTTTCCACTATGCCACCAAGAGGGCCAAGTATTAATAGCTGTGGGTGCCCTCTACCAGCTTATCTGAGTGCCACTGTGACTTGGATGTCCACATCTAGAGACAAACTAGCCCACTCACCATGCTGAAACCCACCGTTGCCCACTGGCTCTGTGGTGAAGGCCAGGCTGGCTCTGGGTATCTGAGGTAGGGCCCCCTTGGCAGGGCTGGTCCAGGTGACCACCCTGCCCAGGACAAAGATGCTCCTGATGGCAGACTTCCCTATGGGTAGAGTCTCCTTCCCTCCCCAGTGATGCCCAGTGTGCCAGGCATTCAAGGGGAGCAGAATTTGCTGCCCCCAAATGTGCCTCTATTAGGGAAAACCCACTGATTGAAACTGCCCACCCTGGCCAGGCACCATAGTAACTATTTGCATGAGTTATTTTATGACAGGAGGTCCTAGGGAGGAACACAGAACTTATAAGCCATCACCAACCAGAAGAATTCAGGAAAAGTCAAAAGGAGATGCCATGTGTATGACCACATCCCAGAATCCTTCTCATTAGCATCCATCTTGGCTGAGTGATGTCAGAGCCAAGTGACACCAGGAAGCACCCTGAGTCAGAGTTATTGGCCAAAGACAACCTGGAAACGGATCCCATCACCATAAA
>NW_011490993.1:9966-11024 GCF_000754665.1 Bison bison bison | reverse complement strand
TAATAAAACAAACATGAGCATTGCTGTCCTTCAGCTGGTACTTGGCCTTGTGGGCAGAGGGTTTCTTGTGGGGGCTGGAGGCTAGATTCTCCATACTCCTTCTGCAGCCAGTCCCCCACTAGTTCTTGTCTCTTCCACTGCTCCAGCCTCCTCGTTGGTCTCTGTGGGTCCAGACTGGTGCTCAGCCAGCAAAGCCCCTTAAGTCTGCATCTGCCAGTGATGCTACCCTTCTATTGCATCCCATTGTTTGGAATAAAGGCTGAACCTACCACAATGGGTCTTCCTTGACCCAGTCTGGCCTCATCTCCCTGCTTCCCTATGTTAATGGTGGTAGAGGTGGGTCTTGTAGGTACCCTGGTCACAGTCACTAACAGGGCAGACCTACTGAGCACCACCTGTCACCAGGCACTCCACAGGGGCACTGGGACTATGACCATTCCTTCATCCCGCCCTCCAGGGAGGGGACCTAGGGCCAGTGGCAAAGATCTTTCCAGGAGAACAGCCCCTCTATTTGCTATTGCAGTTTTGTTTCAAAATGTGTGATGGTCCCAAAGCAATGAGTACAGAAATAAAGAACTGAAGTATAGAAGTCAGAAATCCTTGGTTCTAGTCCACGCTCAGCATGAGAACTGGCTGTCTCTCATGACTCAGCAACCTCTGGGGCACTATGGAAGGTCCATTCTCCAGGATGTATCTGATGACCTACTCCGTGGTGGGGGGTAGTGGTGGCTGTGGGATGAGGTCTCCTGGGACAATCCAGGCACATGTATGAAGACGGCTTGCTCCCTCCCCTCCCTGAGCCCTCTGACACCATTGGCAGGGGCTTGTCTAGAAGATGCAGAACTCACTTGGTGAGACAGACCCAGCCTGCTTGGGGGGCTTTCCAAAGCCAGGCTCAAGGTGAATTGCTGCTGGGCCATGGACTCTGGGTCAGGATCATGCCTGTTCCTGTCTTGAATCCTGCTTCCTTGCTGCCCAACTGCTCTGCCCTCTTCAGGGGCACTCAGCTGCCTTCTAGAACCGCTATGATCCAGGTCAGGTGGAAACTGCAGCATTGG
>NW_011490993.1:8275-9812 GCF_000754665.1 Bison bison bison | reverse complement strand
TGGTTCTTGCAGGCTGGCAGTGGCAGCCCTCCCACCTCCAGGCCACCATCCTCTGCTGCAGCCCTCCAATCTGCAGGTGAGATGGCTGTGACAGCTTCCTCTGCCTCTTGGCAAAAGACCCTGACCTTGGGATTGACTCTTCTCTGCTTTCTCTTTGATAATTTATATTGTTCTACTTCCACCATCGTGTGGGCCCCACTGGGCAAGATGCAGTGCTTACTTGGATGGTTTAATATCATCCCACGGCCTCACTGGCTACTAGACCCTGTCATTCCATCACTTCCAGTCCCCTGGAGCCTGGGCCCTGGTGGTGGCCGCAGAGAAGCCTCAGATCACACCCCCAGACAAATGGCTGGGCATGACGACTGCTTCCCCTCACTGCTGGCCACCCAGGGAAGCCACGAATAGGAACAACTCAGCCATTCTGAAGGCATTGTGTCACTCTTGGAAACTAATCAATGTGCCCATTTGAACCCCCCAACTCTTGGACTTTTCCTTTTCGTAGCTTGGAAAAACTTTTCCATTTCCAAGCCAAGCATTTCTCCCACAGCCATCTTTGAGAAGCATGCATGATGTCAGGTTTGGGGGGCTCGTTTTAATTACTTTGTTCTAGCCTGTTTTCCAACTTCACAGCAACCTCTCCCACTTTTCTGGAACTCTGGGGGCAATGTCGCTGGGGCCTGAGTGTGATGAGGAGGACTCTGTGTGCATTTAGGCAAGCTAACAACCAGACAGTGGACACGCACAAGTTGCCTGGAGGGCTGGGCCACACAGTCCAGGCACACAGAAGCTGCAAACTGTAAGTCACGCCTTGGTTTTGGTTTTTGTCCTTGAACATCATAAGGTTCACTATGTCTTGGGTTTGACCTGCTGGGATCCATCATGAGAAGCCTTCTGCTATCCTCAGGCAGGGGGCTTCCCTGGTGGCTCAGACAATAAAGAATCTGCCTGCTATGCAGGAGACCCAGGTTTGATCCCTGGATTGGAAAGATCCCCTGGAGAAGGAAATGGCAACCAACTTCAGTATTCTTGCCTGGAGAATCCCATGGTCAGAAAGCCTAGTGGGCTATAGTCCACAGGATCACAAAGAGTCGGACATGACTGAGTGACCAGCACTTTTTCATCCTCAGGCAGACAGGTCACGTTTTGGGTCAGGGAGGCAACATGTCCTGGGCTATTGGTAGATTTGAGCAGGTTGTCCAGGCACCCTGACTTGGCTTAAGTAAACACCCTGACTTCCCAGACTTGATACCATTTTTGCAGGGTACAGTGAACAGGTGAGCCCCACTCACATACCGAGGACCCTCATAGAGCTTTCAAGGGGGGATCTGGGATGCCCATCACAAAGCCCTAAGCCAACCTCAGCAGCCATCTGAGAATACTGACTGCCTTACCCAGAGGGGCTCCGACTCTGGGGCCTGAGCCACCATCATGAGGTTTTGTTTTATTCTCAGGTTCCTGTGCTAGTTGCCCCTAATCATCAGCCCCATCTGTTCAGAACCAGTGTAGGTCTCACCAGGAGTGCTGATATCAGAGG
>NW_011490993.1:5851-7327 GCF_000754665.1 Bison bison bison | reverse complement strand
GGAGGATCTTGGTTCAAACATGGAAATTGTGGAAAATCAAAACTGTTTTTCATCACTGACTTTCCCAAAATGAGACTACAAAGCAAATTTCAGTGTGATCCCTTCAGATTGAGATGCTGTGCACACATGGCAGTGAAAGCCCTGAACAGCTTGTTGACCTTCCATGCTTGGTGACCATGGTGGATGGATGTGGCTTGAGTGAGAAATAGCCAAGCTGAGAGAGCTGCTCTGTGCAGTATCTGCCTGATGGGAAGTCCTCAGAAGGGTTCTCACTGTTCCACTGTTAGCACACTCAGTCTCCAGCCTGTTGGAGGAAGAGGAGTTGTCCAGGGCCTCCGAAAGTTCCAGAGAAACCAGGAAACCCATACTCTCCACCATGCGCCTAGGCACAGTGAGCCTCAGTCCTTGGAGAAAATAGCTTCTTTCAGGTACTTGAGCTCTTTTGAGTTAAGTGTGTAGTGTTGCTGAGTCCTTTGCCCATATGCTAGGATGCAAACCCCAGAGGTAGCAAGAGTGAAATGGGTTTTTTGTTTACTGCAAACAAATTTGAAAATAAATTGAAAATGGTTCTTCCAAACCATTTCACAGTGTCTGGGATGCTGGTGCTTTGTTTTTTCCCTTCACCAATAACAGCACAGAGGTCTCCTCCTTGGTGAGAATTTGAACTCCATTCAGAAGAGCATCAGCCCCAGTAATGGCTTAGCTCTCACTTTCCTGTGTCTCGTGTTTTGGGTGCTTCTCACTCTGGGAGGCAAGCTCATGAGAAACTGTCCTCAGCCTCTTGGGGGTGGGGCTGGACTGGCTCAGTCCTGCCCGCTGCTGACCAATTCCAGCCATTTGGTCCAGCACTGGATGCATGTGGCCCCTCCAACAAGCTTTCAAACCAGACCAGTGAGTGTAACTTCAAGGTGGCAAAGGGAGGGCTCTGGAAGGAGGACTGATGGGGCATCTTGGGTGCCATCCCAGCTGTGGTTTGTCTTCACATCTAGCTAAGATGCCATGACCCGGCAACATCTTCAGACCACAAACATCCACTTGGGCACATTCCTGGGGTGGACCCAGGTCCCAGCAGGGTCTGTGGCGGCAAAAGGCACAAATCCCTGACTGATGTGAACATTAACTTTGGAATCTTCTCCAGAGCCAGGGAGCTCTGGCTGAAGGCAAGTCTGGGCAAGAAGCAGCTGTGACCAAGATGGACAGGGATCTATCTCCCAGGTACAGATTGCAGCACAAGACTGAGAGAGACATGCTCATTTTCCCGATATCTAGTACTCTTTGCTAGTTAACCTTGACGTTGACCAGGGACTTCCCAGGTGGTGCTAGTGGTAAAGAACCCACGTGCCAATGCATGAGATGCAAGAGACACAGGTTTAATTCCTGAGTGGGAAAGATACCCTGGAAGAGGACATGGCAACCCACTCCAATATTCTTGCCTGGAGAATCCCATGGACAGAGGAGCCTGGCGGGCTACAGTCC
>NW_011490993.1:3938-5395 GCF_000754665.1 Bison bison bison | reverse complement strand
CCAAAGAATCCTTCCAGCTCTGATGTTTCCGGACTGTATGAAGCAAAGGTCAGTATGTGGGAGAAACTGTTTGCAAATCATATATTTGATAGGGACTTATATCTAGAATATATTTTAAAAATCAACAATAAAAAGGTAAATGAGCCAATTAAAAACAGACAAAAAAGATCTGAACAGACATCTCTCCAAACACAATACACACGTGGCCAATGAGCACATGAAAACATGTTCCACACCGTTAGTCATTACGAAAATGCAACTGCAGATCAAAATCACAATGAGAGAATACTTCACATCTACCATGAAGGCTATAATTTTTTAAAAGGAAAACACAAATAAGTGGTATGAGAATGTGGAGAACTGGACCCGCCGCCCCCCGCCCCTGGAAACACCACTGGTGGGAATGTGAAATGGTGCAGCCACTGTGGAAAAGAGTTTAGCAGTTCCTCTAAAAGTTAAACATACAGCTACCATATGACACAGAAATTCCTCTCCTCAGTGCATAACCCAAATAACTGCAAACCCAAGGAACCAAGGGGGCCTGACTATATCTGTGAATTATTTCTTAGGGTGACAGATACGCTGAAATCAGATAATAGTGATGACTGCACAACCATGAGAATACATGGAAAACTGTACAATTTAAAAGGGTGAATTTTATCATATGTGAATTATATCAATTTTTTGAATTGCAATAAACAAAGTAAAACAAATCAGTTAGGGGTGTGCACTGCCTATCAGAAATGCGGGTTTTGGTATTAACTTTGGTGAGATCTGGAATCGGTACCATTTGTCATCTATCCTTTTCTAGCTTCTGAAGCTACCTAACTTCATGGTTAAGAATACATGTCCTGGAGCTAAACAGTCTGTGGTTGGAATTCCAGCATCCCACTTTATGGCTGTGTGATTTGGGCATGTCACCTAACCTCTCTGAGCCACCACCACCTCTTGTGTTAAATCAGGGTAATCCTGGCATCTATCACCCCGGTGTTGTTGCAAGGATTAAATATATATAAAAACCCTTGACCCGGGGCCTCCTGTATAATTAACACTTAAGAAATGATCACCTCTAGATCACTGGGTTCTGGGGGTGGGGTACTACAGCAGGCAGTAAACCAGAGCCCTTCATTTAGGGGGTTCTGGTCCTTTCTCTGTCACTTACTTTCTTTGACCTTGGGCAATCACCTCTCCTCACTGAAGATCCTCAGTTTCTTCATTTGTAAAAATCGATTAACTCCTCCCACTTTCCTACCTATGATCAGCTTGCCTCTGGAGCCTTTTTAATGAGGAGAAAGAGTCTGTCTGCTTTGGGGCGAGGGGGTTGCTGTTTCCACTTGCCTCAGATCACACCTCCTAGGCCAGCAACTGCCCTCTGTTGTAGCTCCACTCTGGTCCAGTGGAGCCTGGCAGGGCCCACCCACCCCAGAGAGGCCGCTGCCCCATGGTGTGGACCAGGG
>NW_011490993.1:1678-2662 GCF_000754665.1 Bison bison bison | reverse complement strand
ATTTTGTTTATCCATTCATGTGTCAACAGATTTTTTTTTCCCCAGGAGGGACTCTTTTATATGAGGAGTCCAACAGTGGGAGGCCAGAGGGGTAGGCATAGGCAAGGGAAATGGCAGGAAATAGGGTGTCAGCCTACCCCAGGCCTCATCCTGTTTCCTTGATTCTTGGTCCCCTGGCTCTGGCTGAGGAGGATGGGATGCAAAGGAACCCTTGGGAGAGAAGGATACTGTGCTGAGAAGCAAGAGGCCTCTCCAACCTCTGCCCAGCTAGGCAGCAGTAACCAATGTGAGCATCCTTCTAGGATTGTTACTGTAAGAAGATTGCTGTCATCCTCCCTGTTCTGGAAATGATCCCACCAACACCAGTCCTTCAACCCTTGATCTGGAATCTTGCAGGAGAGTGGCCTTTATGCCAATCAGAAAGCAACTTGGTAGGACAGGAAGGCTTCTGTCTGTACCTGTCTACAAAAGGCTTTAATGCTTAGCGTCTGCTGGGCTGATGCTGAGGCTAAAAAGATGAGAACAATGGTCCCCAGGTTGGTGCATGTTAAATACATCACAGACACTACACCATCTGAAATGAACTTTGAAAGGACCCCATTGGCCAAATCTGAAATATCCAGTTGAAGCTAGGATCTTGACTGCACACATATTTGTGGAATCACAAAACATCCCCTCCCTTCTTGTATCCCTGTCCTTCTCTAGCACAAGACCCTGGACCCCATGTCCACATTCACAATTGATTTAACTTACATGCTTACTTAACTTATATGCAGAGTACATAATGCAAAATGACAGGCTGGATGAAGCACAAGCTGGAATCAAGATTGCCAGGAGAAATATCAACAACCTCAGATATGCAGATGACACCACCCTTATAGCAGAAAGCAAAGAAGAACTAAAGAGCCTCTTGATGAAAGTGAAAGAGGAGAGTAAAAAACTTGGCTTAAAGCTCAACATTCAGAAAACTAAGATCCTGTCATC
>NW_011490993.1:0-450 GCF_000754665.1 Bison bison bison | reverse complement strand
CCCTATGGCTCAGCAGGTAAAAATCCGCCTGCAATGGCAGGAGACACAGGAGCCTCAAGTTTGATCCCTGGCTAGGGAAGATCCCCTGTGATAGGAAATGCAACCCACTCTAGTATCCTATGGACAGACAAACCTAGCAGGCTACAGACCAGGCGGTCGCAAAGAGTCAGACATGACTGAGCACAGCATTAACATTAGCTTTGAGAAGTGCTGGGGAAGGAGCTAGTGGTTCAGTGGGCCAGGAAGGTAAACGTGTGTATGTGTGTTATCATTCAGTCATGAGACCCTATGGACTGTAGCCCACCAGGCTTCTCCATCCATGGAATTCTCCAGGGAAGAATACTGGAGTGGGTAGCCATTTCCTTCTTCAGGATATCTTCCTGATGCAGGGATCAAACCTGGGTCTCCGCATTGCAGGCAGATTCTTTACCATCTGAGCCACGAGGAAGG
>NW_011490992.1:14292-15438 GCF_000754665.1 Bison bison bison | reverse complement strand
AAGCACACTAAATGTAATAGAAGCTTCTGATCTCCCACCCTAATCCCTCTACTGTGCTGATGTAGTCATCCTCGAATTGCATACAGTATCATCTGCTAAGGACTCATGGCTGTACCCATCTCAAGAAAATCCCCATCCACCAATTGAAGGCACCTAGCTTGAAAATTTCCTGGCAGTTATTCTCCCTTTGGAGACAGCCATGACCAAGGCCAATCGCTTCCTGATACCCAGGAAATAATCTGAGCCACTCACCTAGTAACCATTCAGTCTCTTCAATTCCTCATAGGCTCAGCCTGAACTGGCTTCAAATGAACTCAGAGCTTTGTGGAGTTTCTACCCATCTTTACTCTGCTTCCTTTGCCTCATAGGGTTCTCCAGAGAGAATTGCCTCAAAATTACTTGCACAAAAGTATACCATTAGGTTCTGCATCTAGGGGACAGGACTTAAGGCCCTGAGCATATATTTAGGGAACCAGCAAAATATGGAACATAAAAGAGAGAGGGATTTCTTCTTCTTTTTTTCAGAAAGAATTTGGTGTTTCAAATTTTAGAAAACAAAATTGCCTTGCTTATCACAGAGGAAATCAAAATTTTGACTTCATTATTTCATAATTGTTGAGGAATTTTATTTTATTTTTTAACTGGAGTAAAATTGTTTTACAATGTTGTGCTGGTTTCTCCATACAGAAATGTGAATCAGTCATAATTATATTTATATCCCTCTCCCCCTTATGTGTTCTTCCTGCCCACCACACCCCCTGCCTCCAAGACACTCTGCTAGGTGGTCACAGAGCACCAAGCTGGACTTTGTGTTATATAGCAACTTCCTACTAGCTATCTACTTTACACATGATGCTGTATATATGTCAATGCTACCTCTCAATTGCTTCCATGCTGTTATTCTTCCACCATGTCCACAAGTCTGTTCTTTATGCCTGCATCTCCATTTCTTCCCTGCAAGTAGATTAATCAGCACTATTTTTTTTTTTTTAGGGGTACAGTTTATTTTATGGATGAAGCAATCTGTCATCAAAAGTTGTATTGTAGGAAAAAAGAAAACACATTTTATGAGAACATTTTACATGAAAAACCTACAGCCCTGCTATGTTATTAGTTGCCTGTATAAGGTAAGATCTATGGCATAGC
>NW_011490992.1:8763-10794 GCF_000754665.1 Bison bison bison | reverse complement strand
TGAAAGTGAAAGAGGAGAGTGAGAAAGTTGGCTTAAAGCTCTATACTCAGAAAACGAAAATCATGGCATCTGGTCCCATCACTTCATGGGAAATAGATGGGGAAACAGTGAAAACAGTGTCAGACTTTATTTTTTTGGGCTCCAAAATCACTGCAGATTGTGACTGCAGTCATGAAATTAAAAGACACTTACTCCTTTGAAGAAAAGTTATGACCAACCTAGATAGCATATTCAAAAGCAGAGACATTACTTTGCCAACAAAGGTCCGTCTAGTCAAGGCTATGGTTTTTCCAGTGGTCATGTAGGGATGTGAAAGTTGGAGTGTGAAGAAAGCTGAGCGCCAAAGTGTTAATGCTTTTGAACTGTGGTGTTGGAGAAAACTCTTGAGAGTCCCTTGGACTGCAAGGAGATCCAACGAATGCAGTCTAAAAGAGATCAGCCCTTGATGGTCTTTGGAAGGAATGATGCTAAAGCTGAAATTCCAGTACTTTGGCCACCTCACGTGAAGACTTGACTCATTGGAAAAGACTGTGATGCTGGCAGGGATTGTGGGCAGGAGGAAAAGGGGGCAGCAGAGAATGAGATGGCTGGATGACATCACCAACTTGATAGACATGAGTTTAAGTGAACTCCAGGAGATGGTGATGGACAGGGAGGCCTGTCGTGCTGCAATTCATGGGGTCGCAGAGTTGGACATGACTGAGCCACTGAACTGAACTCGACTGCAAAGGTATCCAATCAGTCCATCCTAAAGGAGGTCAGTCCTGGGTGTTCATTGGAAGGACTGATGTTGAAACTGAAACTCCAATACTTTGGCTACCTGATGCAAAGAGCTGACTATTTGAAAAGACCCTGATGCTGGGTCAGATTGAAGGCAGGAGGAGAAGGGGGTGACAGAGGATGAGATGGTTGGATGGTATCACCGACTTAATGGACATGGGTTTGGGTGGACTCTGGGAGTTGGTGATGGACAGGGAGGTCTGGTGTGCTGTGGTTCATGGGGTCACAAATAGTCAGACACGACTCAGCGACTGAACTGAACTGAATTGAATATGTCTTAACCCAGCACCAGTAGTTGGAAAGGCTATCTCTTGCACATCCCTATTTGTTTTCCGTTCATTAAAAACTGCATCCCTCTGTAGATTCATAAAGGAAAATTATGTAATTTGTAGCATTTACAAATTTAATCATATTCATATCTTTTATTTACAGGTGAATCTTCCAAATGAAGAGCATTAGTGAGTTGCTGGGTGGACAATGCCTGCTGTAGGGATTTGTATTTGTCTGCTCTAGGAGCCAATTCTGGTCCAGAGAGATATGGGAAGCTCTGGTGTATACTATGTATAAAAGTCAGATCATTTCCAGAACCCTATCAGAACTGCATGCATATTTTACTGGCATCCAGAGAAAACCCAAAGAGTTTATCCTTCCATGGCAGTAGGCTTCTTGTTGATTATGGAACTGCTCAAATCTAAGTGAACCTCTTATTAGATGGTCTACATCTCTTTAGTTTTTCAACTCAGAACCATGTCTTTCTATGCCTAAATCTCACATTCTAAGGCATCTAGATCCACCGGTGCAAAGCACATCCTATCCATAAAATAATAAGCACATTTCTTGCTATTCTGTATCTTTTAATTCTGTCTGATTGAAGGGTTTTACACCTCATTTCTGTTTTGTCTCTGGACCTTCTCATTTGACATTATTATTAATATTTAGGTTCACTTACACCCTGATGCTGGGAAATATTGAAGGCAAGAGAAGGGGACAACAGAGGATGAGATGGTTAGATAGCATCACCAACTCAATGAACATGAGTTTGAGTAAATTCCGGGAGTTGGTGATGGACAAGGAGGCCTGGCATGCTGCAGTCCATGGGGCTGCAAAGAGTAGGACACAACTGAGCAACTGAACTTAACTAAACTGAACTGAGGTTGACTTAGTTTGATGCTTTGCTCTCTCTATCTTTTTTTTTTTTTTTTTACCACTTTATTTTTTTTAATTGAAAGATATTTGCTTTACAGAATTTTG
>NW_011490992.1:4192-6084 GCF_000754665.1 Bison bison bison | reverse complement strand
TCGCATGGGGTGGCCAAAGTACTGGAGTTTCAGCTTTAGCATCATTCCTTCCAAAGAAATACCAGGGCTGATCTCCTTCAGAATGGACTGGTTGGATCTCCTTGCAGTCCAAGGGACTCTCAAGAGACTTCTCCAACACCACAGTTCAAAAGCATCAATTCTTCGGCACTCAGCCTTCTTCACAGTCCAACTCTCACATCCATACATGACCACAGGAAAAACCATAGCTTTGACTAGACAAACCTTTGTTGGCAAAGTAATGTCTCTGCTTTTGAATATGCTATCTAGGTTGGTCATAACTTTCCTTCCAAGGAATAAGCATCTTTTAATTTCATAGCTACAATCACCATCTGCAGTGATTTTGGAGCCCCCGAATATAAAGTCTGACACTGTTTCCACTGTTTCCCCATCTATTTCCCATGAAGTGATGGGACTGGATGCCATCATCTTCGTTTTCTGAATGTTGAGCTTTAAGCCAACTTTTTCACTCTCCTCTTTCACTTTCATCAAGAGGTTTTTTAGTTCCTCTTCACTTTCTGCCATAAGGGTGGTGTCATCTGCACATCTGAGGTTATTGATATTTCTCCCGGCAATCTTGATTCCAGCTTGTGCTTCTTCCAGCCCAATGTTTCTCATGATGTACTCTGCATTTAAGTTAAATAAACAGGGTGACAATATACAGCCTTGACAAACTCCTTTTCCTATTTGAAACCAGTCTGTTGTTCCATGTCCAGTTCTAACTGTTGCTTCCTGACCTGCATACAAATTTCTCAAGAGGCAGATCAGGTGGTCTGGTATTCCCATCTCTTTCAGAATTTTCCACAGTTTATTGTGATCCACACAGTCAAAGGCTTTGGCATAGTCAATAAAGCAGAAATAGATGTTTTTGGAACTCTCTTTGTTTTTCAATGATCCAGCGGATGTTGGCAATTTAACTGTAGATGGTTAACTAATGGGCAAACAATTTTTTTCATTCCTTCTGTTTGTCTTAGGCATCCTTTTCATATATATCTTTGCTCTATGAGTCTAGGCCTGTGCTAATGGGACAGTATTTTATTCATTATTGTGGTGACTACATAAGAGCTTGTCAATTCAGGCTGTTAATTTCTCTCTTGAAAAACTCAAATGACTACAGGCATAGTTTAATTTTACTCTGAAAATCACAAAAACAGTAAACATAAAGGTAGAATAAATAAGCATTCCTTAGTTCAACATATGAGAACTAAATGTAATTTTATTTTTATTTATTTATTTTAGCTGTGCTGGGTCTTCATTTCAGAATGCTGGCTTTCTCTAGTTTCAATGCACAGACTGTCACGTAGCATGTGGGATCTTAGTTACCCAACCAGGAATCAAACCCATATCCCCTGTACTGGAAGGCAGATTCTCAACCACTGGACCAACTGAAAGTGTTAGTTGCTCAGTCATGTTCAATGCTTTGTGACTCTGTGGACTGGAGCCTGTCTATGGGATTTCCAAGGCAAGAATACTGGAATAGTTTACCATTCCCTTCTCCAGGGGATCTTCCCAACCCAGGGATTGAACCTGAGTTGTTAAATCCATAACTGTAATTTTTAAACCAATAGGCATTATTTTTCCAGTTATTCGTATCATACTAAGAAATAACTTGATGCTTTTGAACTGTGGTGTTGGAGAAGACTCTTGAGAGTCCCTTGGACTGCAAGGAGATCCAACCAGTCCATTCTGAAGGAGATCAGCCCTGGGATTTCTTTGGAAGGAATGATGCTAAAGCTGAAACTCCAGTACTTTGGCCACCTCATGTGAAGAGTTGACTCATTGGAAAAGACTCTGATGCTGGGAGGGATTGGGGGCAGGAGGAGAAGGGGACGACAGAGGGTGAGATGGCTGGATGGCATCACTGACTCGATGGA
>NW_011490992.1:0-327 GCF_000754665.1 Bison bison bison | reverse complement strand
TAATTGCAGCCATGAAATTAAAAGACGCTTACTCCTTGGAAGGAAAGTTATGACCAACCTAGATAGTATATTGAAAAGGAGAGACATTATTTTGCCAACAAATGTCCATCTAGTCAAGGCTATGGTTTTTCCAGTAGTCACGTACGGATGTGAGACTTAGACTGTGAAGAAAGTTGAGTGCCGAAGAACTGATGCCTTTGAACTGTGGTTTTGGAGAAGACTCTTGAGAGTCCCTTGGACTGCAAGGAGATCCACTCAGTCCATTCTAAAGGAGATCAGTCCTGGGTGTTCATTGGAAGGACTGATGCTAAAGCTGAAACTCCAGTA
>NW_011490991.1:4777-5311 GCF_000754665.1 Bison bison bison | reverse complement strand
ATCCAATTTTTCTGTCCTACATCACCCTCTCATAAAATATTCTTCATATTACCCATTACTAACAAAACTTTATTTTTCATTTGTTTACTTGCTTATTACTTACCTACTCACCATTGGAATTAGTTCCACACAAATACAACCCTATTTGTATTATTCAACATCATATACCTAAATCCCACAGCTTTTTTTTTTCCCCACTGTAGACACCGAACTATATTTTTTGAATGAATTAAATGTCTAACTTTCCTAAACTGAATTGACCATGAAGCCATTTTCCAGTAAAAATGGTAACATTGTGGGATAACAATGGGAAAAGCCCTAAAGACACCTATTTAGCTCTTCAAGGTGCTGCCCTCATGCCCAAACTCAGTATCAGTCTCGTCAACCATTAAGCTATTTTTTTCCTCCAAATATCTTTCACCCAAGTGCCACTTTCTTTGAAATTCAATTGTTGAATTCCATTTCTTGAGCCCATTATGTTTCACTTTTCATGATGCCCATGAAGTGTAATACACCTTCAAAGATGAGATCAGC
>NW_011490991.1:0-338 GCF_000754665.1 Bison bison bison | reverse complement strand
AGGACTGGAAAAGGCCAGTTTTCATTCCAATCCCAAAGAAAGGCAATGCCAAAGAATGCTCAAACTACCACACAATTGCACTCATCTCACACCCTAGAAATGCTCAAAATTCTCCAAGCCAGGCTTCAGCATACATGAACTGTGAACTTCCAGATGTTCAAGCTGGTTTAGAAAAGGCAGAGGAACAAGAGATCAAATTGCCAATATCTGCTGAATCATCAAAAAAGCAAGAGAGCTCCAGAAAACATCTATTTCTGTTTTATTGACTATGCCAAAGCCTTTGACTGTGTGGATCACAATAAACCGTGGAAAATTCTGAAAGAGATGGAAATAACAGA
>NW_011490990.1:26682-27547 GCF_000754665.1 Bison bison bison | reverse complement strand
GGCACAAATGTTTTATGAACACTATGTTACTCTGACTCTCATCACATTTCAGGCTTTCCCTTTGGAAAATCAGTACTATATCAAAGATACATTCTGGGTCCTTGGACTTTATAGAATGGAATACTTCCTCAATAAGAACACAATTATTTTCTTCATCATACAAGACTATGTGTATTAAACTATAATCTGTAAGTCTCCCACTGCTGCTGCTACTGCTAAGTCGCTTCAGTCGTGTCCGACTCTGTGCGACCCCATAGACGGCAGCCTACCAGGCTCCCCCATCCCTGGGATTCTCCAGGCAAGAACACTGGAGTGGGTTGCCATTTCCTTCTCCAATGCATGAAAGTGAAAAGTGAAAGTGAAGTCGCTCAGTCGTGTCCAACCCTAGCAACCCCATGGACTGCAGCCTACCAGGCTCCTCCGTCCATGGGATTTGCCAGGCAAGAGTCTCCCACTAGTGGGCTTTATTTTGTTCATTGGGTTTTCCCTCCTGCTTTTGATTATAATCCTACTCAAGGTGAGCACACATACGCTGGGAAAATTTTAATTATATACATGTACATAAAGTGCCTAGAAGGTGCTGAATTAATGCTGCTTTCCTTGCTCATGTTAATACAGGTATCCCCTGCTTTCCAAATGTTTGCCTTAAGCCACTTTTACAAGAGACCTATGTTAGTACCTATTTGCGCTAACCAAAAGTAATTCAAAGGGAATTTTCACTTTTACAGAAAACATCATTCCCTTACTAATGTAGGTCTTTAATAAAAGCAAAGTGGCATAATGAGAACTTTCAGAAAGTGGGGGATACTCATCACTTTTACACCATTTTGCTTATTAAAGTTTTTATAGTAACACTCTACTTTCA
>NW_011490990.1:22961-23313 GCF_000754665.1 Bison bison bison | reverse complement strand
AAGTGAGAGTAAAAACCAGTTTAAGTCCATTTGGTTTGTATATTTCATGAAGTTTAATCATCATTGCTTACCTAATTTGGTTATTTTACAAAGCTAGTTGGGAAAACATTAAAAAAAACTGGTATTTTAAAACAAGGTTGTTTATACTGCTAATATAGGATTTACAGTAGTAACAATGTACATGGAGGTAAATAACTCAGTCTCACTTGTTTTCTAATCCAGCTGGAACTAAAACACCTTTATTTTGGTTAATGTCTTTGTAAAAGCATAAAAATACATATTTAATTCACCCGAGGGAAAAACATAAGCTATAACTCACTCTTTGTGGTTCTCCTGAATGAATTTCTGCCTT
>NW_011490990.1:22542-22861 GCF_000754665.1 Bison bison bison | reverse complement strand
AGCACAACTTGAGGCCTCTACACTCTTAACAAGGAAGAATGTTCTTCCAACTGTTTCCTACAGGATAGAAGGGAATTTGGCACATTATGGTGACACTGAACACTCAAAATCCAGGGGGAGGGCCATATCAGGGAATGGGACCAAGAGATACAAACTACTATATGTAAAATAGACAAGCTAAAAGGATCTTTTATAGAGCACAGAGACTATAGCCAATATTTGATAATATCTCCAAATGGAGTATAATCTATAAAATGTTGAGCCTGTCATGTTTGACATCTGAAACAAATATAATATTGTAAATCAACTATATCTCAAT
>NW_011490990.1:22130-22442 GCF_000754665.1 Bison bison bison | reverse complement strand
CAGCTTCTCTCAGTTTTAAAAAATCAATCATTATTAGAGAAATGCAAATCAAAACCACAACGAGGTATCATCTTACACTGGTCAGAATGGCTGCCATCAAAAAGTTTACAAACAATAAATGCTGGAGTGGGTGTGGAGTAAAGGGAACCCTCTTACACTGTTGGTGAGAATGCAAACTGGTTCAGCCACTATGGAGAACAGTGTGCAGATTCCTTAAAAACCTGGGAATAGAACTGCCACACAACCCAGCAATCCCACTGCTGGGCATACACTCTGAGGAAACCAGAATTGAAAGAGACACATGTACCCCAA
>NW_011490990.1:20782-22030 GCF_000754665.1 Bison bison bison | reverse complement strand
ATTTAAAAAAAGCCACCTCAGTTTACTCTTCATTGAACAAAGGCCTTGGTTTTTTCTCTGTACAGCCTATCTTTTTGGAGTCTCTGCTTCACTGACATCTCTACTAGCTGACAGAGAAAGGACAGAAAAAAGAACAAGCTCCATTCAACTAAATACAGTTAAGTCACCAAGACCTTGAACTACACCAGTTGGAGCTGCATGGGTCCAGTTACATGCGGATTTTTTCAATAGTAAATAGTAAAGTACCACACAATCCACAGGTGGTTAAACCCAAGGTTGGCTGTATCCACCGATGCAGAATCACAAATAGAAAGGGACTGAAGATACAAAAGGCTGGTGCCCCTTAGCCTGCCTTGTTCAAAGGCCAACTGTACTCTGTTACTCATTCCAACACAAGGCAGTGATGAGAAGTTACTCTCTAGAATGGATCTTTCATATTAGCTCTGGTTTCACCCACCCATTGGTCTCCCTGGCCTCCAATTACAGAGAACCTGCCCTCCTAACACAAGAGGGAAATATGACCCTCTGGATAGGAATGGAGCCAGCCCAAGGCCTCATCAGGGGAGTGGCAAAGGAAGATGCCAATCCGTGTCTCTTTCATCTTTAAGTTCAAGTGATTTCTTCTCCTTCTCTCAGATAATCTCCTATCTTCATCCTTAAACCAGATCTTGGACTCAGGCAATTCCTACTTTCATCATTAGAAGCCACAGGTGCATTTGTGGGGAGATAAAAGCTAGGACACATGTAAATAGCTTCACTGAGATGGAGGAAGTTCAATTCTGCTGTCTTCATTAGCTCACAGCAGTAGGACACCCGGGCTGACAATGCAGACTCAGCTGTCACCATCATCTTGTTCTTGTCTCTTCATTTTCCAGATGAGGAAATTGAGCTCAGAAAGGCAATGGGCCTCACAAGATGTCTGTAGCAGAACTGTGAGGTAGAACTCAGGTTTTCTGATTCCCAAACTAGCCCTCTTGCTAATACCCCAAGGTTTGTCCCTTCTGACTCCATGTTTGCATCACCCTCAAGAATAAATACTAGTCCCATTTACACTGTTGGTCAACTTTCCTTAGGATGGTATTTTATTGGAAATTGCCAGTAGGAAAAACTTAAGGAGTTTAATTTGGATGCAAGTGAGTATAGAAAAACCATTAGTTTCCTTATACCAAAATGTACAGAGCCTAAAGGGATTGTAAAAATTAACTACATCTGTGGGAAGAAGCTGAGCAAGTGAGAGTAAAAACCAGT
>NW_011490990.1:13117-19546 GCF_000754665.1 Bison bison bison | reverse complement strand
CATACATACAAACATACATACAACCACTCTCTTCAGCAAATGGACCCTCTTCCTCACAGACAATGCTTCTCATTAAAAAGAAAAAAAAAAATCAAGATAGGAATGAAAGGACAGAAAATACACGAGACATTTACTCTCCACATCCAGCTGCCCACCCAGTCGTGCCAATTTCTTTAGGTCTTAGGGAAGTAGGCCAGTGCTCATTCTGAGAGTTCCCTTAAATCTGTGCTTCCAGAAGTCCTGCATGGAAACAGGTTTAATATTCCCCTGAATATTGGCACCTTGAGGAGACCCCAGTTCCTCTACTTCTGAAAGACGAAGCAGATTCAGTTCACCCTGGAGGTTTGTCAAATCCAGTGGGGTCAGGCAGATAATTCAGGAACCACCCCTAATGTTTTATTTTTGTCTCACCTACCCTCCTACCCTCCTTCTCTTCTACTCCCCACCCAGTTTTAAAAATAATTATAACAACTCTATTGAGATATAATTCACAAACCATTCAATTCACCCATTTCAAGTATATAACCAGTGGTTTTCAGTATATTCATAACATTTCACAACTATCACCATGATATAATTTTAGAATATTTGTCTGACTCCCAAAAGCAGCCATGTACCTTTTAGGCATTACTCTGCAACCTGAATCCTCCCTTCCAGGCCAGCCCAAAGCAACCACTAATTTCCTTTCTCTCTGAATGAATTTGCTTTTCCTGGATATTTCATTCACATGATGTAGGCTTTTATGCCTGACTTCTTTCACTTATCAAAATGTTTTCAAGGTTCATCCACGTTGTAGCATGGATCAATACTCCATTCCTTTTTTTTTTTTTTCATATCTGAATAATATTCTACTGTTGGATTCCTGGTCCTAAGTTACACCATGCTCATTCAGGAGGTTCAATATTGTGCGTTGATAATGATTTAACTGGGGTTCTCTATGTGTCCCATTAGACATTTTACTCTTTAAGGAAAAGGTCCATGACTTCTAAGTCACTGACAGCATGCTACAGCTGAGCACAGCAAATCTTCTTATATATAAATAAGCAATGCTAAATATAGATATTGTGAGGAAGACACTTCTAAAAAGTATTTGACTTTAAGCTTAGGGCAAAATTATTTTGACTAGCCTACCAAACTCCCCAAATGATGCAATACCTCTAACATACACCAACTCAAGGTGTGAAGATAATTGAATATATCTAGGAATGGTAAAAAGGCTTCCCAGGTGGCGCAGTGGTAAAGAATCTGCCTGCCAGTGCAAAAGACACAAGTTCGATCAGGGACAGGTCAGGAAGATCCCTTGGGGAAGGAAATGGCAACCCACTCCAGTATTCTTGCCTGGGAAATTCCATGGACAGAGAAGCCTGGTGGCCTATAGTCCATGGTGTTGCAAAGAGCTGGACATGGCTGAAGCGACTAACACACACACACAGGACAGCACAGAACAGTTGATCAAGGTGGGTCATCAAAAATCTCAACTCCCTGCTTCAGATGATCTGAGCAGAAACCTCAGCTTGGAGGGGGCTCTTGGAGCATGGTAGATACTCAGATGGGTAATGATTGGCAACAGTATTGTAAGAGTGCACAAAATTTTCATTTTTGAGTGGATTCCATTTTAATGGAAATGCCACTTTTTTATAGAATGACCATGACTCTGGCAACCCAAAGGTCTGCCTGCAGTTGTACTCAACATATCAATAACTTTCTAGAAGTCTGTTAAAATGCACTTTAAAAGCAATCTTTCCAGTAAAATTAAATTCTTTTGTCCTTAGACAATATCCCTGTCTGATGGAGAGAGAGATCTGTCTCCCTAACAAGTGTTCTTTCCCTCCTCCACCAGCAGCCCAGGTTGTGCCTTATCTCCTTTGAATCTTCCTTCAAGCACCCTCCTCCTCTGCACTCAGGGACCACGGTACAAGAAGACACCATTGCACCATAGATATCTACGCAGCCGGAATTCCTTTTCTGCTTTTGTGATATTTTCTTAGCCTAGGTGTCTGATTTCCATTTTCATAGAAAATTGTTTAAAAAGAACTCTAGTTCTGACCTATCCATTAAAAACGAGACTTCACCATCACTCCTTCTGGCTCACCGACCTATCGGTAACACAAACCAATGTCTTACAAGCATCTAACATTCTCTGTGGCCACGCAGCTGCATAATTGCATGACTCAAAAGCTTTCAAAAACACTTCCTGAAGACAAGTAGGGGCCCGGAATGGATAACACAAGCCAAGTAATATACACTCTGAGAGTGAACACAGTAAGTATATTTATGTATATGTTTCTCTTTGGATTGCTTCAAAAATTAAAACTAGAGAAAAATCAAAATGATAGAATATTCTCACTGCCCCTCTTGTCAGCATCTACCCTGTTCCCCAATGACAATCAGAAGTAAGAATTTTCATTGTCCTCTTTTTATTCATCCAGTGCTTCCTCCTGTGCTTCTTAGTGTCAACTTGAAATTATCTCATTTCTAATTCTCTCTTTGAATGAATCAGAGTCCATGCTAATGCTGAGCTTTAAAGAGCTGCAAGATCTAAATCTTGATCCTTCATTTTTCCTAATCAGAAACGGTTCCGTGGATCCATGCAAGAGGAGGCGGTGTCCCGCTCTGATTATTCTTAGTGGTTTCAACTCTGCCTCGTGGCAGGCAGGGTGCCTGGCCTGGCCCTCTGCCCCTGATCATCCCTGGTCCAGCCTCTGAGGATCCTGGCGCTATCCCACGGGCCACGTCCCCTGCTCAGTACCTGTTGCTTCTGCTGCCAACCTACACAGAACAACTCTGTCTTTCAAATTAGGAAAAAGCTGCCTGAAGTCTTTCCTCTCCATCCCCATTAAATATCAGGAATTCTTTTCCAAGTCAAAGTCTTAATATAACCTGGCTTCTCATAAATGACACTTTTAAAAGGTGTTTTATTTTCAGTGAGCTATGAGCAAGACGAGTTCAATAACTACTTAATTTAAAGCAATATTTTCTCAGAAACTGCATTCTTAATTACTTTTAAACTAAGGAAATTAATGCTCTTAACAAGCAGTTTACAATTGACAGTCATAAGCGGACTCCATTTTCATGTCTCACCAAACCCTTTGATCCATGTGTACTCACTAAACTCGGCCCAGGCAAATTCCACCCCCTAAAGGCTTCCTCTTTGGGCCCCTGCCCCTCCCTGGCACATCCACCCCATGGAGCTCCAGCCTGAGCACACAGCCGGGGCATGAGATGGGGACCATGGCAAAGAACCCCCGGGCACTGTTTGCTTCTCCTGCCTTCTGCATCCTCATGACTCCAGGCTCCTTTCCCACTTGGTCCCATGGACCTAATTGGGACTTGCTCCTGGGTCACACTTCTCCCTCTTATTTTGATGAGGTGCCAGACAAGGTGCTACCGCCTCTCCCCCCATTTTGAATTGAAGTGTATTTCCTCAATGCTCGTATAGTGGAGTCCCGACCCCCAGGACCTCCAAATGGGACCTTCTTTGGAAATAGGATCATGCAGATGTAATGAGTAAACATGAGACGTCATACTGGAGCAGAGTGGTCACTCATTCACCATGACTGGTGTCCTTATACAAAGAGGAAACGTGGACACAGAGAGAGAGAGAACCACATGGGAAGATGAAGACAGATGGGATAGTGCTTCTACAAGCCAAGGAACATGCCACGTGGCCAGTAAACCACTGGAAGCTGGGAGAGAGGCCTGGGACATGTTTTCCCTCTCAACCCTTGGAGGGAACCAACCCTGCCCAAGCCTTGAATTCAGACTTTGAGCTTCCAGAACCAGGAGAGAAAAATCTCTGTGGTTTAAGCCTCCCAGTTTATGGGACTCAGTTATGGAGGTGCTGGCAGACCCCTTACACCCTTGGATGGCATTACTGAGTCAGTTCACAGCCCTCACTACAGTAAATATGAATAATAAAGACCTTAGAAATGATCTATTTTACTCCAGGGACATGACACCCACCCCTCTCGCTTCAATCCCAGCGCAAATCTCCTTAGACTTTCCTATTCGGCTTCTTTTCCCTTTTCCTGCTCTAAGAGAACCATGGGTGCTAAATGAAACTGTCACTGGAGAGGAATCACGCATTTCTGCTTCCCATTTATTTGGAAACGTGCCATGCTCAGTGTTCAGCTCTCAATAAATATTATTTGACTGAATGAATGAACAAATGACAGATAAACATTTTTATCTGCCCAAGTTCAGTGACAAATGTTGACAAAGCTATTAATTAATTTGTCTATTTAATCAACAAGCATTTATTGGGTGCCTACATCACACCACAGACCATGTTTGGTGCTCAGAAAAAAAAAATAAGAAATAGTATGAGTCTTCAGGAAATTCAAAGGCCAGGAGAGGAGGCAAGTCCATTCTAAAATCATCACCATGCAGGGTAACACACATTGTAGCCATAGGAACAAAGTGTCCTGTGCACACTCTCAGGTTGGCCTGGGGTGGAGAGGCAAAACCAGGCTGCTGCGGTCCAGGCCTTGAGCAGAAGAGTCCCCAGTCTACACATCAGCTTGTTCAAGTACACACTAACCAAGTGACACTGAAGAAGGTCCCATGGGACAAACACGGGTGAGTAAACAAGAGATGAAAGATGCAACCAAGTTCAGTCTCTCTGACTGGCCGTGTTTGGCAAAACTGGCCTACAACAGAGGTGGGAAGACAGCAAGATTTGCTGCTGTTTGAGGAAGCTGGAAAAGGAGTTTGGTCTTTGCAAATGCTTGGATTCAAGGGTCAAACCCAAATTGCACTTGTGATACCCAGTGAGAGGAAGAGCTGCACACAGAGAAATGGATGATTGAGATAAGCATGTGAATGGTGAGCTCATAAAGAATAGATGAGATTTCCAAGGGAAGCGTTTATTGTTTCCTGTATTCGAGCACATTGTCTCTCAATATGATTAGTTATCAGTCTCAGTTATCCAAAACTGGTATGAAATAAAGCGTTTACGCAGTTATGCTTCATTGATGTCAGCTCGGGGAGCATGAAAATCTCCATGAAGGTGGGTAATTGATGTGTAAATCAGAGCTCAATCACTCGGTAATAGAAATGGTCCCACTGAAAATATGCTTGTTGAACACAATTGCTGAGAAGCCAGAGGGAGGGAGAGAAGGAGAGCGGGAGGAGATAGAAGGCTTATTTATCAAAAATGATAATAACTGGCAATTTGGGCAATTTCCCCTTCAACAGAGGGCTGCTGTCAGAAATGCTTGCAAGCAAGTTGTGACCAATGCATCCGGATAGTTTCCTTCTGTTCTAATGAACTGTTTCTGTTTTATTTAAGTGCTTGGAGACCCAGTTGCGGATATTTCAAAAGTGAATTAAAACAACACGTTCATCTTTTCAAACACGACACACGTTAATGACATCTGTGATAATAATTTGGTTAACGATGCTCATTCTAGGTATGCTTGCTATTGTTATTAAAATCCTTCTGTCGCTTTGCACTGGCTCTCTGAGGAGCAGTGAATGAAAATGGACAATACCTTGCAATTTAAGATTTTAGTATCTCACATTGAAACCTAAAGGACTTCTTATTGTTGATCAAATAACAGCTCCTATTTTTATCATTCTAATCATCATTATCTTTATTACTACTTAAGATGCCATGATAGTGGTGAGTAGCAGATTTTTCTTCCGCTCTGCTGTCTTCATGGAATAAAGAGAAAATTCTCTACAGCAAATACTGCCACTGTAGGTGTAATAGCCAACATGTCTGCCAATTAATATAAGAACAAAAGCTCCGGGTTTTCGTTTTTTACCAGATCTTGAGACAAATGCTTGAGTCAATACAAGAGGCAGGTCTGTCCTTGGCGTCTCATCCAAGGGATTCACCCATCAGTACGTAAGCCATGCTTAAGTCTCAGCACAGTGCATGTGCACATCCCCATCTGTACATAGTAAGCAGGTTCCACGTGGCATCGGTATAGATATGCCCTGCTGTGGAGGTGAGGGCCCTCTGCTCACTTGAGGTTACCAGCTCAACCCCATTTAAAAGCATGCGTGTGCTGACGGCTTGTTTCGTATCTAGAGCTGGGCCTTCACCCAAGTGTCCACACCTTGACAAAATGCCTGCCTAGGAAAGACTGGCACTGGGTGCTAAGGTGGAGGAGCAGAGAGTGGGGGCTGGTTGAGAAAGGCTTAGTCTTCTCATAGTGGTGTAATTTTTTTTGTCGGTGAGTGGATTCATATATCATTGATCTCCCCACAAAAAAATAAATGCATGCATCTGGTGTATACCAGGATTTAAACATTTGGCTTCTCTCTTGAAAAGCAACAGACCTTCACATTTGCATGGTACTTGTCACTTCACAAAGCACTGCCACAAGTCTGATCTGATCTGAGACTTACAGCAAACTTGGCAAATAGGCCGGCTGGGCACTATGACCTCCCATTTCACAGATGAAGACACTGAGACATAGA
>NW_011490990.1:11809-12486 GCF_000754665.1 Bison bison bison | reverse complement strand
ATTCTCATTTTTCCCCTCCATCTGATTTTCATTTAGACCTTGGGCACATATGCCAGTGTTTATTTTCATGACTGCTGTATTGTCTAATTGGTGCATTGTTGATCAATAATATGTGAGGTTTTGAGCTCTGTTTGTGTAATATGTTTAATATGCTTCTACCCAATGCACCATATGGAGGCACTGCACTGTATATTATGAGTGTATTAATGCTAAGACTCAATTGAGTATCACTGGTGCATAGTAAACAAGTGAAACAAAATTATGCTAAGTAGTTACTGAACATCGTGGTCCCTAATATTTGTAACGAGCATTGCAAACACTGTGCTAGCATGTGGGCCTCAGCACCCACCCTTCTCTGAAACTTGCAGTGAGCCTAAGCACTATTCAGGCTTAACGTAAATGTCATTTTACAAGATGAAGGTATTTTTCAGGTAGAGAAACTAGAGAGAATAAATAATAGAGTGGAACTTAATCTACCAATAACGGTGTCTTTAAGTCGAAACTTGGTGCGATTGTAAAGCTTTTATGCTTCTTTTCTTCCCCAGGTGCTTGGAGGAGCAGGGAAGAATTTTGATTAGCAGAAGCCACCAGCAGTTTCTTTCTACCTGTTTCACATATATTTCACACATTACTTTCAAGACTCCTCAGTTTACTGATATTTTCTTGGGAAACTGCCA
>NW_011490990.1:6697-10092 GCF_000754665.1 Bison bison bison | reverse complement strand
AGACAGTAAAGAATCTGCCTGTAATGCAGGAGATCTGGTTTCTATCCCTGGGTCGGGAAGATTCCCTGGGAGGAGGAAATGGCAACCCATTCCAGTATCCTTGCCTGGAAAATTCTATGGACAGAGGAGCTTGGTGGGCTACAGTCCATTGGGTTGTGAAGTCAGACACCACTGAGTGATTAACACTTTCACAGGTTTGGGGGTTTAGGACATGGACCTTTGCAGGGGGATATTCTTCTGCCTACCAAAGGTACAACACTTGAATCACTCTTATCCTCCTGTTGCCTAAGACCATTACATGACAAATATTAGGGCTGAGATATTCTTAGCAGAGTTGAATGAACTCATAAAAATGATTCATTAAAGCTTTCAAATGTCTCTTCTGAAAAGTATCTCACATGTGAAGAGCAAGCACCCAGTGGGTGAGGCCCCTGTTCATCCACACCTGCTCTGTCACGTACTGCCACTTCAGCTCTCCGAGGTACAACTTTGCTCACCAGTAAGTGTCTCTGGGAACTGCTGTGACCCTCAAATAAGAGAACATATGTGACTATGCCTGTGAAGGTAAATGGCTTTCTCCATGATATTCAGCATCATCCTTGCATCACTAAGAGAAGAGACACTAGATCTTGGAGAGAGGGACATAAGAGGGAAAGGTCCCACTTGTATAGAGATGTAAGGTGTTATTACTCAGTAAAACTAAATAGAAATAACCATCTGAAAGTGACCTGAAACTATGTTTCCTATTCATATGCAAGCAGCTTAAAAGACTGACACAAGACATTGAAATTACTTCAAATAACTAGATGCTCAATTGCTCAAGATAAGTGGGGCCACACTTGCCCTCTTATGTGGTAGCTGAGTACAACAATACAAGATGGATTCGTCATGTTTACATATTCCAGCAGGATGAAATCTGTGGTTACGCATTTATAAAACCCTACACATTAACTCATCAATTTTATTGATTAATAAGAGGGTTCTGTGACATTACAACAACAGACATGACAATACATCTTCCCACAGAAGTGAGATTATCCTGAAAGGCACCACACACCTGCAAAACACTTTATTGTGGTTCAACCGGGAGCGTGAAAACAGGAGAAAATTGAGCATGAAAACAACCTTCAATCAAAGGGTCTTTAGAGGGGATGGAGATCAAAGCCTTCATTTTCTATTACAGGGAAAATCAAGTACAAAGAGGGCAAGCGGGTTGCCCAATGTCATCCACCTGGTCAGAGCCTGGACTTGGACAGGAGCCCCGGTCTCCTGACTCTTCATGGAGAGCTCTCCTCACTGTACCATGCTTTGGGCTTCCTGACCCTTATTCTGTGCTCTCAGCTCACTGCTTTGGCAGAGAAACGGGAAGTGGAAGAGGAAGTGAAAGGAGTGTGCCCTTTCTCCTGTGGTTTCTAAAGAGGAGGCCAGACATATCAAATGGGTTTGGGAATGTGTTCGTGAATCACTAAACAGGACTCAGCATCTGCAAGCAACCCACTGCATGTGAAAAGGCTGTCATATTCCAGACTGTGTGGGATTCCTTCTGGAGAGGAGCAACTTGGAAGCTGACCAGGAAAGCCCATGGTTTGGCACAAGGCAGAGAGAGTTAGTAAATAAAAGAGGTGTGGACTCTTTGGCCAAGCAGGGCCCTGAATGTCACCTTGGTGACTGGTGTCTCCGTGCCGTATAGTATGCACAGCCTGAGGCCACGGACCTGGCTGAATGTCAGGATTGGTACACTCCAGTAAAGAATCTGTCTTCAATGCAGGGAACCCAGGTTTGATCCCTGGGTTGGGAAGATTCCCTGGAGAATGGCACCCCACTCCAGTGTTCTTGCCTGGGAAATCCCATGGACAGAGAAGCCTGGTGAACTACAGTCCATGGGGTCACAAATAGTCAGACACGACTGAGTGACTAAACACACTAACACGACGGAAGGTCAGCTGCATCACTCCAATATCCAGCCTGAGTGTGTGTGCGCATACACACCCACATCTGAGGGACAAGGCCGATTTATAGGAGAGCCTCTCTGAAGGGACAAGTCCACAGAAATCAGTTCCCCAAATCCTCTTCTAACAAGTGGCAAATGCATGCTAAGGGTGCTCATGACCTCATAGGTTGGCCAGAGATCCATGTCCACGTGCCTGTGGCTGGGTGAAAACCCTGCCCCTCCTGGCCCTGCACCCAAAGTTCGGAGACCACACCCACTAGCACTTGCTGGGACTTTTTACAGCACCCCTGAAAGTGAAACTGTAAGTTGCTCAGTCATGCCCAACTCTTTGCAACCCCATAGACTATACAGTCCATGGAATTCTCCAGGCCAGAATACTGGAGTGGGTAGCCTATCCTCTCTCCAGGGGATCTTCCCTGACCCAGGAATTGAACCCGGGTCTCCCGCATTGCAGGCAGATTCTTAACCAACTGAGCTACCAGGGAAAGCCACAGCACCCCTGGAACCCTGATTTTGAGGGTTTTGAGAGGAACAGATATGTCATCCACTTGCACTACACCCTCCAACTGACTCTGAAAATGCCCTTTACAACATCCTTTCCAAGGAATCTAAGGGTGTTTGACCCTGCCATTTATTTTTACATTTGCAAACTGATAAACCTCAGGGAAGTGCACATGGGCTTCTACCTTGATTGAAGTCTGGAGACCTGGGTTCCCATCTCAGATATATCACTCACTAGCTTGGTGACCTCAAGCTAATTACTTAACCCCTTTGGACCTCAGTGTCCTCACATGGAAAACACAGCATTTGTACTGGATAATTTCCAGGGCCCTTCTCTAATTGCACTCACCTTCTGGTAACTTCCTCTACCTCCTCTGACTGTAAGCTTGTCCCTTTTGCACCACCCCTGAGCCAGCCTAGCTCCTGGCATGCTCATCAAAGGCCTCACAGACTCCACTACCACCCAAACTAGTGGATGGTGTTGTGTATGCACCTAAGTATCTCAATAAGACTGCAACCAGACACACAGATGACCAACAGGGACACAAAAAGTTGCTCAACACTGCTAATTACTAGAGAAATGGAAATCAAAACTATGAGGTACCACTTCACACAGGTGAGAATGGCCAGCATCAAAAAGTCTACAAATAAATGTCAGAGAAGATGTGGAGAAAAAGGACCCCTCCTACACTATTGGTGGGAATGTAAATTGACACAGCCTCTATGGAAAACAGTATGGAGGTTCCTGAAGAAACTAAAACTAGAGCTGAAAGGCTATTGCTGAACCACGAAAGACACTGGCATTCTTGGCCTCCGTAGGAGAAAAATTCAATACCGGGCCAGAGACGAGGCTTGATCGTGTGGAGCTTTTGTGTGATAAAGTTTTATTAAAGTATAAAAGAGATAGAGAAAGCTTCTGACATAGACATCAGAAGGGGGCAGA
>NW_011490990.1:3145-5234 GCF_000754665.1 Bison bison bison | reverse complement strand
GAGAGGATCCCCTGGAAGAGGGTATGGCAACCCACTCCAGTATTCCTGCTTGGTGAATCCCATGGACAAAGGAGCCTGATGGGCTACAGTCCATGGGGTCGCAAAGAATCAGACATGACTGAAATGACTGAGCACAAATTAACTATACCTCAACTTAAAAATAAAAAAAGGAAAAAGAAAAAAAATGGAGAGAAATCAGCCAGAATACAAAGTGTACATGACCACAAAACCCAACACACAAGTATGAGCTAGAACTGCATGCTTAGCAGTGTTTATTTCATATATCAGAGTCCATTGCTCAAGTTGCCCCAGTCTCAGTATTAGATAACCCCCCATCCTCTGGGTGTAATGACTACCACACTGTAATTCCAAGTCAAAGTGTATCCTATTTTGAATTCTACACTCCCAATCTGTTTCCTAGTATAAATATTATACTATGTAATGTGTAAATATTAAAATTTAACTTTAACAAGTTGAGTCACAGTCACTGGAATTCGGCCAAGACTCTAACACTTTTTCATTATTTCCAAAGAAAGACCAATTTAAGAAATGCAAGCCAGTTCCAATTCACTTCAAAATTTGGCTTAACGTCAAAGACATTTTAATGACATTCTGCTTAAGCATTAAACATGAAGGTATTTATATGATTATTAAGTTAGCATTTAAGTTAGATAGAAATTAGTTTGGGATCTGTCACTACTGGGCTCATAGTGCGGGAAACCCAAAATGATAGCCTCGTTTCAACACAATCAACGGCTCACAGAGGCAGGCTTTTAAACAGACACTAAAGACACAACATTGTTATCTATCTATGCTTTATCTGCTCCTTTCCTGTTGTAGGAACATGGTGCTGCCACAGCGAGCTGGTGACCTTGCACGTAAGCAACGCCGTGACCCACAGCTGATGTGACTGTTAAAAGCCTTGGGATCCTCTGAAAATATGAGAGGGCTTGAGGCCTGTGAGGAGCTGCCCTGAGGCCTGTCCCACTCACCTCCCTGTCTCCTCCAGAAGACTGTCAGGAGGCAGTTTTTCATCAGTTCTTGGGTTCTGGACAATCCACTCCCCAGCCCCCTTTGAATGGCGCTGTGGAGTGAAAAATCCCTTATCTGCATCTAGAAGGAACTCTTCAGCCAAGGGGTATCCCATGGCTCTCTCTGCTTCCCTTTAAATGTGTGGGGTGCGGGGGTGTGGAGGTGCGGAGGTCGAGCCCTGGCCTCTTTGGCTCATCCTTCATCCCACTGTCTATGGAAGGACTGAAGCAGCTCAATCTGAAGGGGTCTTGCTGTACTTTTTTCCAACCAGGTCAATCAGCCTTTGTCTTGTCCTTGTCTTGTGTGTGTGTGTGTGTGTGTGTGTGTGCTTGACAGTCACATGTGTTATGCCTCTATGAAAACTTCCTTAAAGCAATCTTACGCAAAAGTAGGAATCTGTTTTCTCCTTTCTTCATGGGTAAAAGCAGAAACAGTTTATTGATATAATCTTACTACACATTCTTAGCTGGAGAAGGGTTTCTTCATTCAGCATTGAGTGGTCAGTCTTCAAGCAAATCAAATTCTCTAGAAGCCTGAACCCTAATAAAAGGGGAAACCCAAACCCAGCATTCTGAAACAGAGGGGTCAGTTGGAAAAGGTGGCAGGATCCTTGTCCTGAGGTGGAAAGTGAGAAGGGAGCCAGCGAGCCACAGCTACTTGGCAGCAGTGCAAGGTACTGTGTCTTGTGGAGAGGAACAAAGATTAACAAACTTATGGTCGATGACCAAACAGCTCTGATCTCCTGAGAGAGAGAAAATGAGTTCATCTGCTCACGGCTTCAGGAAGAGGGGGCGACCTTGGATCATGGGGAGAGGGGAGGTCTGGAAGGACAGCTATGAAGACAACCTCAGGCTGAACAAGAGACTTGCCCAGTAGCAGGGAGGAAGGGCCCAGGAATGTTAGTGAGGATGAATCTATCCAGACTTTGCCAGAAGGTTTTCCTTTCTTTCTGCCCAGAAACCTGAGTGAAAAGAAACAAGGGGGCCTGTCTGGCTAGGGACAGGAAGGTTCCAGAAGGGGCAGGAGCCTGTCTGCAAGGTTCCTCTGGAATGGGACC
>NW_011490990.1:2178-2601 GCF_000754665.1 Bison bison bison | reverse complement strand
TGCCTTCTCTGCTGCAAGAGTGAGGGAGGGCCATCTCTGAGGACAACAAAGAGAAATATTTCTCCAAAGGCCTCTAATTACACAGGAAGCACAAATGCTGTTTATGTCCCCAACAACTGGTCCCCACGCTTATCCAGAAAATCAAAACTGAAGCCAGCCCTCCACTCCACAGGGCATTTAGAAGTCCAGTGAGGAACAAAAACCCTCACTGAGGGTGTTTTGTAGGCAATCTGCCCCCTCATCAGAAAGCTGTCCAGACTCACAGGAAGGCCCCTCAGGAAGTCAGTCAAATCTGTTGCTCTGACTCCCCACAGGGAGCATTTCCAGGGGGCACTAGCACATTCTCAGGGTGTGCTCAGCTCCAAAGATGCAGACATGGCTCACAACACTGGTCTGTAGATGCTGGCTGGAGCAGCTGGGGAT
>NW_011490990.1:0-636 GCF_000754665.1 Bison bison bison | reverse complement strand
GCAGAGTACATCATGAGAAATGCTGGGCTGGAGGAAGCACAAGCTGGAATCAAGATTGCCGGGAGAAATATCAATAACCTCAGATATCTTGATGACAACACCCTTATGGCAGAAAGTGAAGAGGAACTAAAGAGCCTCTTGATGAAAGTGAAAGTGGAGAGTGAAAAAGTTGGCTTTAAGCTCAACATTCTGAAAACTAAGATCATGGCATCCGGTCCCATCACTTCATGGCAAATAGATGGGGAAACAGTGGAAACAGTGTCAGACTTTATTTTGGGGGGCTCCAAAATCACTGCAGATGGTGATTGCAGCCATGAAATTAAAAGACACTTAGTCCTTGGAAGGAAAGTTTTGATCAACCTAGACAGCATATTAAAAAGCAGAGACATTACTTTGCCAACAAAGGTCCGAGTAGTCAAAGCTATTGTTTTTCAGTGGTCATGTATGTATGTGAGAGTTGGACTATAAGGAAAGCTGAGCAACGAAGAATTGATGCTTTTCAACTGTGGTGTTGGAGAAGACTCTTAAGAGTCCCTTGGACTGCAAGGAGATCCAACCAGTCTATCCTAAAGGAGATCAGTCCTGGGTATTCATTGGAAGGACTGATGTTGAAGCTGAAACTCCAGTCCTTTGGCC
>NW_011490989.1:5058-5772 GCF_000754665.1 Bison bison bison | reverse complement strand
AACAAATATTCATTGAGCATGTACCATGGGACTTCCTTTATGTCATACTGCAAGGAAATTTATGCTTTTAGAAACAAAAGTAATTGTCCTAGTCTACCTAAGACACTAAGAAGTACCTTTTATCACCTTCCACCCACCTAACCTACTCCCCACCATGGTAACCAAGAGATTTTCAAGGACTGAACATTTCTCATAATTCAATTCCAGCTTAACTATTGATCTTTGAAAAGTTAAGTGTAAACAAGTTGGTTGCCCAGGTAGTAATTTCTAGGATAGCAGATAGTTTCTTGTAGGAAAAATGAGATCCTGAATCTTAGAGAATTATCTGACTTCAGAAAAGATCCAGATTGTGCAGCAGGGTCTTAAGACTGCAGCAATGGCCTCTTCTGGCCTGTGTAGGCTAGAGTGTTATGTGGTTAGTTATTTTTTTCCTCCTATTTTGGTTTATAAGCGGGAGTCCCTGATACAGTTATTTTTGTAGCAAATATACATAAAAGAACACATATATAACCTGAAAATATCATTTTTTAACCTCCACAATTTGATAATCTGCTTATTTTAAAAAATTGTGCATAACTTAAATGACAAACTAGTATCAGTTATAGTTTATTTTCATTGCATTAATAGTAAGTTAGACATGGTATAATGTTTAGAATATAACCATATTATAACACATTAGCTTTGTAATAATCAGAAATATAATCATTCTATTTT
>NW_011490989.1:433-995 GCF_000754665.1 Bison bison bison | reverse complement strand
TCTTAGCGATCCCATGGACTGGAGCCTACCAGGCTCCTCCGTCCATGGGATTTTCCAGGCAAGAGTACTAGAGTGGGGTGCCATTGCCTTCTCCAACATAAGTTATATACATATATAAAATTTACATTCATATACATACATATATAAAATCAGTATATATTGAAGAACTGACTCAATGGAAAAGACCCTGATGCTAGTAAAGATTGAAGGTGGGAGGAGAAGGGGACAACAGGGGATGAGATGGTTGGATGGCATCACAGACTCGATGGACATGAGTCACTAAGCTATGGGAGTTGGTGATGGACAGGGAAGCCTGGTGTGCTGCAGTCCATGGGGTCGCAAAGAGTCGGACATGACTGAGTGACTGAACTGAACTGAACTAGTGTATGTTACAATTATTTTTTATATAGGTAAATTAAGATTTTTGGTTGGAGGTTCAATATCAAACTCAAAAATTAGTAGAATGAATATACAGAAAAGTAGAAGGAAAATATACAGAAAAGTAGATCTGAAAAGCACCATGAACCAATTCAACATAATTAAGATTTATACAATGAGAAAC
>NW_011490989.1:0-333 GCF_000754665.1 Bison bison bison | reverse complement strand
ATTTAAAAGGAATAAATTCCCTTCTCTGATTCAACGCTTATTAACAAAGGAGATGGTGCTGACCTCAGCATTATTAGTCGAAACGTGCACTCCAAGTAGTTTTCTCAGGAACAGGAATGAATGCATACGGCGCCATCCCCACTCTCTCACCACCCTGAAGAATGATCCACCTTGGCAAGCTAGCTGGTAAATTTTCAACAAGTACAGTCTCCATCCATGGCTATGAAGTGGAAAAAAACCAAGTAGGATGGCGGTGTGTAGTTCCACGCCAGGGCCTTTATCTCAGTAAAATGAGACCCAGATTAACACGAAGCTACACATATTAATTTCCAG
>NW_011490988.1:13984-14334 GCF_000754665.1 Bison bison bison | reverse complement strand
ATTTTTAAACATTGATGGCTCAAAGAAATGGTTGATTAGAAATGCTTACTTCAGAGAAGGATGAAAACAGAATAAGTCTAGGAAAATCAAGAGCAGAAGAGCTGAGAGAAGACAAGAGAGGAGAGAGGCAAAGGGAGCAGGAGAGGAAGAGGAGAGAGAAAGAAAGAGCCTTAGACCACAGAGCTGTCCATACCTGTTCTGCTTAAATTAGGGGCAAGATGTTCGAAATACAGTAATCAATTTTCAACAGCACCCTCAACAGAAGCAAGGATAGTTACTAAAGTAGATTTTTACAAACTTCATCAAAAATCAATGTGGCAACAGAAAAAAAAAATTAAAATGTCCTACAA
>NW_011490988.1:9230-9617 GCF_000754665.1 Bison bison bison | reverse complement strand
CTAAGCAATCAAACCCACAACTCCCTGCATCTCCTGCATTACAGGAAGATGCTTTACCACTGAGCCACAGGGGAAGCCTTCCCCTAAACACAAAGATGGAAGTTTAGCTCAGTCTGATTCCTGGAGTTTACTCTCCACAGATTTGTATCAGGCAGCTTCATCAGTCCAAAGTCCATACAAATAATTTCCCTGATGCAGATTTAAGTAATAAAATCAGGCTCAGATTCTCTTTTGGATTCATATATTCCTTCCTTTCTCCTTCATTTTCCAACTCTGTTGTCAAAAATGGCCTCAGAACTATGCTAGGGAGGAATTCTGAAAAAAATTGGCATATTAAACAGAAAGCAAAAAATATGTTTACATAATGCTGGGTTGAAAATAAATAGA
>NW_011490988.1:4748-5366 GCF_000754665.1 Bison bison bison | reverse complement strand
ATACTTACACTAGAATATTATTCAACCCTAAAAAGGAAAGAAATTCTAAAACATGCCAGCTACAACGTAGATGAAACTTGAGTACATCATGATAAATGAAATAAGACACAAAATGACCTGTGTTGCATGACTCCACTTATACAGGATGTCTAAAGTAGTCAAACTCAGAGAGAGCAGAATAGTAGTGGTCAGGAGCTGGAGGGACAGGGGAATGGGGAGTTACTCTTTAATGAGTACAAATTTTCAGCTTTTCAACATGAAAAGAGTTCTAGAGATGAATAATGTTGTTGTTTAATAATAATGCAAATGTATTTACTATCACTGTATTATACACTTAAAATTATTAATATGGTAAAAAAATGTCTGTTAAGATGGTAAGATTTTTTGAATTAAACAAATTTAAGACTTTAAAAATTAATTTTTACTGGAGTATAGTTGATTTACAAAGTCAGTTTACGATGTACAGCAAAGTGAATCAGTTGTACATATACAGCATATCCACTCTTTTTAGAATTATATTCCCATGAAGGTCATTACAAAGTATTGAGTAGAGTTCCCTGTGCTCTATAGTAGGTTTCTTATTAGTTATCTATCTATATTATATATATAGTAGTGTGT
>NW_011490988.1:0-529 GCF_000754665.1 Bison bison bison | reverse complement strand
AACAGGAAACAGGGGTTTCCTGGAGTAGCAAGTTGATGTGGCTCATGTCAACTTCTCTATGGACCAGGTGAGTGTCTCACTGACCCCAAACTTCCTTTTGCATTAACCAGCTCTTCAGTTCAGTTCAGTCAGTCGCTCAGTCGTGTCTGACTCTGCGACCCCATGAATCGCAGCACACCAGGCCTCCCTGTCCATCACCAACTCCCGGAGTCCACCCAAACCCATTTTCGGTTGATACCAATTACATCTGAAAATAAACACAAGTCAAATTTGATATTGAAAGGAAGAGTGATAATTTGACTAACTACTGTGTTCAGCTGTTGCATCTATGATGGAACTTGTTTTAAGATACTGCATGTAATGGATTATGGAAACAACATAAGATGTAATGTTCATTTATCCTCATACCTACATATGCTTTCTTTTACTGCATGTAATGGATTATGGAAACAACATAAGATGTAATGATCATTTATCCTCATACCTACATATGCTTTCTTTTACTGCATGTAATGGATTATGGAAACAA
>NW_011490987.1:23543-23999 GCF_000754665.1 Bison bison bison | reverse complement strand
AGGCAGGCTCAGCAAATCAACAAATCCCCAAATCTGCTGCTGCTGCTGCTGCCTGGCGGAGGCCCCCTGGGCCCAGGACCACGGGCCTCATTCAGCACCCACCACTGGCATGCGGCACCATCTGCTGTGCCTCTGGGGACAGCCCGTGTCTCATCTCTGGGAGCCTCTGCCCTGTGCAGGAGGCTCCAAAGTGGCTGCTTCTTTCTGGGCACCATGACCCTCCTTGCCATGTCTCCTGCCCATGCCACTCTCATGCCTCCATTCCTCAGCAGGCACTGTGGACACCCTCTCTGTGCAGGGTACTGGGCTAGGTACTAGGACACCAAGGTGAGCGAGGCACAGTCCCTGGCCTGAAGGAGGTTCTGAAAGGGGAAAGAGATAAATATAAAAAGAAGAGGGAAAATTAAAAAGAAAAGAAAAAGCCTTCAGAGGGATAGAGACAACTCAGATCATTAC
>NW_011490987.1:18760-19972 GCF_000754665.1 Bison bison bison | reverse complement strand
CGCTGCTGTGTTATCCAAACTTAGCTACACTGCAGGCTCCTCACTGGCAAAGTGGGTATGCTTCCTTCTGCTTCACAGAGTTAGCTTAGAGAGTTAATGCCATCATGCATGTGGATACGCCTTCCATTTTGCTTGTCTCCATGACTGCTCCTTCTTTTCTCCTCCTACTTTTGCCAAGGGCCCAATGCTGGCAGGCCTGGACTTTCTTTGGAGGTCAGAGTTGCTGTCTCCTCACTCCTTTCTTCCTATCAGTGTTGAAACCCTCTGAGTGCAAGGATCTGTCCCTCTCTGCACCAGGACAGAGCCATTGTCACAGACATCTTCCACCCAGGAGAGAAGCCACTCTGTGGTGGTTTCTACCTCCTAGAGGACCTGCCCCTGGTGGAGGGATGTGGATATGCCTAGTTCTAAGAGGTGGTGGGGCTGATATGTCATTCCCTGGTGGCTCAGACAGTAAAGAATCTGCCTGCAATGCAGGAGACCCAGGTTCTATCCCTTGGTTGGGAAGATCCCCTGGAGAAGGGAATGGTAACCCACTCCAGTATTCTTGCCTGGAGAATTCCATCGACAGAGGAGCCTGACGGGCTACAGCCATGGAGTTGAAAAGAGTCAGATACTACTGAGTGACTAACACTTTCACTTTTCAGAGGCCAGAGAGGGATTGAAGCCTGTCCCAGTTCACACGATGGGTCAGTCGCAGGGCCAGGATTCAAACCAGAGGTGGATAGTGCTCTGGACACATGTCCTCCCCTCTCGGGACCATTCATTTCTTGAGAGCCTCAGATTGGTCTTGAAGGAACATTTAATAGGGACACAATGACATTTCAGTCCTTTGTGAGCTTTAAGATTGAGGCTCAATAGCGTCCTGTCCAGAAAGTTGACATTTCCCTTACCTCTGCTGCACCACTCCGTGGTGCCTCTGCCTTCCTGCTGTCATGCTGATGGTTCTGTAATGGGATCATTCCCCCACCAGAACAGGAGCCCTGGTAGGCCAGGGAGTGTCCCATGGAGCTCTGCATTTATGGACGCAGCCATGGGCTGGTCCCACAGTAGGTGCTTGACAAATGTTTGATAACAGAACAAAAGAACGAATGAACACATGAGTGGAGGATCATGCATATCCTCTCTTTACCTGGGCCCTAGGGAGTTGTGTGGATGGTAACAGCCCAGGGCTGGCAGACCAGAAAACTGTTTTTCTCTGGAGCCATAAAA
>NW_011490987.1:14937-15944 GCF_000754665.1 Bison bison bison | reverse complement strand
CATGGGGTTGCAAAGAGTTGGACATGATGCAGTGACTAAGCACCATCACCACTGAGGACTATAGTCAAGGAGACAGCCTCTCAACCTCTCTGAGGAACTGCTCTGAAGACATAAGGGAGGAGCCAGGATAAATAGGAGTTTTTGTCAGAAAAAAAATACATAATTGAACATCAAAAGATTGCTGATAATCAGAAAAAAAAAAAACCTCAGACATCTTTTCAAGTTAATGATTATAGAGCTATTCTTTGTATGGGAAGATACAAGCTTCTGGGGTCGGTGAAATTATTCCTCAGTTATGCATCTTAACTATCTAGGTCCTATTTTTCTCCATCCTGAATCCCCTCAGGGCATACCATGGAGGGGGGCAGGATGCTGCAGTGACTGATGGCTTAAGGGTGAGCAACATTCCTTGTATATTGGAATGGCAGGCAACATTTTTTGTCCACATACCTCCTTGATATCTCCTGAGTTCTCTGCTCCCTCTCTTTCCACTGCCTCATAGGAGGGCAGACCCTTGTTACCTCTCTTGTATGTCTGTCATCAACTTCTAACTGCTCTCCCCCTTTTTCTAACTCTCTATAAATAGATCCTCCATTCAGTGCCTAGAGGTCTCTGAGAAGTCACAGAGATCTGATCTTGACCAGCATCTGTGACCCAGCATGTTAGACTTCTCACATCCTTGGCCTTTGCATACTCTTCCGCTTCCTGGAATGACAATGAAATTGCCTGGTAAACTTCTATTTCTTCCATCCCTGACTCAATTCATGGCTGTCCTTTGAACTTCTCTGACTGGCAAACCAGGGCTCTTCTTCCTGGTTTCCACTCAGGTGACATTCACTGATAATAATGTTTGGGGTATTTCCTTCTTAGTTTTTTTTAAGACAATTTTTTGTCTTAAAAAAATTGTACAATTGTACTACAATTTTTTGTTCCTTTTTTTCACTCCACAATCTCTCCCTGACATCTCGCTACGTCATCAAAACACTTGTAAACTATAATGTTGAATG
>NW_011490987.1:14095-14837 GCF_000754665.1 Bison bison bison | reverse complement strand
TGAGGGAGGGCGGGGGAGCGCCAGACAGCCACTGACAGAATGCTAAGGCTGGAAGGACCCTCAGAGTCCTTCTAGTCCAACCTCTATGCGATGCAGGTGAGGAAACTGCAGCCAGAGGAGTTCAGGCTCAAAACAAGGAATTAGATTTGGGCACCACTGTCTTGACAGCAGAATGTCCAAGACCACACCCCAGCCCTGTCATATACATATACATATACACATTTATACTGGCCATTCCCCTTTCTTAGAATCTCAGCTTCCCTACCTATCCAATGGAGGCCTTGAGAACCCCCTACAGATCAGTAGTGTGGCTTCAGTGATGTAACAGATGTGAAAAGCACTTTGTAAAGCGCAAGGAGCACTTCAAATGTAAGCCATCCACGCAGTCAGCATTTGCAAAGGCCCGGCTTACATGCCAGATGCTGTGCTCCATGCTGGGGCCCAACCTATGGATCAGACAGCCCGGATCCTTCCCACTGCTGCTCCTGGAGACAGATATGTTCAGAGGGAAATGTTCTTTAGTGCAGCACAGCCTCTTGGTAGGCTGTAGAGGGGCAGAGAGGGGAGACTTCACCTTAATTCTAGTTGTTGAGTTCAGAGAATATATGGTGATTATTAGTTTTATCCTCTCTGCACCCCCTTCTCTCTTTCTTTGGGTAATAGATCCAGTTTGCTTGGCCACAGAGGGTATACACATGACCTAAGCTAGCCAATCAGAGTCCTTACCTGAGACCCTCCTAAT
>NW_011490987.1:10008-11480 GCF_000754665.1 Bison bison bison | reverse complement strand
GGAGTGGGTTGCCATTTCCTTCTCCAATGCATGAAAGTGAAAGCGAAAGGGAAGTCGCTCAGTCGTGTCCGACTCTTAACGACCCCATGGACTGAAGCCTACCAGACTCCTCCGTCCATGGGATTTTCCAGGCAAGAGTACTGGAGTGGGGTGCCATTGCCTTCTCCATATTTGCCCCTAGGCATGTGGAATCTTCCTGGACCAGGGATTGAACCTGTGTCCCCTGCATTGGCAGGCAGATTTTTAACCACTGTATCACCAGGGAACTCCTATATACATATGGGTGATACAAAGTGTAATATATTTTGTGAATATATTTTTTGAGTTGCTATGGGTTGCGAAGGAGTGAGGGCTGGAGAGTAATTCCATCATGAGCGCTTACTTAGATGATAAAAATCACTCAAGAACTTTTGAAAGGGCAGTGTCTAAAACTCACTTGAAAGTTAACTATGAGGTAAGCCCCTTCATCTGATCCAGTCCAGACTGCTCCCCCACCCCGACCCCTGGGGGGAGCATGTTCTTTGAGAATGAGGTCTGGAGACGACACCTGGGGGCAAGGAGATAACCTGTAGATGAACTTCTACAGGCTCAGAACCAGAGGGCACTGTGAGAGGAGGCCGACCTGCCAGGCTCCCATTAGGAGAGATGCACTCTTCTTCCGGGAACCCACATTTGAATACTTTCATTTGAATCTCAAAGAAAATGGCTACTGAGGTTGAGACTTGACACTCATACCTCACCCCCAGTGCCTCCAATATCACTTGGTGGGTGTTCTTAACATCAAAGATCCTAAAATAAAGGTCAGGAAGGTGAAGTAGTTGGCAGGTGCTCAGGCTCCTAGGAGGCAGAAACCTGGGGCGCCTAACCCCATGGTGAGTGCTGGTACCTCTATGTCTTGCTGCTGACACCTAGCATAGTGCCTGACACAGAGTTCATCTACAATATATATTTTCTGATTGAATTCAATCTGTTACAACCAACATTTCCCCAAGCATTGATCGTGTATCTGGCTGTGTGGACTAGGTGTTAAGGGACTGTTTCGGGGTGGGGGGAGGGTGCAGATGAGGAAGTGTACAGAAGCTATAAGACATGCTTCCTGCCCTCTCTGAGCTTATCGTTCAACAGGCACAATCTGAGCATATACACGGCCAGTGAATGACCCGAAGTAGTCATGATAAGAACAGCTAACATTTACTGAGTGTTTATTATATAAGCCAGGTACTATTCCAAGTGCTTTTTATGGCTTATCCCATTTAATCCTTATAACAACCCCATGAGAGAGAAACTGGGTCACAGAGAAGGCAGAAAATGTGCCTAAGATCACACAATATCTAATAAGTAGATAAAGTGTTAGTCACTCAGTCATGTCTGACTCTTTGTGACCCTGTGGACTGTAGCCTGCCAGGGTTCTCTGTCCATGGGATTTTCCAGGCAAAAATACTGGAGTGGGTTGCCATGTGCTCCTCCAGGGG
>NW_011490987.1:8289-9908 GCF_000754665.1 Bison bison bison | reverse complement strand
CAACACCCCATGGGCAGTTTTCAAAAAGAAATTGTGGTTTTCTCTCCCACCTGCAGCCTTTGAGGATTCAGAAATGTTGAAGTCTAGCATCAGAGGCTGCCTTCAGACAGTTTTCACAGTTTTCCCATTCGATCCAGTAATAGGCTTTTATCAGTAACACATGGGGTGGGGGCACTTTGGGGCAAATATTTTTGCTCACATCAACAATGATTTCTTTAGGATAATAAATACGTAGAAGTGAAATTTCTGGGTCACACAACGTGCACTTTTAACAAGCTTCTTGTATCTCTTATCCAGCCGCCCTTCCGAAAGGTCAGAGAGATTTGCGGCTGTCGCCCCAACCCCTCCTCCCCACAGTGGGCACTAAGGATGGTCTTACAAAAACCATCCACAGCATCAAGTGTTTTTAATCCCTGCTAATTTGATGGGCCAAATATGGTATCTCATTGTTGCTTTAATTTGCATCTCAGTAGCTCTGGACATCTTTTTATATGTTTATTGGACAGTATTTTGTGAAGTGCCTGTTCATTGGGGCCTTATTGTCTTCCTCTCCTGTCTCTTCCAAAGCCCAGGGCTAGCTAGGAATTAAACACGCCAAACATGATTTTTAATTAATCTTCCTTAAACACAGCTCTGATCAGGTTACTCCTCTGCTTATAAAACCTCTGAGGGCTCGTTCCTGCCTACAGGATGAAGTCCAAATTCTTTCCCTCGGCTTTCCAGGCCAGTCACAGTCTGGTCCCAACTCTGTCACCTCCCAGCCCTGTCCCTCATACCCACACTGTTTTGGGCACTGTGAGCCACCTGATGCCTCTCGCCCTTGGCCCAGGCACCCTCAGACACACAGCTCAAATGGCACTTTCTGTGCCAGCACTTCATGCTAGCCCCAGGTCATACCACATTCCTCCTCCTCTCTGCTTCTGTAGCCGACACTTGGTAAAGATCTCCACCGAAGCATAGGTGAGTGTGTCTGGCTCTTCCTCTTTGGACTGAGGTCTTGGGTGGGGTGGATGGCATCTCTCTCCTCTCTGGGGCCTCAGAATCTGAAGCGTGGGATGGGGGAAGGGTAGCCACCATATTTTGACACTGCTCACAGGCCAGGCATTGTGCTAGATGCGTCTCTCTCTCTCTCTCTCTCTCTCTCTCTCTCTCAGACACATAAGCATGCAACAGATGAAAAAGATCCTTTTAACTCAATGCCTATAGGTACTTCTGGTGTCCAAGGGAGTGAGGCAAAATTCACATAGGGTATGCGAGGAGGATAAATCTCTATATTGCCACCTTCCTCTTGAGGGCAAAGAGAAAGGATGAAAGTGAAATGGTCCAGTGTTGATTATAGCATGCTGAGTTTGGGGCTGTATCAGAGCAGGGGCTGAGAAAGTCAAATTACTTCACATAATGAAGGGAAAGAAAGGAATAAATGTTTTTTTATTTTTATTCCTTATTTATTTTTGGCCATGCAGGGTCTTCATTACTGTGTGTGTGATTTCTTTAGTTGCAGCGAGTGGGGACTACTCTGGTTTGTGGTGCTCAGGCTTCTCATTGTGGTGGCTTCTCTTGTTGCATCATGTGGGCTCCAAAGCATGGGCTCAGTAGCTGTGGTGCACTGGCTTATTTTG
>NW_011490987.1:5409-6096 GCF_000754665.1 Bison bison bison | reverse complement strand
CAGTTCCATTCCTGTGAGAGATGCCTGCAGTTCGGCACATTTTGAATCCTGTGTATAATGCTGTCACTGGACATTTGTTTTATTATTAAATATTTCAGACATGCAGGCAAGACGCAAGGAAAAAAATGTTAACAAACACCTCTGTACCCACCACCCAGCTTTGTCAAATCTTAACGTCATTCCATATCTTGTTTTAGGAATAAAACAACCCAGATAGAGTTTAGGGCCCTTAAGTACTCTCCTGTCCCAGGCTCCTCCTCCTGCCCTTCCCAGAGGTAATTACTCTCCTGAATCTAGTATGCCTCCTTCCCCTGCGTGCTTTCACTACATATCGTCACCAGCCTCATTTTAGAGAGGAAGAAATTGAGGTTCAGGGAAGTGAAGGGACTTGCCCCAGTCACACAAATCAACAGTAAGTGGTACAGACCAGGAGCCCCAGGACAACGTACCAAGCAGTCACCTCCCAGCATGCTGGCCCTTCAGTGCCCCCATCTCAGGACCTCCCACCCTATCATTCTGTCAACACCTCCTTTACAGGCAGGGCCCGGCCAGACCAGGCCCAGCACAGGCCAGGATCAAGCAGAGATCATGGCCTTCTCCTCACAGCTCCTGGTTCCTGCCCTGCTCACAGGCCAGGCTCTCCTAGACCTCTGCCACCCCCTCCTCTGTTTCCTTTCTGGGCTGCTG
>NW_011490987.1:4963-5309 GCF_000754665.1 Bison bison bison | reverse complement strand
GGTAACACATAGCCATAGCAGTCAGAAGAGAATCAAGACAAGGAGGCTTCAGAGAAGCCAAGGAAGGAGTTTTGAGAAGGAGCTTGCTGCATGCACCAGGGCCAGAGGTGCAGAAGCTGCAGATGGAGAAGTGAATGATGGACTGGATGATTTCTAAGTACAAACTCACCCAGCCTCATGATAGGGGGATGATCCCTTTTTATCTCAATCTTCTTTTATATATATATATATTTTTTTTTTTTTTAATTGGAGACTAATTACTTTACAATATTGTAATGGTTTAGCCATACATTGACATGAATCCACCACGGTTGTACATGTGTTCCCCATCCTGAACCCTTCTCCC
>NW_011490987.1:4648-4863 GCF_000754665.1 Bison bison bison | reverse complement strand
CCAGGGATCAAACCCACATCTCATTATATCTCAAGACCTGCATTGGCAGGCGGGTTCTTTACCACTGGGAAGTGCCACCTGGGAAGCCCTTATTCCTCAGTTATACATGCCTATTAATATCACAAATGGTGTATGTAAATTTGAAGAATGTTTTTTTGAGTACAACTTAAAAAGCATGGATTTGCATATTCCTCTGACTCATGGTCGCCATCAGC
>NW_011490987.1:0-519 GCF_000754665.1 Bison bison bison | reverse complement strand
AATACTGGAGTGGGTAGCCTATCCCTTCTCCAGTGGAACTTCCCCACCCAAGAATTGAACCAGGGTCTCCTGCATTGCAGGCAGATTCTTTACCAACTGAGCCCTGAAGAAAGTCCTTTGAACCGGAATGTAGGGCTTCCTATAAAATCAATAGACCATGTTCGCTGAAAACCCTCAGTGGCTCCTCAGGCTCAGCAAATCAAGTTCAGACTCCCTGGCACACAAGACCTTTAAGGCACAGGCTGCAGGTTCACCTCTCACCTCTCACATCAGCCCCCACGTCCTCCATGAGCCTCACCATGTACCATCTCACCGCCCATAAACACCCACATTCTGCTGGGCCTTCCCAATTTTCCTGAGCCATTCCTCCCCTAAATGTCTTCACTTTTTCACTTCCACACCCCAGTGAAACTGTATCTATTCTTCACCAAACGCTTTAGTCTGGAGACATTACATTCGCCTGACCACGCCCTCCCCCACCACACACTTCACACACACACACACACACACACACACACA
>NW_011490986.1:9259-9800 GCF_000754665.1 Bison bison bison | reverse complement strand
ATAGAGTATTTACTCTTTTCCTGTCTGGGCAGACATACTAGCATTGGGAACAGCACACTCAAAAGGATTAAAAGACTCAAAACAACATTAAACAAGGGACCAATGAGTACAAAACAATCCCCACAGCAGTGTTTCAGTATTTCAGTGCATTTATCAAAATACCCATAGTTATATATTCATTTCACTGCCCTTCAGCCTTTAATCATGTAAGTCAAACTGTTAGTTCCACAAGAAAAATTCTCAGACATTCCAGGACACACAATCTTTCCTTGATGTGGCCTGACATACCATGCCTATTATCTCTTCCTCAAGCAGGTGGTCCTTGGCCCTACTTCCATGCAGCATACATCACTCTCAAAGTCTGATTTCTCAACTGTGACGTGCATGCAATTTACATGATGATCACAATTTCCCTGTACAACTGGGAAGATTTGAAGAACACCATCATCCTATATTGTGTGTGTGAGAGTCGCTCAGTTGTGTCTGACTCTTTGCGACCCCATGGACTGTAGTCTACCAGGCTCCTCTGTCCATGGAATTC
>NW_011490986.1:4526-5412 GCF_000754665.1 Bison bison bison | reverse complement strand
CATCTCCTTGGGCCTCCCTATTCCCCGAGACACAACAATATTGAAGCCAGTCAATAACCTATAATGGCCTCTAAGTATTCAAGTGAAAGGAAGACTCACATGTCTTATTCTTTAAATCAAATGCTAGAAATGCTTAAGCTTAGTGAGGGAGGCATGTCAAAAGCTGAGACAGTCCAAAAGCTAATCCTCTTGAGCCAAACAGTTAGCTAAGGTGTGCATGCAAAGGAAAAGTTATTGAAGGGAAATAAAAGGGCTAATCCAGTGAACACACAGATGATCAGACACCAAAACAGCATTATAGCCAATGTGGAGAAAGTTTTAGTGATCTGGATAGAAGATTAACCCAGCTACAAAGTTCCTTGAAGCCAAAGCCTAATCCAGAGCAAGGTCCTAACTCTCTTCAGTTCCATGAAGGCTGAAAGAGGGCGAGGAAGCTGCAGAAGAACAGTTTGAAGCCAGCAGAGGTTGATTTATGAGGTTTAAGAAAAGAAGCCATCTCCATCACATAAAAGGGCAAGGTGAAGCAGAAAGTGCTAAGATAACCTATGAAGGTAGCTACACTAAACAACAGATTTTCAGTGTACACAAAACAGCCTTCTATTGCAAGAAGATGTCATTTAGAACTTTCATGGCTGGAGAGAAGGTGTCAATGCCTGGCTTCAAAGCTTTGAAGGACAGGCTGACTCTCTTCTTAGGGGCAAATGCAGTTGAAGCCAAGGCCCATTGGCCATTTTGAAAATCTTAGGGCCCTTCAGAATTATGCTAAATCTACTCTGTCTGTGCAGAGTAGGTTTGGAAGAATAAAGCCTGTATGACAGCACATCTGTTTACAACATGGTTTACCAAATATTTTAAGCCCACTGTTGAAACTTGAAGTGAACGTTGC
>NW_011490986.1:4089-4426 GCF_000754665.1 Bison bison bison | reverse complement strand
TTTTACTATGTTTCAGTTTATGATGCTTCACAGATCCTGCGTTTTTTACAAGTTGAAGGTTTGGGCTAACTCTGTGTCAAGCAAGTCTTTGGCACCATTTTTTCCAATAGCACTTGCTCACTTTGTGTTTCTGTGTCACATTTTGGCACTCTTCACAGTATCTCAAACTTTTGCATCACTGTTATATTGTTACGGTGATCTGTGATCAGTGATATTCCACATTATTATTGTAATTGTTTGGGGGGCTCCATGAACCATATCCATATAAAAGGCAGATGTAATCGATAATGTTAAGTGTGTTTTGACTGCTCCACCAACCAGCCACTCCACCATCTCT
>NW_011490986.1:0-179 GCF_000754665.1 Bison bison bison | reverse complement strand
ATAGCCCACCAGGCTCCTCTGTCCATGGGATTCCCCAGGCAAGAATACTGGAGTGGGTTGCCATTTCCTTCTCCAGGCAATCTTTCCCACCCAGGAATCAAACCCGGGTCTCCTGCACCGTAGGCAGATTCTTTACCAACTAAGCTACACACAAGCCTACACACGTGATAAAATTGCAT
>NW_011490985.1:9894-10103 GCF_000754665.1 Bison bison bison | reverse complement strand
TTCATGTTGATATATGGCAAAACCAATACAATATTGTAAAGTAATTAGCCTCCAATTAAAATAAATAAATTTATATTAAAAAAGAAAGAAAATACAAAGTTTTAAAGACAAGAAAAAGATAAAACAGCTCAACACCATTAAACTAGCTTTACAAGAAATCTTAAAGGGACTTCTCTAGATGGAAAAGACCACAACTAGAAATATAAAAA
>NW_011490985.1:9103-9794 GCF_000754665.1 Bison bison bison | reverse complement strand
CAGCCTGAGGGGGGTACATGCAAAATCTCACGCACTACAAGATTCAGGGCAGAGGTAGTAATTTGAAAGGAGTCTAATCAGACCCAGTTTCTGATCTTTGTGAGCCTCCCAGAGAGGCAGAAGGCAACTGGGACTTCTCCTGGGGACATAGATGCTGGTGGCAGCCATTTTAAAAAGCTCATTCTACCATGAAGAAACTGGATCTGGTAAGCATAAATTTTGAAGACCTCTACCTAACCTATAAGTGCTGGAAGCAAGCCCTGCACACAATTCAGTGGGAACCAGTGCCTGGACTCCACAGGCCTAGCAGACAGTCACAAGAGGAACCAGACCTGCACATCAGTGAGATGGCACCAGCCTCATCATCCTTGAGTCTAACAGCTAGCTGTCCCAGGATATACCAAGCCCACAGAGAGCCACAATGCGACATAGCCCCTCCCACCAGAAGTCTGACACCAGCCTTGGACAACCCTGGAACCCATAACCAGCTACCATGGAACCTGATCTTGCCAATCAGCTGGCCAGCGTCAGCCACAGGATCACATGAGACCTGCAACCAGCTGCTATGGGATACCTTGGCCTCATAGCCAACTGTACCAGACCTAGCCATGCTTACTGGCAGCCATCAGCTTCCAAAACATGCAGCCAAAAGGACCAGGACCAGAAACACATACCAGCATGCCCATTTTAG
>NW_011490985.1:8467-9003 GCF_000754665.1 Bison bison bison | reverse complement strand
TCCAGTTTCATCCACCTCATTAGAACTGATTCAAATGTATTCTTTTTAATGGCTGAGTAATACTCCATTATGTATATGTACCACAGCTTTCTCATCCATTCGTCTGCTGATGGACGTCTAGGTTGCTTCCATGTCCTGGCTATTATAAACAGTGCTGCAAATGAACATTGGTGTACACGTATCTCTTTCAATTCTGGTTTCCTTGGTGTGTATGCCCAGCAGTGAGATTGCTGGGTCATAAGGCAGTTCTATTTCCAGTTTTTACAGGAATCTCCACACTGTTCTCCAGAGTGGCTGTACTAGTTTGCATTCCCACCAACAGTGTAAGAGGGTTCCCTTTTCTCCACACCCTCTCCAGCATTTATTGCTTGTACACTTTTGGATCACAGCCATTCTGACTGGCGTGAAATTGTACCTCATTGTGGTTTTGATTTACATTTCTCTGATAATGAGTGATGTTGAGCATCTTTTCATGTGTTTGTTAGCCATCTGTATGTCTTCTTTGGAGAAATGTCTGTTTAGTTCTTTGGCCCATT
>NW_011490985.1:3785-5358 GCF_000754665.1 Bison bison bison | reverse complement strand
ATTTTAAAATTATAAATAGAAAATTATTAATACAAATTAAAAATTAAATTAAAAATAATTAAAATTTTAAAATAAATTAAAAATAAAATTATAAATTAAATTAAATAAATATTAAAAATTAAATTAAAATAAAATTTAAAATAAAAATACTGCTGGAGAGGCAGGAGACAGTTTGGACTCTGCAAAGAATGAGGCACTAGTGAACATCATTTTGCACTTTCCCTCTTCCCATTAGCACAAGCAAAAACAGAAAAATGTGGCACCATCCTGCTGCCTTGCTAAGATCTGCCAGGGCAAGGCATCACAGCAATACTCAGTTTGCTTGCTGCAGCTCCCAGGCTTTGTGGCTTGGACTCAGTAGCATTTGTCTTCAAGACATTCTATTGCCTCCTTGCTAAACCTGACAGGAACATGTAGAAAGGTATTCTCACACTACATCACTGAAGGTGGTGGGTGTTTGAATTCAAGGCATTTTCCCACTGCCATGATGAAGCAGGTGACTGTATCCTGGATATGTTCTTAATGAAAATATAACACTACAAGAAAAAATCCTTAATGCAACAAAGATAAATAATATACCTGATAAAGCATTCAAATTAATCATCATTTAAATGCTTTCCAAACTTAGAAAAATGGATGTAAACAGAGAACTTCAACAAAGAGAGAGAAGATATAAGAAAGTACCAAATGAAAGTCACAGAATTGAAGAATATCTTAACTGAACTGAAAAGTACATTAAAGGTTTCAACAGCAGCATAGCTGAAGTAGAAGAAAAGACTAGCAATCCAGAAGACAAGGCAAGGCAATCCACCCAAACAGAGCAGTAAAAACAAAACAAAAAACGTACGAGTGAAGATAGCTTATGGGACGTGTAACAACATCAAGCAGAATAACATTCACATTATGGGAGTCTCAGAAGAAAAGCACAAAAGGGGGAAGTAAGATAATTTGAAGAAATGATGGGTGAAAATGTCCTTAACCTGTGGGAGGAAAAAGATATCCAGGTCCAGGAAGCCCATGCATATGTGACTCATGTCTGACTCTTTGTGACACCATGGTCTGTAGCCCATCAGACTCCTCTGTCCATGGGTTTATCCAAGCAAGAACACTGGAGTCGGTTGCCATTCCCTCCTTCAGGGGATCTTCCCAATCCAGGGATTGTAACCACGTCTCCTGCATTGGCAGGTGGATTCTTTACAACTGAAGCCCAGAAAGTTCCAAATAAGATAAATACAGAGATACATACCAAGACACATTATAATTCAGTAATCAAAAGTTAGAGAATTTTTTTTTTTTTTTTTGAGAGTTATGCTTTATTTAGCAGACATACTTAGGATGAGAAAACTGCTCTGAGGAGGCAAGGCGGGGGAGGGGGGAGTTAGGATATTTAGGAGCTTTTGAACAAAGAGCAGGTAGTAGGAACAAAAAACTATTCTTAATAAAAGAAAACTGGATATCTCAAATTAAAGAATTTAGTGTTTTTTCTATATATGGGAAGATGCAAGAGTCTAGGCTCACTGAAATCACTCCTGTGATATACACCTCAGCTATCTGGAGCCAGTATCCTGTTTTT
>NW_011490985.1:0-240 GCF_000754665.1 Bison bison bison | reverse complement strand
GTTTGGAACAGTCACCTTAGTGTAGCATTCAAGTAGAGCTGGCCCTAAAACCAAAGCACAACACCAGAGGTTATATCACTGAAGAAAAGAAAGGGAATCAGCTCCAGCAGCCACAGGTCCAGTGGATTAAAAACCCACAATTAGCCTGAGACTGTGGACGATAGGGACAACTATAAACTTGGGAGCAAGTACAAGCTGGAGTAAGGCGAGATCTGAGACTGAGCAGAACCCACACTGTTC